>NW_020955391.1:278451-330072 GCF_003031625.1 Empidonax traillii | reverse complement strand
TTTTTTTTTTTTTTTTTTTTTTTTTTTTTTTTTTTTTTTTTTTTTTTTTTTTTTTTTTTTTTTTTTTTTTTTTTTTTTTTTTTTTTTTTTTTTTTTTTTTTTTTTTTTTTTTTTTTTTTTTTTTTTTTTTTTTTTTTTTTTTTTTTTTTTTTTTTTTTTTTTTTTTTTTTTTTTTTTTTTTTGTTGTTGTTGTTGTTGTTTTTTTTTGTTTTGTTTTGTTTGGTTGGTTTGGTTTGGTTTTGGTTGGTTTTTGTTGGTTTTGGTTGGGTTTTTTGTTTGTTTTTTTTTCTGGGAAGGAAAGAAATGGGATTAAATTTGTCCCTAGGCAGAATTAAATGTTAAGCTTTGATGCTTGCAAGTTGGGATTGATATACATGGGTTGATAATAACAGGGTTGACAATATAGAGGTTTTTTGTTACTTCTGAGCAGTGCTTTTATAGAGCCAAGGACTTTTCTGATTTCCGTACTACCACTCTGGCAAGGGGACTGGGGGTGCATAGGAGGTTGGGAAGAGACAGAGCAAGGACAGCTGACACCCACTGATATTCCATACCACATGGTATCATGCTCAGTATTTTGGGGAAGAGAGGAGAAGGAGTAAGGGAGACATTTGCAGTGATGATGTCTTCCCTGATGTCTAACCGTTATACGTGATGGACTTGGCTTTCCTGACGATGGATGAACAACTGCCTGCCCAGGGGAAGTAGTGAATTAATTCCTTGTTTTGATTTGCTTGCATGTGCGGCTTTTGCTTTCCCTATTAAACTGTCTTTATCTCAGCTCACAGGTTTTCTAGCTTTAACCCTTCCAGTTCTCTCCCCGATTCCACTGATGGAGGAGTGAGAGAGTGGCTGTGTGGTACTTGTTTGCTGGCTGGGGTTAAATCATGGAAAGAAGGATTTTTGTTGTTTTTGCAGTGCCAAAAGCACTTGGATGAAGTTGTTGAGAAATTCGAAGCCTCTTTAAGCTGGAGCCCTAGACACAAGGGAGCAGAGAAGCTGTGAGTTGGGATTATCTGAAATTTGGAGAGTGGGAAGAAGGTGACAATCTGTATATCCCTGTTTAGAGACACCTGTCTAGTGAATCTAAATGGCAGGATTGCACTTCCTGGGTAAGGTGGATAACTAGCTGAAGGGACAAAGGGAGGTACTTGAGAGTGAAACAACACACAGAGCACAGTTTCTCTGCTGTAGGAGATAGCTGCTGCTGCTGAGATCCAAGTGAGATTCGAAGTCATACGAATTATTTTGTGCAGTTGCAGAAACGAAACTGTCTGAGAGATGCTGAGTTTTATTATTGTGTAAATTGGTATTAGAATCTAGAAGGATTTAAGAAAAGAAAAAAGAGAGATCTGGCACCATTGTTATATTGGCAGTAATGACATAGGACGGGGCATTAAAAATGAGTATCAGACCACACTTTCTGTGATTATATTAGCTTTTATAGAAAATTAAAGCCCAATTCATAGTCTCATATTACTTCTTTTTCTATCAGCTGTTGATGACCATAATTGATAGCATGCTGTGTATTCTCTATGGAAAAGGAAAAAGACCATGTGAAAAACAGATCCTTACAAGCTCCTTTGATAAATTATATAATTTTATTGTTTAATTTGAAAGTATTATAAAACATTTTCAACTTTTTTTTTTAAGATATGATTTAGGATATATCTTTGTCCTACGGGTATGTGTATTGGGTTTGTGTGGCAGGTTTAGGTAGCAGGAGGGGGATACAGGGTAGCTACTCTGAGAAGCTGCTAGAAGCTTCCCCCATGTCCTACAGAGCCAATGCCAGCTGCCTCCAAGACAGACTCTCCACTGACCAAGGCTGAGCTGATCAGAACTGAGAGTAACACCTTTGTGATAACATATTTAAGCAGAAAAAAGAAAAACTTAGGGGTCAGATGAAATTGCTGCTAGAGAAGACTGGAGTGAGAGGATGTGAACAACTCTGCAGACACCAAAGTCAGTGCAGAAGGAGGGGGATTAGGTGCTCCAGGTGCCAGAGCTGAGGTTCCCCTGCAGCCCGTGGTGCAGACATGGTGAGGAAGCTGTGCCCCTGCAGTCCATGGAGGTCCATGCAGGAGCAGAGATCCACCTGCAGGCCATGGAGGAGACCCACGCAGGAGCAGGTGCATGCTGAAATGAGGCCGTGACCCCATGGGAGGCCCTTGCTGGAGCAGTGTCCTGGCAGGGATGTGCTGACCTGTGGAGAGAGGAGCCCACACTGGAGCAGATTTTCCTCGTAGGACTTGTAGACCTTTGGGGGACCCACACTGGAGCAGCCTGTGCCTGAAGTACTGCCTCTCTTGGAAAAATGACCCATGTTCAGTAATTTGTGAAGAACTGTCTCCCACGGGAGCAGGCAAAGGACTTCTCTCTCTGAGCAGTGGCAGAAACAATCTGTGATGAACTGACCATAATCCCTATTTCCCGTCTTCCTGCACTGCTGAGGGGAAGGAGGTAGAACTTGGGAGGAAGGAAGGGGTAGAGGGAGAAGGTGTTTCTGAGATTTATTTTACTTCTCATTATCCTGCTCTGATTCTGTTAATTAACTTAATTAATATCCCCACTTCAAGTCTGTTTTGCCCATGATGGTGATTAGTAAATTATCTCTCCCTGTTCTTATCTCAACTCATGAGCCCTTAATTGTATTTTCTCTCCTCTGTCCAGTTGCAAAGGGGAGTGATAGAGCAGCTTTGATGGGTACCTGGCATCCAGCCAGGGTCAACCCACTAGTCTTTTGAGATAAGGTAGTTTACTAAAGCAAAATCAGAAGTTTGGACATGGACAAGCAAAGAGCAAAATAACTAGGTGCATTCTCTTTTTCCCATTAGCAAGTGGTGTTTGGCTGTTTCCTGGGAAGCAGGGCTTCAGCACGTGTAGGCGCTGCTCCAGAAGGCAAACATTGTATATAACACATGCTCTCCACTTTCTCCTCCTTACCTTAGCTTCTATATGATCTTTTTTTATAAACTGATGTCATATGGTATGGAATATCCCCTTGGTTAGTATGGGTCAGCTGGCCCACTTGTGTCCCTTCCCAGGATCTTGCCTGCCCGTGTCCTGCCCCTCAGTGGGAAGGGAGAGAGGGGGGAGGACTGTTGAGAGACAGCGCTGATGCTGTGCCAGCTCTGCTCAGCAGTAATCTGAACACTGGTGTGTTATCAACACTTTTGTAGCTATCAATGCAAAGCACAGCATTGTGAGGGCTGCTATGGGAAAATAGCATCCAGGCCCAATGAAAAGTATGAAAATTATGAGTGTGCAGCCCTTTCATGCTGAGTAATTGCTTTGGCTATTGTAATTAAAAATGCACACTCAGAGTATGCACACCCAGAGTGCATGAAGTACCAAGTATTCAGAATCAAATGAAGACATGAGAGCAGAACTGAATTTTTAATGATGCTAAAATAACTCAAACTTATTCAAGGAAAGAATTTCAAAGTTAATGCTTCATTTGAAATGTTTTTCCTGGGAACTTTTCCAGTGCATATTTCCTAGACTCAAGAATAGAAATTAGGAACAAAGGTGACAATCTGAAAATCCTTTATTTTCTTAATTCAAGTTCCTTCAACACTTATTCTAAAGTAGACTGCAGCTTCTGTTTCTGTAAACAAAGTGTTAGTAAATTGCAGCTTCATGCAAAACTGAGAGAGAGAGGCTCTAGTCTTATAGTGATAGATGGGGATTTATGGATTTAACTCCTATTAGCATTATTGGGAGTTAAGGACAAAATCCACCTATATCATGATGAGATTAATTTCCATTGCTTAAATACACATCATGAGACAGCTACACTAAAGATATTTTAAAAATTATTACTTTTGGCCTAGTTCTTTTATTTTATTTTATTTTTTTAATGATGTCTTTACACAGGTATCTGTGTTCTTATAATTTTAGGAAAAATCACGAGTTACATAATCATAACCTCAAGAGAGTTAATATTCTTCTACGATTGCAACAAAATATGAAACTTTATAAACAGCATACCTCATATGCTGTGAACAGAGCTATGCAGAGATGCCACAATCTTACTTTCACATATCCTCAGATTTTCTACGATAGTGACTGAGTAGCTCACAGCTTGCAAATTACTTATCTCCACAGCTTTTTCTGGATAATGCTGTAATTGCTATATCAGGATATAGATTTTTAGGAACAGCCTAACTGATAGCCGCTCTTCAAACAGATTGAAAAGACTAATATAAAAATGTGAAAGTAAGAAAATACTGGAAGGGATAGAAGTACTGCCAGGGGCTTTCATTGTCATGGTTTTCCCTTTAAGTGAAAAAGAGCAGCCAGAGAAAGAAGAATCAATGTAAGCAAGCATAGGGAAGTGAAAATAAGAGGTGTGAACTGTTCTTCAGCTTGGCTAGAAGATCAGCTGGCTGTAGGTAAACAAAGGATGTAAAAGGGGAGCCCTCATCGAAGACTACAACTTCCTTGCAAGGAGCAGAGGAGGGGCAAACACTGATCTCTTCTCTGTGGTGACCAGTGACAGGACCTGAGGGAATGGCCTGAAGTTGTGTCAGGGGAGGTTTAAGCTGGTTGTTAGAAAAAGATTCTTACTCAGAGGGCAGTTGGACACTGAAACAGGCTCATCAGGGAAGTGGTCACAGCACCAAACCTGACAGAGTTCCAGAAATATTTGGATGATGCTCTCGGGTACATGGGGATGGTCCTGTGCAGGACTACGAGTTGGACTCGATCCTTCTGGGTGCCTTCCAATTCAGCATATTCTGTGATTCTGTGTAAATTTGACTAAAGGCTAAGTCTCCCTTGGAATGAGAAAATAAAGATTCTGGAAGAATCTTTCGTAAGGTTGTAAAGAAACCATTCAGATTTTAGGGAGCATTAGAACAGGTTATGAATAGTATTATAAAACAAAATTGTCTGCAGCAGAAAGAGCTTGCGCTGATGATGTAGAAGGTCAGTTCAGGTCTTCTGTTGCTAATAGTTGCAGGAAGTGTCTGTGGGGAAATGAAAATCTTTGTCTATAAACTGAGCTGCTCAGCTTTCTGTATTGTACAAAGTGCCTTGTAAAATATTTAGGAACGCTTGTTAAAATGCACCAGAGAGAATGACAAAATTTTTAGTTTTAGTATGTCTGGAGGAGCACATTATAACACCTGTTCTGGTAAATATTTATCTATTTTAGATGAAACAGAACAATGACTTGTAAGTTTAGAGTACTAAGGCAACTGTAGGCCTGGATTCAGTTTTTTCTTCAAATGAGGTAAAAAATATTCCAATTTATCTTCTTCCAAAGAAAACTTGAAATAAATTATGGGTCATAACCACACATGTGAATCCAGATTACAAATCAAAACAATTGGAATGGGAATTTTACTTCATTATGCATTAAAGGCATCTGCTTTCACAAAAAGACCACACCTTTATACTGCTTGTTATGTGACTGCTCTCAGTGAAAACTGTAATTTTGAAATTCTGCTTTACTGTAGATTCTTGTTATTACATTTTCAGATCTATGAATTGTTCATGCACAGAATATAGTCCTTTTCAGTTCTTGATTCACTTCTAAATTTTCATTAATACTTCAAATGCACACTAATAACCAAGTCAGATCCTTTGCGACTGTTCTTTGATCTAAAGGTATTGAAAATGTACAAAACTTTTTTCTAGCAATTTTTCATCATTACAGTATCACTTATTGTAGATTGGAACTTCACAGTTAGTCTAGACATTTGACTGCATGATATAACTTATTTTCATAAAGGAAGTTTCAATTCTTCAGAAATTGTTGAAATGTTATTTAGAAATGTCTGGAAAACAAAACTCTGCTGTTTCTCCTTTTTTTTTTAATTTTTTTTTCCTTAGGCAAATGCACTCTATTATTAGGTAAGTTAGACCATATCTCTACAGCTTTCAACAGAATTTGGTCTCAGGATGCTATAAAAATAAATCTTAGTCTTAAGTTGTTTTGCTGGTGTTTTACTGCTATAAACAGGAAAGATTAACCTAATGTTTAACAAAACAAGTTTGTTCATTTTTTACTGATGTGTCTATTCATAGTTTATATTTCTGGTTTTTTGGTATATCCATGTTTAATAAACTAGTTTTCAAGCACAGGAAATGTGTGCAAACCATCCCTGTAACTGAGCCTTTTTTTGAAATAACATGAACACACTCTATTAACCAAGAAAAGAATACTAATGCTCCCTAATAACTCACTGGAGAGTTACTTCTGAAAAGAGTTTAATAACCACAGGCTTGAGAGGCCAGGAAAAAAATTCTGCTACCAGCTTCTACACCAGTCATCAACTCCTGTGAAGGCAAAACATCTGATGATTTTTTAAAATCTATTTAATCAGCCACTTTTGCTAGTCCATGCTTAAATCAAACATAAGAGTCTGAACTCTTTGCTTCAGTGCAGAGCTCATTTGCTGCCCAAATTCCAGAAATTTAATTCTGAAATTATTCAGTCCAAACACTGTCTATTTTTTTTTCTGAATCATTTATAAATCATCAAAGGAATCCAAAAGAAAAACTGACATTTCTCTTACTTTATCAGAGTCATCAAAGGAGCCTAAAAAGCTGGAGTTATTTCCTGAGAAAAAACTCAGAGATGCTAGGAAAGAATATAGGAGTATCCTCATTTTATAACACAGAAAGAGGTTAGGAAAAGTATAGATGAGTACAATCATTTTGATAAGCTTCACAGAGACCAGTGGATAATCACAGTGATATTCTTTGTCCTCACTTCTGACTTGCGTAAGGATAATTTTCAGTGGGAAAAGAAATTTCCCTAGATTTGGAAATTTAGCTATTGATACGTGATAATTATCATATGTTTTATCATCTGTACTATCCTCTTCTATGTGTAGCATCACTCAACCTATTCATTAGCTGCACTGTCTATCACAGTTTATCAGCAAATTAGATACCTGACTGTCATGTTTTTATGCCAAACTTCAAATTAGTCTCATTTTTAATAGGCACCTGACTCAACTTGTGTTAGCAATATGCAATGTGCACTCTTGATCAGCTATTGCAAGCAGTTGGTACCATGTCACACCTTGTAACTTGGTGAAATGAATGGGAGATGGTTGCACTGTCTTTGCCTAGCACTTTCTTGTTCCTCTCTGCTTCATTATGGTGCTGTGCATTTTACTTGGTATCTTCCACCACACAGTATCTGAATTCCAAGATTTGCTTCCAAAAAGTTATCCTAGACTAAAAGTGTCAGAGCAGAAGCGCAAAAAAAAATGTTTTCCATTGCTGCTTGTAAAACCAATCAGTATAGGGATTAAAATCTTTTTAAATTTGAAAAAAGAATAATTATGCTATTTGTTTGGTAATTCATATGTTGTATATATTCTAATGTGCTTTTCCAAGCATACTTTGGTTGCATCCTAGAGAATTTCCTTATAATATGGAATAAATGCTGCATCTTAGGAGGGGGGATATGTTATCTCTGCTTAGGATGCAGATTCAGCAGAGGGATTTGCATGGACTAGTCTGGACATGTAAGAAACTGGACAGCTGCAGACCCATTAGAATTTGTAAAACCTCTGTCTAGTTCTGATTCTTTGACCCAGGATCAGGGCAGCAGAGGCAAGTTTATAAAAAATAAAGAATGGTAAATAAGCTCTCTTCCAAACTTGTACAGGAAAAATCAAGTTTTCTATGTTGTGATAGAAGGGAGTTAATTGACAAATAGGGAGAAAAAATATTTTTTTTTCAAGTTCGAGCCTGTAAAGTAGTCTTTGTAACAAACCCTCACTTTCACACATCTGAGATAAAAACCACAGGTCTTTCTTCCTGCCACTTCAATACTGACACATTGCTATACAGACTTTGCAGTGTATTTTCACCAAAGAAAGGCATATATTTTAATGTATTTGAGCTAATCAACTAAGTGATTAATCAGAGGAAAAATATTTGGTGAATCTCTTCAGCATTAAGGTTTATAATGTATACAAGTGAACACTTCTTCCAAGCACTCTATTGAGATACAGCCTAGAGTAGGTACAACAGAACATAAACAGAAATGCTCACTTGAAAGAAAGATGAAGCTAAGGAAGTTAAAGACCTGTGACTCCTGAATGGAGAGTAATTATGACTGCATAAAAATGGGTTAATGCGGTTCAAAATCACATTTTATTTGTACATGCAAGACAATCTCATTAGCGGCGGGAGTAGAGAAAAATTTATCACCTGCTTCCTATCAACATTCAGTTCTTTTCAGGCTAAACCAAGAAATACCCATGAGCAAAAACATGTCAAGACCAAATCAGAGACATTTGGTTTTCAGTGTGTTAATTGTCTGCACTCTTGTCATTCACCATTAGGTCTCGCAGTGAGCTTCCCTTTCAATGCACTTTTAGCATATGCATTATGCTAAGTATATTAACACACACTTTGTAAAAATTGCTGTAAACCTACATTAAGATCAGTGTTGTACCTTTAAAACTCAGAAAACCTTAGGCAAATTGGTAAGTCATATCTACTAAAATAAGAGCAGACTTTTTAGTATGGCCCAATAGCCAAACTGTTCTGTAGCCTTTGTGTATTCAGTATTCTGACTCCGAGTATCTGCAGTTGAAAATGTTGGCATTGATATTACTCTTACCCTGTAAGACTGAATAATCTATTCTTTTTGTTGGTGATGGTGGTAATTGCCAGCAATATACACCACACTGCTCTTAACGATCAGGAAATCTTTTAGCCTTAGGAGGTACAGTGCAAATACAAGCTGAGCACAGCTTGAGCTACAAAAAACCCTGTAAGGAACTTTTCAGGATACTGTGATAAAAGCCAAAATTTTCCAGTGCACCAGTAAGAAAGCAACTTGGTTTTCTGTAGGATATGGTTCCCATATTGCCAGTACATATTTAACTTTACATTACTAAGCAATCCTACTGATTTGTCTGATTTTTAAGGTTATGTGCACTTAGGTACATCACTATCTCAGGTGAAAAACTTCACATGTAAATTCATGTTAATTATGTTATGTTAATTTCACATAATGAAATTGTAATTTTATTCTGGGCTTCCGTATTTTTTTAATCTTTTATTCTTTCAGATTTCTTAATCCTTATGTGAGAAAGCCTAGAATAGTACAACATGTAAAATATGAAAGACTGGACTTAGGTTTTCCTTCATATGTGTGAAGCAATAAGAATTTTACTTGGCTAGAGGATGAGTAGGAAATCCTCACTTTGTGAATACCATTGAGACGTGAACAGAACTGGTATTCACTTCAATAACACAGAAAGATTGGCAAGGTTGCATCCTACACAGTGCCAATGACAGAAGTTTGTTTAAGTGGGTTTGGAATTATATGGTTTACTTTTTTTTTCTGCCGCCTCAGAGCATACATGACACAAACTAAATTCCTAATATGATCACTTTAGGTAACATAGGTTCAAGTAGAATCACAGCTTCCTACAAGAGGTGGCATATCTCTTCCCTGCTATGAACCATCTGGTCTGTCAGACAAAGAAAGAGAACGCGAAATAACTGTAACCCATATCTAAAGAAAGAAATGTAAAAACCAAGGAAAAAACCAAACAAACAAAAGAAGAGAAAAGAAAAGAAAGAACCAGTTTGCAGAGCTAACAAGCTGTAAGCCAAATTAAGATACTTAGAATTGTCTGTCTCTCCTGAGCTGTTAGACCATGTATGGATGACTTTAAGAGAATCTGCTTGCCTGAGACACACATAGTGCAGTTCCTACTGCACGCTGAGAGACTCCTTGAACCTTAGTGAGAGCTATTAAGTCTAGTAATGTGAAGCTGGCACTGGGCTACTTTTCGGCCGATTCGGGTTTTTTTAACCCCTTGCTTTCCTGTGACTGTTTACTGTGTTATACACTTCCGAGGCAGCAGAGGGAGCTCAAAGATTTTGGTCATCAGCGAGAGCATCGGAGAGACAAGGAGAGGGATTGACAGTGCCAAGGACAATTACAGTGACAGTGAAGGTCGCGCCTCGATGTATTCGTACTTCTTTAGAGCTAGGAGATTATATGCACATCCCATTATCAGCTGTTTAAATGCAAGGTATCGTTTAGTGGTCAGGTTTTATTTTGTACCTGTTGCTTATTTAACCTGTTCTGTTTAGAGTTTAGTAAAAGAAATATTTATCAAGAATATAAAAGCCTTTTTTGAGTCTAAAAAATTGTTCTAATGAATCGTTCTATGCATAAAGATTTATAACAGATATTAAGACATAGGTACCTGAATTTTAAGGACTACAGTAAATAAGACTGATAAAATAGTGACGCTGAAACACTGAACTTCGATGACTTGGCTTCTGTTAAACCATGAAGAAATTCAGTTTCTCAAATAATGCAAAATGACTTTCATTGTCATCTTAAGATAGATTTTAAGGTTTTCTAGAAGTTCACCTTCAGTGTTGGGCAGAATTAAAGCTAATAAAACATACAATTAAAAGTCTTATCTAGACAAAAGCATTTGCTCTTCTGCAAAGCAAGATTTGAATTTCTGAGAGGTCAACAGCTGCTGACAATAAGCAGAAGTCTGTTTTGAACTGTATCAGCGAGTACAATATAAACAGAATACAAACATCATGAAGGTCAAGGTTGCACTTAAGTGCCCAGTTTTTGAATACATATAATCAAGAGAATGAAAAACCTTGTGGTTCTGACCAGGTTTGGTACTTTCTATAATATACTACCTGGAACTATTTGTTACAGGTCAGGTAGTTGTCTATCCTGACTGTTTTAATTTGCTTTCAAGGCAACACCATGCAGAATGTAGTTTCATTATAAAACAGACGTATTGTACTAACTTACGAAGTTGCGCTGAAAGGAAATAATTCTCTGGTTTTGGAGAGAAAATACACTTCAGATGTGAACTCAGCAATTCTCTTCCCAATTTCAGCACAACTTTTGTAAGTGCTAATAACTCCAGTTTTCAAGATATCCTTTAAATAGCAATGCAGTGGCTGGATCTTGGCACTTTATTGACCCCACGGTCTTTCTCCCATTTTGGACCAGATTCACTCATCCAGACATCATAAAGTAGCTGTTGAACACTATTCTAATAATGTGGGTATTGCTTAATCCTCTGATTGAACCTGAATAAATCTCTTCAGATGCCATGTCAATCTGTTTAGGATTTGCAATCTGGAAAGGCCCCCAAATGCAAATTCAAGTCATTTTTCTAACTGGAAAAAAAATCATCTACCTCTCTCACAAACCTCTACTAATATGTTCCAAGGTAGGTAAAGATCAGGCAGTTTTTAATATTACTTTGGAGACAGGTGACATGAATATTTCACTTTATGAATTTGTCTTATTGTTTTCCTAACTACAGGTCCTTGGTTACATTAGGGTGGGTTTTTTTGTTGGTGTTTTTTTGTGGGCTTTTGTTTGTTTGTTTTTTGTTTGTTTGGTTGGTTGGTTGGTTTCTTTGGGCAGGTGGGTTTTCTGTGGCTTTTTTTTTACTATATCAATTATTTTTAGTCTCTGTTCGGTCATTCCAAGTACATCCCTGAAACTACTGGGATTTCAGAGTATTTACTATATTTAGATCTTACAAACTCACACAGTTCTGTCACTTATCTGTATTTTAACCCTCTCCATCCCCCGATTACTATGTAACTGGTTTCAAAGAGGTATTTTTGCCTTTCTTCCAAAAAATGTGAAGCAATTGTATAGAAAATGAATGCCTACATGTCCCCTCTAACCAAATTTAAATGATTAATTTTGTGTTACAAGTTATTAGCATATATGTTTCTCCTGTTAAATGAGATTATCTTAGGGTTTTTTATCAGTTCACAGTTCAATATCTAGTTTTACTACCTTTAGACTTTGACATCTTTTCTCCCTTATTTTCTTAAAACGTCCAATCTTTTTTTACTCTATCATATGCCTTTCTTTACTAGACAAATTAAAAGTGTATGTACAAAGGCATGCAATCCACTTATTTTTACCCAAGTTTTATATACCAGTTCAAAGTTTTAGTTATTCTAGTATCTCTGTGCAATAGCTTTATGGAAGAAGGACTTTTTAAATAAAGTATAGATCTCCATATTCACTGTATATAATATAATTACAAAATATTATGAACAAAGAGACTTAATGCATTGGCATTTTTGAGGTTACAAAAGTGGAACACTAAAGAAATTAGCACCTACCTAATAATTATTTCATTACAACTGTGAAAACTTATAGAGAAATATAAAAAAAAATCAACTCTTGGCTTTACTTTTACTTCTGTGTGGTAGTATAAAGATGGACTTTTTGTTATAAAAAAAATCAATTGCCAAATTAGATGTTCTCACTTTCTGTTCTCAGAAGTGAATTTCCTTCTTTGTTTACTTTCAGGTGAAGAGAAACCTTAAGTAGCTGTAGAGCTTGTGGAACATATTTAATTCAAACTTTAAGCATTGATTAAGTTAAAATATCTTACCATGGTTGTCTCTGCAATGGATCCAAAGCTGTTTATAAATATGTTGCATGTGACATTAACTGGAGGACCTGCAAAAGAGAAAAAACACCAGTCCCTGTTCCAGAATTTTTGCTTATTGAAAATATATTGAAATACTGGAATGTTGAAAATATAAACCATTATGAAACAATATTTGCTGACTTAGGAGGAAATAATGCAACATTCTCAACTTACATAATACACAAGTAAATTGAATGGTTTCTAACAATTTTCCTTTTGATTTTTCTCAAAGGTACACTACTTGACTGGCCAGTTTTAGAAATTAAAAAAATAGACAGAGAGAAAGTTCAGTATAAACTTGCACAGATGGTTGTATGAAGAAAAAAAAAGCAACATCCAATTTGAAATATATAGTAAAAATATTTTTATGTGTGTTTCAGTGAGAAGGTACATCACTTCTCACAGCAATTCAGGGGAAAAAGTGACTTTCTTCACTCAAGGCAGCTGGTACTTTTAATGTTATTTGTCACTGGGAAAAGAAATGCACTAATGTTGCTCTTATCTCTACTGCTTACAAGGGCATTATTTAGATTCTATTCCCCTTTCTCCTAAAATCACACAATGTTTAAGAGTCCATTTCAACTGAATTCTCTGCTACCATGGGTCTTCAGTCAACTGTTGTTCTGTCTTATCTGGCATTTTGAAGTATCAATAGTGGCAGAGCAGTCATTATGATAACTGAACAATGAATTGCCTCTTCACAGAAAAGCGTTTAAATTATTATTCTAGAAGTCTCTCTAAAAATATCATTATGGAAGAACATGCTAATTTCTCCATTATTTATTGTAAATTTCAGTCTGAGTACAACAGAAACAAGGTTTTTCCACAACAAGATTTTTTTGTTACTTTCAATATTCTTAAATCAATAATCTATTTCAGCACTGGAGAGCCTGGATTCTTTTTGTAGTTGTAAGCAGTCACTAACAATGAAAGATCTGTATCCGGAATTTGAGGACTGGTCTTACACACTATCACGTAATATTTCTTTTCTAGGATCACTGAAGTAAGAAACTACTCTGCCTCTTCTGTGGTTTGCAACTAGCAAAATCTAACATGACCAATGAACTTGATATTAAATATTGAAATACCAGAATGCCCATTATAAATTCTGCCAACATGACACAGCTTGGAACATCCAACTTTCTTTCCTCAAGGCAATAATTGTTTTGAAGTGCTGCACATCAACTGCAACAAAACATTTCTACATGTACTTCAGTCTTTGTAAAACACAAGGCTACATCAATGGAGCAGAATTCTTAGGTAAGGAGGTAGCACTTGCAGTCACTTTGATATTCGGTTAATTATAAAGAATTGTTGAGCACATACAGTACTTCTTAGAACTCAGTAGAAGCTTTACATGCACAACCCCTGAAAAGGAGCAAGCGAAAAAGAATAAGCAGGGAAGATGAACAGAGTCACTAGGAACTGCCAGGGAGAAAACTGTACTTCCTGCTAATGTTAGTTAATTTGTTTGCAAGGCAGCTTTCCTTTCAAACATTTCCATGTTGTAGTACTTGCCATCATTTCAAACTTGATGTGATACTATTTTGTTTAAAATAGTACTATGCTTTAAATATAAGTTTGCTTTTATTAACAAAAAGTCCTAAATCATGACAGCACTGAACCTTAATTTCAAAATCAGCATTGCAATAAAATAGTTAATATCTACTTAAAGGAGTACAAAAATAGAAGCTAAAACTAGCTTGCAAATGGTTTAGAGATAATTTAAAGATACTGTGCTGTGGGTGAAAATGACTTCCCAAAATATGGTCAAAAAGAAGCACAAATGAGAAGCTGTAAAAGCTGAAAGTCATATTCAAACACAGGAATTCAGACAAGTTGAAATAGATTAAAGAGAGGGAGAAAAGAAATAGAGTGAAACTCACTAGAGACAGAAAAGCCAACAATGATAGCTATCTACAAGGCGTTAAAAATAGAATCCTGCCAAGATCTGGAAGGTGAGAGATGATGATTAAGGTATAAAAGTATCCATGAAAGTGCAGAAGGTCAGAGTAGCAAACTAAATGAAGTCTTTGTAGCAGCATTTGTCTCCAATTGCCAGCTGTGTCAAACACTAGAGCCATTCTGACAGAAAATTTGTATGAGGATGTAGAAGACATTCCAGACTAAGTGAACAGGAGAAACTATCAGGGTGAGGTGATATAAACCCAGACATGATAAAATCCTTTGAAAAATTGTGGAAGTACGAATCACTGTGAGTCAGCTATCACCTGTATCAATTTTATAATCAGTGGAAATGTGTACCATGTCCAGCATGTATCACTTGAATTAAAAAAACTCAAAACTTCAGGTATGGTGGTGGATGACTTTGACAATGAACTTTATCCCTGTAAACCTTATCTCTTTACCAGCCAAACAGGCAGAAATTAGGAAAACTTTTATGACTAGGATATATAGATTAATATTATCATGAACTTCCATCTTGAATACTTCAAATTTTCTTCGTCTGCCTCATAATTAGGAAGAAAAATACCAAAAAGTCAAAAGGATCAAAACTTCTACGACAAGCTGCCACACAAAGCCAGCTGAAGAACAGGATCCTTCACATTGGAAAAGGTATACAGTCAGGGAGTAATATCTAAGTATAAAAATCTGTAAAGATCAAAATGAAGTAATACTTTTCCTCCATTTCTCAGTATGTCACGTGACAATAAAATCAGTAAAATAGGAACAAAATTTAAAGCAAGCAAAAAATGATGCTTTCCAATATTACAAAACACAAAGGTTTTATTCACAGAAAATAACAAAAAGGCCAAAAGTACAAACAGCTTCCAGAAATGATCAGAAGAATATATGTAATTAAATTACTTTTTTTTTTTTTTTCAATTAACTCCTGGCTAATTACTGCTGAATAATATTTGTCAATACCAGGGCATTTTTCTCTGTAAATCCCCAAATTTTTACCTTAATATTTCAATCGTGCAATCTCACCTGTATAGATTCAAAAATATACTATACTCCTGTGTCAATTTATTTCCAAACATCTCGAGGCCATGACATTTTCCACACATGGGTTACGTATTTGTGTCCAAATTTCGAAACACAATGAAGTATTTCCCATATTTTCTAGAGTGGATATAGTCTGCAGTGTACAGACCGACTGAGAGAAGCACCTTGCTGCAGGTTTGATGTAAGGGGGGAAAAAAAAGTTGGAACTGGAACAAAGATTTTACAAGGGTTCTTAATATTTCATTTTATTCCATAGCTGAATAAATACTGTTGTCTCTACTATTTTTGTTGAACAAACACTGATATGCAGAATTCCTTATGCAAAAGCAGAGCATTCAGACAAAATATTTAATTATGTGTTCTTGACCAAGATTTATTATAAGCTAAAAAACTCATGTACAAAGGAATTTTACTGGGAGTAAAAATTATTTAAAATGGTTGTTTGAATTCTCTTATTAGTACTCACCTTATTTCTTTAAAACTGTTTCTAGATTATAAACTCAAACATGCATTAAGCCCCAGCACTTGTTCTAGGACTAATACAACTAACCAGAAAGCGGCAAAGTCACTTAAGAGATACCTAGTGGTAGATCTGAATCATTCTGGGCAGATTTTTTCAAACCACGTAGCTGTCTAGAAGATTTAGAATGTGCACTTTTTGAAAAAGTACAATGTCAAATTAGGTTTTGTCTCTTTAAGTTGCAATAGTTACAAAACAAGGCTCTAAATCCTTTGAATTATACTTTCAAGAAGTACTTCATTGAATTTGCTAATCTCTAAACCATCTGCCTATTCTTCACTGTAGGCTCATCAGAAGATTGTCACTGCATACTGTCCAGGTCAAACTGCACAATCCAATCCCCAAATCAACTAGAGATGTGTTTGAAATTCCATTGCGTGTTTATAATTTTCTGAGAAATATCAGATCAGTAACTTAAAAAAAGCAAGGCATTTCCAGCTGCAGGAAATCCTGGGTAATAAGTTTATTTATACAGGAACAAATGTTTATGGTTTATTGATGAGGAAGTAATTTGGCAATTTGCTTGCATGGTTCCTATGAATCAGACTGGGTGAACTGTAGCAAAACCAGCACATAGCAGTGGCTTTATAGTCAAAATAACTTAAGTTTCTGGGACTTATAGATGTCAAAAAATTTGTTGCTGAATAAGAATTAAGATGGAAAGGCAGTGACAGATGAATTACAGGAGAAAGGACTGCCAGTGTGAAGGAAAATTTTTGTAGTAAACATGACCTGCTTTGTAGTGATATGTTAGAGTTAAGAGAATCTCTTGGACTCAGAAAGATAGGCATTGGAGGAAGCCAGCTAAGGTAAAGTAAGGATAATATAATTTTTAATTACAATAGGGTTATTCTTTCAAAACACTATTTATATTCTGGATAATTTAAAGGCTGATAGTTTGTTTAAAGATTCAGTAATAGAGTTAAATATGGTTTCACTATATTACTGGAACTCCTTCTTTTCAAAAAAAACCCAGTCGAATTTACTTAAACTTCCCAGACTGTGAAAGCTAGAATGGGTGATGAATGTCCATAAAAAACTTTGCACATTCATATAAAAACATAGTTTGTGTACTCCTTCAGCAAATACTCTACTTTAGCATGCCTGAGTCTGGATAACATGATTTAAACTAAGACCCTCAGAAGATATAATGATATATTTTAAAACTTTGGACTTTCAGTTTTATTTCAATCTCCTTTATCTTGTTTGAATCTTCTTTATGATAAGTATGTAAAGAGTACATGCCAAGAGACAATTGCAGGTATTGAGAACTTGCAGTTTCAGTGGAGAACGGAGAACAGGGAAAAGAACAAGAGGGAAGACAGTCCCTTTGGCATTTCAAAGCACAAGTGGAGTGCAGGAGCAAAGAAATTTGGTGATATAATTGCTAACTAAGATAAGCCCTTATGAGTTTGACTCTGATGGTCAAGTCCTTAATACACTCTTAGTTAGAACCAAGCAGATATGAAGATTTGGGCTATCTTTCACAGAACTTGCTTTCTGGACTGTTTCAGGCTATGGTAGTCCAAGGTGGGAATCTGAATCCATTAGAAAGCATTTCAGGAAAGAAAAGAAACAAACAAACTGTAGTAGACAATTGAAACCTAATGATAAGCTAAATTTACATAAGGCCTGTAATTGGGCAGGTGTGAAAGTGAAAGGGATAAAGTTTATTACTACTGAAATGAACTGTCATATATACAAAAGAAAGACAAAAGAAAGCACCTTTTAATTTTTTTTCAGTGAATGTACTTCTTTGTTTTCATATTTGTTCCAGAAATTGTGTCTGTGTGAGAAATAACACTGAAATACTGAAAACCTGAAAGCTTATTTTTGAAATTACCTTTGAAATTTGGTCTGATCCTTGCATCGTAGCCTGACATCCTACCCATTAGCTTATCCAGGAAATCCGATGGCGACATTGGCATGCTACGAGATCTTGCACTGTCCGTTTCCTTTGTGGCTACCAAGCTAACAGTAAGGAAAAACACACAAAAGAACCATTTGTTAGAAATTTTGTTAGGGAAACTTTAATTTTGTGTAGAAAATCATAGTTCATTTTTGTATGAACAGGAAAACAGCAAAATTTTATTTTACTAAGCTGAAGAGTTATAGATTGCTGTTCCTTCTTCCTCAGAACTTCTGACAATGAGTAACACTTTCAGTTAACAGTTATCAATCCATTATCACAGAGTAAAACAATTTAATCTGGGTATGTGGAATGTCATATTTTGGAGTCTATTTAAAGACTGGTCTGTTTAAGCAGGTGTGATGTAACAGAAGCTTAGATCAGAAAAAAAAAAAAAAAAGAGTAAGGATTTTGAACAGAATAGTACTAATATCATCATTTTTTATTTTATTTTCATATTTAAGCATAATAAAACTTATCAAACAGTCTCTTGGCGGATAGTATTCTTCACATTGTCTTACAGTTTTGTTTTCTGTTAAAACAAAAGTGACTGCTACAGCGGGAAAAAACCCCCAGCAACTTACTGAAGGAACTATTTTAGGGCCACATGACTAATGTCATCTCCTATAGCCACCTTTCCACATGCATTCAAAACTCCCACTGACATTGTAAAGTGTGCTCTGCAGAAGAATATTGGCACTGTGATCAGCCATGAGGACCCAAAGAAAAAGTCTTTACTACTGTGGAACTCTTACTCAACTGATGTTCAACACACTGAAAAAAAAGAATACAGTCAGTAAATATATACATAAATAAAATTTTGAGTAACATTTTGATACACAGTGCAACTAAAACCATTTGTGGCTTTTGGAGTCTCAAAAAAGATAAAGAAAATTGCATGTTTATGCTCAGTTTTAGTAAAAAAATCTGTTATAGAAGGATTTGAATCTCTTTTACTTACCCACTGCATTGTCTCCCTGCCAATTCACTCTTTTAGAAGTGTTTAAATATGCCCTTGTTTAGAAGTAAACACAGGGAATAATGTAAAACACTTAGGAATTTTCTAACTCACAAAAACCTACACTAAACTTTGATTGTTAACAATGAATGGAGTTTCAAAATGGAAAAATTCCATACAGGTATGTATGTATGCAGATGCCATGTGGAAGGCAGATTGTGAATGTAATTTTTTTCTTCTCAAGACTCTGTTACTCACAATGTAGAAAGTTACACTTTTATGACAACTTCCATTTAGAAGGTCTGCTAAAATTTTAGTCTTCAAGTGTGGAATTTGGATTTAATATCTTAAATAAAAAATTATTTCATATAATATCTTGACTGTTACAAATTTGGACACACACCAAATATGAACATAGAAACCTCTAAAATGCTGTGGTTTACTCATAAACTAATTAAAACTGGAAATTAAGTATTTTAATTGTAATATTAAATGAAATCAGAAAGATAAAATTGATCCTCTGTTTATTTGCTTATCTAGTGTTTATTCTATTCTATGTGTAAGTTTATTTGTATATTTCTAAATTATTAATAAATTTCTAAATTTTTCAGAATACTTTGATATCTCTTTCAGTATAATTTTTTCTTTGCTCTCCTTCAGAAACTAATCTATTTTTTTTTCTTCCCATAGTTGGAGAATATATTTCTATTTCTGAGAAAGTAATTAGTCAACATATTTTTTCATAATTTAATTTGAAATTATACTATTATCATAATTTTAATTATTAGTTATTCTGAGTGGATCTGATTCATCATGATATTGCAACTTGTAGTCATTTATGTTTCTGCAAAACATCATAGATGGTTTTAAAGCAAATAAAACATGTAAGTCCAATTATACTTTATTGGAAATTATCTACTTGCAAGGCAGGAGAATCAAGTTACTGTTTGTATACATAACACTTAGGTTTCTTTCTAATATTCTTCTATAAGAAAGTTATATTTCTGTTTCCTAAAGTATATGAAATATTTGTACTACAGGATATATAAGACTATATTTTTATTATTAATAAAAATAAATTATTCAGAACACAAATATAGAAAGGCCCATTGTTAGCTTCAATATCAATCACTTTCTCTGAATGAAGAATTTTTTTGTTTGTCCCTTTTACACTTCACTGAACTTTTTCTAAATCTTTCTTTGTTGTACCTGTAGTAGTTGTTTTGACATGAAATAGAGTACTTTGAAATTAAGATAATTAATGCTGAATAGAAAAAATACTAATTGCTGTGATTATGGATTTTCTCAAAATGACATTTATCTTTTTGTATGATGGAATCATGAACATTTGCCTTCCTTAGTCAGTTATAAGTCTCAAAATATCTTGAATAATTTTGTTGCCTGCTTATGAAAACAATGCATTGAGTACAATTAATATATTTTTATAAGTAAGTCTTATCTCTGAAATCAGCTATAATTTGTAACTAAATATTTCTTCAAGGAATGTTTTCCCTTTTACTCATCTTGGTGTGTTAGGAGTAAAAACTGCTTGAGTACTGCAGAATTCTGCCCTATGAATTTAACTTTAACCAAAAACATGTATTTCAAGAATACTATTGGATAAATAAAACTTTCATCTATCTGAGATGACTTGTATATTACTCGTCTAGTTAAGGAGGACCAAGACTTGGTGATACAGTAAGACCTGAGTGAGGCAGTGGGTTTTAGGAAGGGGTTTTCTGTTTACAGATTAACATAAAAATTTATTTTGCATAGTAAGGGCTCTTCAGTTTTATTGCACACTGCCTCTGAAAACTAGGCCTCTGGCTAAAGGGTTAGAGAAGGTTACACTCCTTTCATGAACTAAGAATTTAGCTCCTTTTAGTGTTAATGCACAGAGCTTTGTCCTCGACATACAACTATTGCATAAGTCTAGGAAAGGCTTTGTGTGCCTCCAGAGGGAATTTATTTCTGACCTGTCACATTTTGTACATGCATTTTCTAACAGGCATAATAATAAGAATTTAATATCAGCAAGAATTTTAATATCAGTAAGTGCATTCAAAAGTAAGGTACAATAGACTTGTGATTAGCATAAAGACATCATGCTACTTTAAATTACTGAAAAAGAAAGCTGTACATTTTTGTTCAATGTAGAGGCTTCCCACTGCTGAAGTCTTTTACTGGAGAGAGATTATAACCTCATACTCTTCTGGATTGTTCATAATTTATGAGAAAAAGTTGCCAACAAGAATGCTCTCCCTGGTAGTTATTCTGTATTGTTTCTGTAAGCTATTGGTGAATCTTACCAGCAGTTACGAGGATTTAAACAATTTAAATTTTCCGATTTCAGACTGTGAGCAGTATTTGATTTCTCTTTCCTGAATGTATCCTGACCAACTTTACAATGTAAATTAAGCCTTCCCAAACTATTAAAAAGAAATTTGTTAGCTGAAGTAGTAGACAAGAATCAGGGGAAAAATTGAAAATGTCAAAAGATGCATTAAAAAATTATTTGTGACCAAATAAATTTACATCATCAAAGGTAGGTAAAAATTTCTGTTTTAAATAAGGTATTACACAAAACCAGGCATTAATAGATAATTAGAATAACAAGGACTATTATTACTCCTGTCTTTGGCCTATTCATTATTCACCTAAAATCTGAGGGCAGGTAAGCTTTGCATCAATACAGAAGGACTGTCAAGTCAGAATTTCATTGCTAAGATAGTAAGACATGCCAAATCACCAGTCTGTAACACTGCATAACCTATCAAAAGTCATATTTGAGTCAGAAACTGTTAGGTCAAGCTGAGTCTTAAACAGTGGGATATACATGTTAAAGAGTAAGAAGCAGTCCAGCACAGACAAGGTGCAGCTTCTGTAGATCAGCACTCACATCCTAAATTCCAAACCAGAAGGTAAGAATGGTATTCAGCAATGCCATCTATGATCTGGAAAGAAAATGCAAAATCATTGATGGTTTCAAATGAAGAAATATAAAAAGAATTGACAGAGGTATAAATACTGATGATGTCAAAAAATAACCTATTTATTAAGTTCAGTTTATTTAAGTAGAACAGTTTAAAGCAATCTGAGGAAGGATATTAAGAGATATATGAACTGGGAATCTGGGCAGAGTTGGAGGAAAGACTTGTGTCTGAAAAAGGATTCAGAATTCATGTTGAGCAACTCAGCACTGGGATGGTACAGTTCTCACTGCACTACTATGTTATCCAGTGGTGTGGAAAGATTGAAAGAGTGAGTAGAAGCATGAAGGTCACTTATTATTTTATACGATATTAATGAGACCAGTTCTGGGATGTTGCATCAAATTCCATATCCAAGTTTTAAAAGGACACTAAAGCATTAGGAAAGGTACTGAACAAAACCACTAAGCCATGACCTGAGAGTTAGGGAAATTTGCTTCAAGTAAGAGACTTTCAGAGCTTAATCTGCTTTTATCAAAAGTTTATCAAAAAAGAAGATTGAAAAAAATAGCATGATTGAAGTGTATAAATACCTCAAAGAGCAGAAAATGCTGGACACTTATCTGAAGAAGAAAAGCAGAAGAAAAATCAATGAAAGACAGACAAATTCAAATCGGAATTTGGACACATACTTTATTAATAAAGATAACTTAACAGAAGATCAAACTGTACCAGCCAAGACCATACATCTTTCTGAAAGAGACAATTTAGCAAATTTTAAGGTATTGTGTTTCATATAAGGTTAGCTTGGCGAAAAGGAATGAGCTATGTTACATAGAAAAGCAGGCTAAATTCAGAGTAGACATTACAAATCTCATGCAGAAATCTTCAGAATGTCAAAAGACACTTGATGGATTTGAGGAGCTTAGGGAAGGGGAGAAATGGGCATCGTTCCAAGTGTAAAATGGTGTCTTCTCAGGGTCCTTCTACACAGGGACTGGGTTGCAGGCTTGCAGTAGCTTGTACTGTAACCTGTAATCAGGGCTGCAAGTTACATGTCGTAGTGTTGGCTCATTTTGCTCAATTCCTTTCACAGCTGGATATTTGACTTACAAAGCAGTTGTATGAGCATCAGCTCCTTGCACAGTATGGAATTAAGCTCCAGAATGGAAATTGCACTTGAGCTGCCCATGAACTGCATGCAGTTTAAAAACTCAGAGGCTGACAACTAGGAAAAAGTGAGCTAATATTTTATCTATGACATGGACCTGCAAAGAATAAAGAATTTTAAGCTAAATTATAATGTTGTCATGAAAGAAAATGGATTTGAAGTGGCCAGGGACACATTTAGATCAAAATTGAAAAGTTTTCAACCATTGAAACACTTCAGTTCAGGAATAGTTTAAAATTTTGAGCTGAGATAGAAAAGCTCTGTGTGTTTCAAGGGGGAGCTAGGTCTTAGGATGCTGTAATATGTATGGCTGTGATTGCAGGTAATGGAACTCAGTTCTTTTCTAATCCTCAGCTGAGAATATGTTTATGTCATTATTGATTCTTGTGGTTTTTAAATAATTGCTACTACAGATCTCTGAAAAAAAAAAATATAGTTAACACAGCAGCCAAAACATCAGCATCTACAGAATTTCAGTGGGAGATCTCATCTAGCAGCTGGCAATTTAGCTACCAAGATAAAGCATGGGTCATGAATTGGAGCTCCAGAACTGCCTTTTTAAAGTAGGCATGTTTGTGAGACAAAACTTCTCTCCTCCCTTCCTCTAATAGGAAATGATTAAGAAAAACTCTTCCTCTTCATGGGGACTTTTACAGTCTTCACAAATGTTTCCTTCTCTAAAACATCTAAAGCTGCAAAAATCAGATTGCTTTCCCATGTCTTTTTTTTTTTTTTTAAGAACCACTCTGTTCTACTCAGAAGCTGTCTCATTTCTATCTATCCTAAACTTCTGTACAGTTTTACCAAAGTATAAATAAAGGAAAGGAACTTTATATATGAAAGTGTTTTAAGTAAGATTTATTTTAAAAAAGTATATTTTCAAAGGCAATTTCAGCCCTACTGCCTTTGAGATTTCTGTATCATTTGTGTACTGCAGAAAGTTCTGTTTTTCACTGATTTCTCTCCTTTCAACATTACATCTTCAAGGTGGGTTCTTAAAAATTGCTTTCAGTATGTTGTTTCAGCCTTAACAAAATATCTATTTGTTTGAAAATATTGAAGAAAAGAAATAATGGACTACTGTCAGCATTTGTGTAAGAAAGCTTATGTTGCTTCAGAAGGGCTAAATAAGAATGGTATAGATAAAAGTGAAGGAAGAAATTACACCTTAAACCATCTGCTGAGTCTTCTTGCAGCTACAGGGAGGTGACAGAGATAAAGAAAGAATATGGTGTTCTGTAATTAGACCTTCTACTGTAAAGTTCCCAGAAAGAAGTTTCCAAGCCCAAGTTAGGAAAGTCTTCTAATTTATCCAGATTATTCAGAGAGTAGTCTCACTGACTTACTTTTGAATACAATTGACAAAAATTACCTTTGAATTATATGGTAAGTTAATTTTCTTCCTTCCATAGATAAACTGCATATTTTATCTTGAATGATCTTACATTAACACCAAGTTACTGTCATATTTTGCTTGGTGACTTTTCTCATCTGGTCATAAATTACTTCTTTTTTCTTAAAAACAATCCAATTTAATCATTCAGAGAGGTAGAAGGTTTGCATTTCATCTTAAAATGCATACTACAGTGCTGCTACATGCATTGTGATGGTCCAGTAGCTCTTTTATTTCATTACTTAACTTATTCTCTCAGACAGCAAGTGTGGCCCAACCCCTGGAGCAATTGGATGTTGTGTTTGTGGTCCATTCTATTCAGCTGATGTTTGAATGTTTTTAATACATTTTATATTAAAATGGTTCAGAAAGAAGCTCAAAGAAATTAATTACACTCTCATAAGGAAAGCAAAAACTGCAGCCAATATGCACTTAGTTCTGTCTCTCAAACAGGACTACACAAAAGCATTTCAGTAAATTAGTCTACTGGTACTTATTCATTAATTGACCAATAATAATTAGGTGAATTAATCTCATGACTACTCCCCCTGATTCTGTAACTGTAAGTAATGGTGATAGAATTAATCACTTTTAAAAACAAAAATTTTTCAGTGCAACGATGTCATTAACAAGGTCTGCTAAAAGGAAATGATCCTCAAACTGGTAGTGATGGATTATCTGACAGTGCCTTGCATTTTGAAAATTGTAGCAATAAGATTTTTGTGGTATGAAGAAAGTCTTTAAATCCTCCTCTGAGAGCATAGATCTTCATAAAATAAATTTGGTTGAATTAATGGAAAAAGCAAACAGTAAGTTTGATGAGGTCAGAAGTATAGGAAGTTTATTTTGTAAAGGGAATGTCTCTTAATATCTGATCTAATAATTAAAATAAGTAAAGGGCCAATATGATCAGAGATCATAGTAAGCAAAATTTTCACACATTATTCAAGAGCAGTACATAAACCTGACAAAAATACTCTTTCGACAGAAGAATGTTCCAGCATGTGACAGATTAAAATAAAAAACAATAACAAGAATGTTTACTGAAGGCCTTAAGCCCATCCAAATAAAGTGTTTTCCTTGTTTTTGCAAAAATAAATCCTGCTCTTTTTAGAAAGACAAAAACTGCCTTCAATTTTACAACAAAAAAATATAACAGGTCAATGTAAAGCAATACTAATTTGTTTGATTTCTGTGGATAATAAAACATCTGTGTCATGCTACTTAACTGAAAAAATCCACTTTAATGAGAAACTGTGCAAAAATTTGTAAAAACCTTAGCTTTACCCACAGAGGTTCAACAAGACCAGGTGCCGGGTCCTGCACTTTGGCCACAACAACCCCCTGCAGCGCTACAGGCTGAGCACAGAGTGGCTGGAGAGCAGCCAGGCAGAAAGGGATCTGGGGGTGCTGATCGACAGGAGGCTGAACATGAGCCAGCAGTGTGCCCAGGTGGCCAAGAAGGCCAATGGCATCCTGGCCTGTATCCACAATAGTGTGGCCAGCAGGACCAAGGAAGTGATTCTTTCCCTATGGCAGTGGTGAGGCTGCACCTTGAGTACTGTGTTCAGTTCTGAGCCCCTCAGTTTAGGGAGGATGTTGAGATGCTGGAGTGTGTCCAAAGAAGGGCAACAAGACCAGGGAAGGGAGTGGAGTACAAGTCCTGTGAGGAGCGGCTGAGGGAGCTGGAGTTGTTTAATCTGGAGAGGAGGAGGCTGAGACCTTGTCATTCTCTACAGCTATCTGAGAGGAGGTGGAAGCCAAGTGGGGGTCGGTCTCTTCTCCCAGGAGATTAATAATAGAACTAGAGGGCACAGTCTTAAGCTTCACCAGGGGAGGTTTAAGTTGGACATTAAGTTCTTCACAGAAAGAGTGATTGAGCATTGGAGTAGGATGCCCAGGGAGGTGATGGAGTGGGTGGAGTCACCATCCTTAGAGGTGTTTAAGGAAAGATTGAATGTGGTACTTAGTGCCATGATCTAGTTGACAAGGTACTGTTGGGCCATAGGCTGCACTCGATGATCTCAGAGGTCTTTTCCAACCTAACAGATTCAGTGATTCTTTTGAGGTGTGATGTGTTTAAACTGGCTCTGTCAGAAGAGAAATACAATTCTCTGTTTTATTGCAATAAACAATTATAAATTTTGAAAGCCTTGAAGATGAGGCAAATATTGTGGAATGGCAGTTTAGAAGTAGGGATAAATATTTTCAAGTAAATATTTTTAAAAAATTCAATGATATTTTAAACCAATCTCTTTACTGAAAATGAAAATTCTTCATTGGAAACAAAAGACAAATGGACTTGTCTTATTGGAGGCCATCCTTTAACAACATTTAGTCATAAAAATTCAGGGCCATTCTGGAAAGCCAGGATCTATGTCAGAGGGTTCCATCTGCATGGATCCAGTACTGAAAGTGACACAGAATAGGCTGTCACTGCTGTTCAGTTCTTGCTCATAAGGAGAGAGTTTCTTTTAAGAAAAAAAAATCAACTGAAAAAACCTCTCCTCTGAGTTATCCTTTGGAAGACTCATGCTCTTTACATTATCTACATTGTAACCATTACCTTCTTCAAGTTTCATACATGGAGATCATTTCCTTCCAGCTCCTTTGTATTCTAGCATGAAAATAATTCTGCTTGAATGAATCTTTATTGGTGAATAAATTTATTTCATTCTGAGAGACCAAGGAAAAGAAAAAAGTGTCCTATCAGGAAAGAGTAGTGGAAGAGGGTGGCTTGTAATAAAACCAAAGATAGTAAATGAACGAGAAAGAAATAAGTTTGTGATGTGTAAAAAAGACTTAGATTTCAAATGCTTTTCTTTTATTTCTCATAAAACTGACAATAATTTCTTTCTTGCTAATTAAAGATGAAATCTCTTTCATTTGTTGTAGGTCATGAAGCTGAAAATTCCTAGTGCAATGAAAATGCAGATTTTCATATCCTGCAATGTTTTAGATAATAATAATTTTATCAGATCATAGAAAAACACAGAACTCTTAACTCATGCTTGTCGTAGAAAAGATTGTCATTTCATGTAAGAGGAGCAGAAGTATTGTATGACCAAGACTTTAAAGGAGTATTATCTAAGCAAAATCCTCAAGAGAATTTTAAATATTTTGTGTAACAAATTAGATTTTCTGCTGATTTTTCACAGTTTTAGATTTTTCTAGTTGCCCTTTTATCCTCTTATTTTGACTAAGTGCAAATGGTCAGATTAATTTTTTGATATAATGCAATAGAGATAAGTAGAGTTACATCAGGA
This sequence comes from Empidonax traillii, assembly GCF_003031625.1. Lineage (NCBI taxonomy): Eukaryota > Metazoa > Chordata > Aves > Passeriformes > Tyrannidae > Empidonax > Empidonax traillii. The sequence goes on along the minus strand of NW_020955391.1, from coordinate 302,515 downwards.
CATATTTTTCAGCCAAAGTAACACTTTTTATGTGCAACAAACAACAAATTTCTATTTTCAGTTCACTAGTTATCTGTTCTGTACTATTTTAGTGGTTATAAATGAAAGCTACATAAAATATATATGGGATTGCATTTCAATGCAACTATTTAAAAATGTTTTCTTTCAGATTTGTATAAAATTAATTTTTCAATTTCAGCCACAGAATTACCATTAAATTTTAGTGCTCCTCGTAGCTTAGGCAATGGTTACAAGCAATTTTGTAGGATGTTTATGGTGTCAATTTTTTTTCCCTTTTATTAATGCAGTTGAGAATTCCTCCAGCTCTACAGTCTTCCTCCAGTCATGTTGGTCACGGAAGTAAATAAGCTTGTTAAAATAAATATGTTTACTTTATGCAAACACATGTTTATATAAAGTATATAAACTATGTGTTATAGTTTCAAAAAGCTTTGGGTTGGTTTGTAATGTTTCAGCTTTTCTTAAGAGAGTGAAAAATAGAAAATGATTGGGTTTTAAAACTTCTGATTAAGTCACTCTGAAATGATCACCATTTTATAGGTCGGAGGGCAGATAAGATTAAGTTTGTATACATTTGGCTTTGTTTGTGACTTGGTACATATATATAAGTACAACACTTTACTACCCCTTCTTTAGGAAAAAAAAATCTCTTTGGTTGAAAGAAGAAAACTAATATGTCAACATCTTTCATAATCCTATGGGTAAAGCCTTCTATTGTAATTAAGATAGGGTTTCAAGAAACTATGGGTTGTGTCTACAGTTTTGATTTCTTGTTTAAGACAGGTTTATTTTTGCCAATTTCATCCATGCAGCATACGAATTAATATTCTGAATATTCATTCATTGTTTTCCCAGAAGCATCTACTTAATAGTCTTTTTTACCTGTTGTATAGACTATTTTTATAAATGCACCAAACTTAGGTCCTAATTTCGTGCCATTTCTTAATTTATTCAACCTACTTTTGATAGGGGGGAAGCTGACTCAAACAGGAGCAGAGAATATTTCAAATATTCAAATTCTGATAAATCACTTGTTTTCCCAAAGAACTACTAAATGGGTTTAGCTTTTGACAACTTTAACTTTCAATTAAAGGTACTGAGATTTTCCCCACATTCAATTAACTATTTTTTCTTTTAGGTAGATAATACTTGGCTAAAATAAGGGAATATTTCTGAAAATAGAAACTGTGAACCACTTATTTATAGTAGTCTAAGATACTATCTCACTATAAAGAATAATTTGTGTATTAACTGAATAATAGAGAGAAGTTATTGGAGTAATGCATAGATTGCAAAATGACCAAGTAAAATAATTTCTATTATATTTTATTGCAGCACATATACCTCTATAAAAGCTGTCAGAGTTGAACAATTACATTTATTTTCATGATTAATAAATCATTCCTCTAGCCAATCAAACTTGTAAAGGAACTGACTGGTGTCTTTCACCATCATAGTGAATAGGAATTCAGCTGATGAAAGGTGAATTAATACAAATGAGAATTTTTACTGGCTAAAAACTGCAAACTATTGTTTCTCTAGGCAAATTTTTCCTAAATCTAGGAGCAACCTGTGAATTTTGCAAACAGATTTCTACAGGTTATAGCTGCTTCTGTATTTTGAACACATCTCAACATATTCTTTAAATTGTAAAGCTGCATATTACTGTGTTTTCTAGTTCTAATGGATTTTTTTACCACTGTGGCATTGCCCTATCAGCTTTGCATCTACTAGGTTGCTGTACTCTCACTCAATATAAACAGGAACAGCATGTCCACTAAAGTGTACATCTGCAGAAAAGGGATATTTCTTGTTATCATAATTTATGACCAATTAGAATAAGTATCCTGTTGCTCTTTTGTCTAGTTTTGTTTTAAAAATCCACTTTTGTGAGCTGTAAATCATAACCAAAACTGAAAATGAGTTCTTTGCAGTGTTGCAATGTTTCTTCTCAATTTTTACTATTTATAAAAATCTTCACAGAAAATCTTACAATAGAATGAAACAGTTGAAGTTTATCAAAAGTAGATACAAAATGTATTTTGAATTAAAACCTCAGGTTTGTGAAGACTGAAGAACAATTCAATTAAACACTATTATGTTTGCCTTAGGGAAGCTCTGCTTGCATCAGTCCTGTATCTTGAGTGAGCATGTCAGATGACTCTTTAAACTTTTTCTCCAAAATAAGTTTGACAAGATACAAGTTCAATTAGAAAAAAAGCTGAATATAGCCTGAAAAGTCACTCTATAAAGTTTTTTGTCCAAAACACTTCTCATGAAATTATTTTGATTAGGCAGCTAATTATAATGTAGATCTGTGTTATTATTAATAATTTTTGTTATTATTATTAATTTCAAAGTTTCAGTTAAGACAATTTCTATTTGAAAAAATACTGCTTTCTTGAAACATAGTTTTACAGAAACTTATCTGCTTCAAAGTTGTTTTATGAAAAGTTGGCAGGCTTGGGTGTAATATTGTTCAGCGTCCTCCCTATTTTGTCAGCCACAACCTGTTTTCTAATGTTGATGGAAACTTAAGTTGAGGTCTTGGGTTCTAATTTTAGAAAACTCTGAGTATCCCTACAAAATTGGCAGAGATTTTTCCTGCTTTCTGCAACTTAAACTTCTTTTTATGCATTGAAAAAGCAAGAAAATCTTTTCAGAGCTTTGGAATTTTTTGTGAGACAAGAATGGTGACGTTCCATCAGCTGTGTTAATTTACGTAAGATACGTGGATTAAATATTTTTCCTTTTTATTAATTCTATCCAGGATGAACACTATAATAAATCAGTATAAGACTTTAACAAACAACAGAGTTGAGCTTCAGGGTGATGATGAGAGTGACAGAATTCATGCCACATGATGACAGAACTCAGTGTTCCTAATGCATGCACTGAAGCATATTCCTTACGGAATAAGTCAGAGAAAATAGTGTGAAGGTTAAAAAAGCAGTGCTGATAGCCTTTCGTGCTTCCACCAAAATTATCCTGGTCCACTACATGCGTTCTCTTTCATGCACAGAAAATGGTGTTTAAACATCCCCTCAGATACATATTAAGTCATTGCTGTTCTAGTCTTCATTATGCCAGTACCCTCTTAATTATCATCTCAGTCTTCTAAGCTTTGTGTAAAGAACTGGAAATAAGCTGAGTGAAGGAAAGATCATGACCTGCACTGATCCCCTACTGCCCCTGCAAATCCTACATCAGCTGAGTGAGGGACTTCATGGGCTCCAAGTAGAGCATCCCCTCCCCTTCCCTGGCTGGTCGTGAAGGTGATGACAACCTCCAACACGCCCAAACAATGCTGCAACCTTTATTAAGTGCAAGACACTTTATCTCCTGAAGGAGTCATCCCTGTCAGAAAGGATGAAAAAGAGCATTCTGTTAACTATTACTTTGGGAATCTGAACAAGTTCTTTTGTGCTCATATTTTTACTACAGATGAAAATTTGAGCACGCTAAGATCCAAAGATATGTGCAGAGGCACAACAAAAATAGGTAAAGAGATAGAGATATTATGAGAGTTCATTTACACAGTGAGATTTTGGGATAAGTTCTGGAGGCAAAACTGGTAAAATTTTAACATGAATATAGAGAAACTTGCAAATTCCATTTTTAATTCCAGTTCTCCACTGTATTGTACTTTCTGTAATCACAGATTACTATCTTAAGTGGGGGCACTTAATATTCATTTTCTTAGTAAAAACTTACAATATTATGTTCAAAATGATCGACTATCAATCTTTGGTGTGCAAAGACTGACAGAAACTAGATGATATTTTATTTTTATTGTAAATCCTGCAAATTGAGAGTTTGAGCAAACTCTGATAAATATTTTCCTTTTTTTAAAACAAAACAAAACAAAACAAAAACAAAAACAAAGCCTAAAATTTTCCATAAAGGATTTTTTTCTAGCAGAATAAAGCAATTAAAAATCTCACAATGTCTTTCATGGAATATAGTCCAGATATCATGCTGAAATCTGCCCACTTTCAATTTAGTTCTAATATTGCTGAGTCAGAGGTAATGAATCTGACCTGATAGCATCAGAGAAAAACATTGCACGGACAGATATCCCTTCATAGAAGTGATATAGAGATGCTTAGGCACAGAATTACCATTTACCATAGAATACTGGAGTTACCCATAATATAGCTGTGTGAAGTCAGTGCTTTAGTCATGACTGATTTCAAAGCTTTTATTTTTGCCAGCAACTTGCCATTTTGTGCTTTTTATTTTATTTATCTAGTAGAGCAACCTTAGTCCGCAGATATGTTGCTCACAAAACCGGAAGTTCAGTTGGTCCCTGATGATAGATATATCTTAGCCTACACATTAGGAAGAGGAAAAAAAACCAATTTTGCCTTTTTAGATGTCATAGCTGTTATTGATTTTGTTTATGATACTCTTCCTAAGTTAGTTTTAACTGTAAAATCACATGCAGTTTAATAGCAATTATCCTCAAAGTTTGAGGTAATTTAGTACCCCTGTGTTCTACTCTATTGTTTCACTAAAATAGTCTCAGGGTAATCTGCTGGCTTGTTGTTTCCCATAACCATTGATTTGTATTAATCTGGGGCCCCACTGCTTGTGCAGCTTTACTATTTCAACAGCCCCATAAGTGACCACATGACTTTGTCAGGCCACAGCCTTCTTAAAATTTCCTGCCTCTTCTATGGTCTCAAACTGTTCCTCTTGGAAACTGCACTTTGCTAATATTTCATGACACCAGAAAGAAACTTCAGTCATAACGTTATTGAAGAGGACTGATCTTCCTTAGGGAATTTCCTACCTGGAAATACCCTCAACTCTCCCTGCTGTCCCCACTCATTTTGTACATCAGTGGTAAGTCCAGAGACATAAAAAGGTGGTATGTGGTATAGAAAAATTGAATCAAAAATTTTGGATTGTGAAGTCACTGTTCCTGGATGTATTTAAGACTGGATGTGAAACTTAGTGCCATGGTCTAGTTGCCACGGTGGTGTTCAGTCATAGGTTGGACTTGATGATCTCAGAGGTCTTTTCCAATCTAATTGATTCTGTGATTCTGTTCATTATGTAGAAAGTCCAATCCAGTGTAGATCAAGTATCATTATCCTGTTTGCTGTTGTATTAAACAACATGTGTGTTGGAGCAATTAATTAGACACCTGACTGGAAAAGTAATAATGAAATACATTCTTTTATACTTTTATAAACATACTGTTTTGGGTGGGTTTATTACTTTTTTCTTAATTTTTTTCTTCTTATTCTCACTAATCTAGCATTTCCACTGACACAGGTTTAAAGACATCATATTGTTGTTTGGATCATATTGCTTTGGAGCCATAAAAAGTAACGGATTGTGCAAGGAAAAAAGTAGTCTTACAGATTCTCACTTTCTTTTCTCTTGACTTTACTTGCCAGACTGTTCTGCTCTCTGATACTCTTTTCATTCTCTGGTTTGGTCTTGCATTCTTGTTAAACAGAGTTTTCAGCTGTCTTTGCCTGCTCTCTGAGATACTTCCTTTCTGCTGGTGGTTGATATCCCTAAAAAGGTGCCTTCATCTATTCATTATGCCTATATAGTAGTGAAAGTGATACCTTCTGTTTCCTATCACCCTTTACTGATTCTTTCAATAAACATCATGAAGATCAGTAGGAAAAACAATAAAAAGGACAAGAAGCAACACACACAAGGGCTCTTCATCATTCATTACTTGAGAAAAGCTGATTTGCAGGAATAATTCCCTATAGGTATTATTACATAATACTCAGTAAGGTCATTTTAAGCTTGTATTCTGAATCTGTTAAAATGAGAAGCTCTAATCTTGTAAAAATTTTCATTCTTTCTGATTGTCATGATTCCTAGGATGCCTGGACAAGACTAATCTGATAGAGGAGCTATTACATTTATCATCATACAGAAGCACAGCACTTATCTCACATATTACTTGCTTTCAGTTGTTGTTAGCATCAGTTGTCTAGGAATGAATTAGGAGAGTTTGAAAAGTAAGAAAACATCATTAGCACTGTAAGAATTGAAAGATTGAAGGACTCATTATGGTTTGGACTGAAATTTCTTTGTTATTTAATTTTCTTCCAGTTTATAATATTAAAAACCAAAAAATATACACATAATTCTTTCTCAAAATTATAAATATGGTCACTTAGAAAACTAAATTAATTTTTATATAAATAAGGAACGAATAGTGAAAGTTCTGATCAAATTTGTACTCATGACAAAACTCTCAACTGATACAAAGGGATTTCAGTGTTTTCACTGGTATAGTTGAAATATAAGAGCATTAGAATTACATGTTCTTGGTCACAAAAACCCCACTTCATTTTTGTCTGAGTCTTGGAAAGTACAATGCCTCCATATGGGCACATGCAAGGGAACCCTGATGGTCTCCTAACGTTTTATAAGTACCCTCCATCACAGGGGTTTGACTACATAGGGTCAGTGCAAACTCTGGGAGTGCAGCAATGCAGCTTTGAAGCAGAGCTGTTTGTGTTGTTTGTAATGTAGAATCCTCAGCAGGGTTCACTAGTGTGCAAGTATACTTTCACCCAGACTTGTACCTTCATAATTTTGATCCTGAGCCTGATTTGCTGACCTGAGTCTTCGGCTTTGACTTTGGACCTACCTCTTAACTACCAACTTTGCCAATCAATCTGAATGGCTGTTTCAACTGTTCTTCTCCTGCATAAGTGCTGTACAACTGCAAACTTTTTTGGTAGGATCCCGCTCTTTCCTGACTTGTTGTGAGTCTCAACTCCCAGCTCACCTACCCTTCCCTTGCTACTGTCTGAGACATGTTAAATCTTTTCCGTTAGGACCTGGAGTCTGTCAACTGATTTATTTCACAGAAACCATCTTTAAAATTGAGTCTGAGATGACAAGGAAAGGTACTGTGCCTCAGTGCTCTCATCTTGAATTTAATAGATTTTCTTTCACACACTTTTATTCATGTCCTGATTTTAACAGACACTTCTATTTCCTGAGTAGTATTGTGGGTATAATTCTTAACATATTAATAATCAACTGAAGTCCCATTAGAACATCTGAAAATCTTTGTTTTCAAAGGTGTTTGTGATGCTTTGTCAGATTTAATAGTTTTTAGCTGATTTTTTTCTCTTTTGTTATTTGAAGGCACTAATGCTGACTTAAAGGATAAGGACTTCTGCTTCTTAAGGCTATTCACCTGAAATCAAATTACATGAAATGCAGGAACAATTTCAAAATCAGTTAACTGTAAAGTCAGATATGCCCCAGAGTTAGGTTGCATGGAGGTTTTCCCCCAAGAACCTGGTTTCTAAGAGCAATTAGCTATGTCTCTAATACTGTTTCTCCAATGTAAGGCCAGTGGAGTAGTGAAAAGAACAAGAAAAAAGGAAATAACCTAATTGTAGCGTGATTCTTGGTCTATACCGAAATGGATAACTAAAGAAATACGATACAGGGAGAATCTATTTTGCATTTCCACAGTGCCACCTACCTTTTCACCCTGTGCTTTCCCTATACACGGGTTTACATATAAAATAGATATACTACATCCTTTAAAGAGAAAACAAGTCCCTGGCAAGTCTCTGACAGTGTAGATCTAAAAGATCTAGTGCTGGTGCCCATGCAAGTTCATGACTTGTTATAAAACTGTTTGACTCACAAATATGATCTTTGTGTTGACTCTAGAAATATGATCTTGCTTTCATCATGACCTCTTGGAATCGAGGCTAATCCAGAGGGTTTTGTTAACACTATTACATTAATGAAAACTCAGAAGAATACTCAGTTTTAGGCATTATCATTTCAAACTATATCTAAGAAGTTGTTTTCCTTCTTTGGTAGTGAATTACAGCTATTTTTAAGCTACATTAAATTATTTTCCTTAGGTTTTACCCTCTTTTTTACATCTCCACCCTCGTAGTATCACACTGGGATTTGGACTGGCAGTCCTTAATAAGCAATACTTCTTTTTTTATTTTGGGTCTGACTATAGCTTTTCTCTCTGTGCTAAAATATATTGCATAAACCAGACTGCTGCGTGCTTTCATCACTGTTTTTCACATTTAAAATCTATTAATATATTATCAATAACTACGTCATGCATCTATGAAATAGTAGTACAGACATACACAATATTATAAAAGACTATTAATAGTCACCTAATCACTAAAGTTGGAAGAGACCTCAAGATTGCTGAGTCCAACTTTTGACTGAACACCGCTATCTCAACCAGACCATAGCACTAAGTGCCATTTCTAATTGTTTCTTGAACACTTCTAGGGATGGTGACTCCACCACTTCTCTGTTCCAATGCTTGGCAACCCTTTCAGTGAAGAAATCCTTCCTACCGTCCAGCCTGAGCCTCCCCTGTTACAACTTGAGGCCATTTCCTCTTGTCCTGCCTCTAGTTGACTGGGAGAAGAGGCTGACCCCCACCTTGCTAAAGCCTCCTTTCAGGTAGCTGTGGAGGGCAACAAAGTCTCCCCTGACCTTTCTTTTCTTCAGGCTAAACAAGCCCAGTTCCCTCAGCCCTCCTCATATGACCTACTCTCTAGACCTTTCACCAGCTTCGTTGTTCTTCTAATGTTTTATTCTTTCTACAATGCCTTTCAGAAATCAAATTAATAATTAGATCCTACAATAAGCAATATTAATCTTGTTTCATTCATTGCAGTTTGAAGAATCTTTTGATGTGGGATGAAAAATTAATTATTTTTAGAAAAAATAAATAATGTGTAGTTTCCTCTTGCAAAGCATGCCAGTCTTGAGACTTTGCTCATTAAAGTAGCAAGCCTGTAACTTTATACTAAAAACAAACAAACAAAAAATCCTTTTTTATTTTATTTGAACTGCACTAAAAATAAAACTAAACTTTTAGCTTCACAGGCATATAATTTAAACAGTAATTTTAAGTAGCCTCAGGGCTATTGGGCAAGTATTGAAAGCTTTTCCCATTAGGTTCATCCAGTCTTCTCACACAGCTTTATGCTTCTTAATGAAGAGCAGAAAAGTTTCAACGTTGCATGATTTAAGAGATGAATGAAGACATTTCTCCAAAATGTCTGAGCAAGTAAAAACTTAAGTTTTGACTGCTTCCAGAAATTCACAGCACATCCACCTTATTATATATCTTATATATCCATCTGATTATATATCCACCAAGTATTATATAGGTGCTAATGTTGGACTCTGGGTGACTCACAGAGAGTGGAAACTGCATTCTATTAGCAGGAAAAGAACTAGAATTAATGTCTCCAGGAAACCTGAGAATTTTACAGTTTTTAATATTTTAACTTTTTCTCCCCACTTTTTTTCCATATTAAAGCATGGGGAAGACTACTCTGTGTCTTGAACTGACTAAGATTTCTCCTGTATTATTGCTGGACCTAAAGGCACAAACAGTCTCTATATAGAGATTGGTATTAAAGATATACAGATATTCAGAGCAGCTTCCTTAACTCTCTCTCAATTCAAATAGTCCTTGTGCACAGTAACCATGTTCACTGTCATAAAATGACAATTTAAGAGCAGATGGCTATTGCAATAGCACAGTTATCTGGACATTGAAGAGAATAGTTTGAATTTATGCTAAATAAGATAACTGTATATATGTGGAAACATGTTAGTCTAGAATTAGGTGATGCAAAATACCTATCTGCCTTTCAAAATTGACTTTATATTTTTTTTCCCTTGTAATAAGTGTTTTTATATCATTAAAATAAAGGATAAAGCATTCAACAGCAGGATGGAATTTAAATAATATGCAGAGGAAAAATAAGTTCCATAAGTACACTGAAATGACATAATAATAGCATAGTACTGCTTGTATTGCCTACACTACACATGAGTTCGATCAGCTACTCTGAATGTTAAATACTCAATGTCACTGGAAAATTTAAATTGTAACATATGTGAATTTACTCTTTCCTCCCAGTGTTAATTAATCCCATACTATGTGACCCAGTTTCTTAAAATCTCTTCCTTTTGGCACAATTACAATAAAATCACATTATAAACTATTTATGCTGCATATGTTGATAGAAAGCAGGTCATTAACTTAACTTCAAAAAGGAAAGATTTGCTATAAGCCTGTGAGCACTTGTGAAGTGTGCCATAACTTCGTGGTTATAAATCCCTCATATGTATCTCCAAACCCTCTCTTCAAATTTTTCTTTTTTAGTCTTTATTAAGTAACAATGGAATTCTTTAAATAACCTGGCATGTTATATGCCATAGTTTGTTTATTGTGATACAGAGCTAGAATATTTGTTGATAACAAGAACGGGTAACTGCATTAGCAGTGAATACATGATGACATTGAAGTCAGTTTCTTTACATGTGTGATTTTTCTTTATAAGTTTTCCCTCAAGGAGGGCTCAAGTTTATTTTAGCCTGCTATCACCAGACTTTGAGAGCTATGCATTAAAAGAATGCTTGAATTAATATAATAACATTACCTAGAAAGAGTGTGCTGGGCAGAAAGTAGAAAAAGCTGTATGAACCTCAGTCTTCTACTGAGGTCATAATTTATGAATATGTTGGCATCTTTCATAATACAAATCCTAGACTGTTAGGAGCGCAGCAAAAGCTTTTCCTCTCAAGGGAAGTTTTGTAGATCATACCCTCTCTTCACTCAGCTAGTGTTTTTCGGTTTCTGTATAAGACTTCCCTGACCTTACTTGACCACTGATCAATCTGTGGTTTTCCTTTTACTGAAAAGAACTGAGAGTAATAAGGAAGTTCTGTATATTCCCAACTCAGATTATCTTTTGTAACTTTTACATATAGACACTTTGCACCTGGAGAATTTTCGATACCATTGATGTTACATTTCCTGTTAAAAACTCTGATAAAATTAACAGATCATATCGGTAAACTCTAACTGCGAGCAGGTGAAGGAAATACACAGCCTCCTGCTTGCAAAATCCAAAACTGTAGGCAGCTCAGTGTTACAAAGCCGTTCGCGAAGCACGGACCCCATGCATTTAGTTTCCGTGCCCGGAGCCTGGCTGCCGAAGGGAGCCGGGCGTTCGTGGCGGAGGAAAGGCGGTGAATGCGGCGGCTCTCCGCGCCAGTCCCGGGCATTTCAGCTGCCCGAAAACCAGGAAGGGTGGACGCCTTGACTTCCCCAAAGAAAGCAACTCACCTGAGAAGTAGCGCAGCTTCCCACAGATAAAAGCCCGAGACAGCCGCGCGGAGGTACCTAATCCGGGCCATGCCGCTGGCAGCCGGGGCGGACCCCGGGAGCGGTGCTGTCCGAGGCATCGGAGTGGCTCGGCGGTGCGGCTCGGTGGGCGAGGGCTGCGGCGCGGCTCCCGTGGGAAGGCGGGTGGGTAGCTCCCCAGCACCCTGGAGAGCTCCGGTGGCTCCGCGCCCGCCGCCCGCCTAGTGCCCGGCGGGCCCCCGCGCCCTCCCGCTGGGCCCCGCCGCGCCCGCCCCGCCGCTCCTCATCGCAGCCGAGCGGCAGCCTAATCCCAGCCGCGGCGGCGGCGCCGAGCCGCGGCGGCGGCGGGAGCCCCCGTGCCCGCCCGCCTGCCCCCGGCTCCTGGCAGCAGCCGGCACTCCGCCGCCGGACGCATGCCGGGCTCGGGGCGCGCCGCTGCCCGGCGGCGGCGGGGCGGGCGGGAGGCAGGGCCGGGGCTGCTGCGGCCGCCCCCCGACAGCGCGGCCGCCGCGGAGGCAGCGGGGCGGGACCGGCACGGCGCTACTGGAGAGGGGGCGCCCCGGAGGGGTGCCCCGGGAGGGAGAGGTGCCCCGGCTGGGGCGCAGGGGAGAGCTCGGCCGATCTGTGCTCAGAGCGCTCCCTGCCTGAGCGCCTTCCCTCCCGCGGGAAGAGAGGCGGCCGGGTCGATGCCTACGCGGGGCAGCGACTGTCAAAGAGCCGGGGTGAACTCGCTGGTCCTCAGGTGTCGGAAAGGACTGGTGAAAGAGAGGTGCTTCTGCTTTGCCTGTAGGGCTGGTGGCATGCTTTTTCTTAGGAAATGGATGAGCGGGGGAAACCCATCTCTGTATTTCAGCACTTGGAAAGTACAGTGCTGATCGACACAGGAAAAGTATACCTTGTTCTATTCGACTTTTTCAGAAAAGAAAGGTGATATAGTGCCATGATGTGGACTGGTAGGGAAATCCAAAGAGTTTAAAAGTTTAACTGGGGAGGAGAGTGGATGGGATTATGGGAAGGGACAAGGGAAATAACATTGTAAGAGGGGAACCAGAAAGTTATTTATGAGAAAAGAGAGGAACAGAGAATAAGGTTACAAGTATGGGTGCCAGTAGGAAAATTAGTCCAGAGTCATGGAATATTCTGCATTGGAAGGGACCCACAAGGAGCATCAAGTCCAACTCTTAAGTGAGCGGTCCATATGGGGATCAAACCATGACCTTGGTATTATCAGCTCTAACCAAACAACACTTCATGCAAACCAGGAGCTGCTTTCCTTAGAAAAGGATAAGACTTTAGGATTTGATTTGAGAAATATTTTTTTAAAAATTCTTGTGGGAATCTGTATGGCTTGTTCATGAAAAAAAATGAAAAATTTGTGAGGAAGGGCTACACTTGGAGAGGAATAGAAGAGGAAAATGTGTATGAGATTGTAAAGTAGGGATTCTCTGTGTGAATCTAGAAGAAGTGGCCTTCAAACACACGCATCATGTCTAGAAGAGTCAATGGAAGAAGAAATATGGTTGGGCATATCCCCCTCTTCTTAACTGCTTCAGTGTAATCTGCTTGCTTGTTTTTTCCAGTAGCCATTAATTTGTGTTAGATAGGAGCCCCACTTGTGCAGCTCCATTAGTTGCTCAGCCCATATGATTTTCTCATGCTGGAGTCTTATTAAAACTATGAAAAAGCTATATAAAATCAAAAAGTTCCAAAGAAGGAAGCAGATGTGGGAAAAGGCAAAGGTTCAGTAAGATAAAGTACATGAAGCAAAGTAAAAGAAACTGAAATTTGAGGGAAGTATAATAACCTCATTACAGAAAAAGGAAGATGGAAAGACAGAGAGTGCAATATAGAATAACTTTTAACACAGAATAGAAAAAATTAGAAAAAGACATTAAAAGGTCATTTAGTAGAGAAGATGCAGGAAAGAAATAAGAAATGAGGATTTTGTGCATTTATTATATCCAAGGATAGGTTGTGAGTTAGAAATAGGTATTTAATTAGAAATTTTGAAAGCAATCACATATTCCACCTCCAGGTATATTGCCTCTTTTTTTTTTTTTTTTTAATTTTATTTAAAAAATATCCCACATGTAGCTGGACCTCAGTTCTTAACTTACATTTTCAATTTTCACAATATCTTTATTCTTTTTTTAAACTCTTCAAGATTGTTCCAGCAGGTATTGCTGAATAATAATGCCTGCCACAAAATTTAGAACCAGTCGGAATTTCTTTGTTAATACATATCAAGTGTACAGCTGAAGAATGCGCTAAAATATCACTAACCTATTTCCTCTGTACCCTGAACTTTTTAAATTAATAGTAGTTACAATAAAGCAGGGATGCTTCAAGTTTCTAGGTCCACTTTGCAAAAAGTTTACTTTTTTTCTTGTGCTCCCTGTAGTTCTGGGTGGCAACAATGATCATGAAAGGGACTCGTTCAAAGACTTGACAGAAAACATAACAAATAAACTAAAAAATCCTCTATTTACTCAAGGGAAGTCTGTCAGTGCAGGTGCTCTACACAGCCAGTTTAGAGTACTTCATACTTCCTTTGTATATTCAGAACAGTTGATTCTTATCTTTCCCCTTAAAATAAGTTTTGTAGTGAGGCTGCTTCTCCAGGCATTATTTACTTTTTTGTGTTATGTACTTCAACAATTAATTGGTCTAATGTTTCATGTATTCACATTGAGGCAAATGCATTTTTCTTATGGTGCTATTATTTAAAAATACCATCACAATCTGTCCAGGTTTCTAATAGGAACAGTTCTATTAATTATATAAGGTTATACTTTAGATATGCAGTGTTCAAGCTTCTCAAAATCCTTTTGGGAAAAATATATACTTACTTGTGTTTTAAGTAGGAATTTTGCCATTACATCATTTTTTTTCTGCTAAATAAGACTTGTTTTCAAGCTTTTGAAAATTTTCTGTGGGTAGTGTTGAATATTAAAATACTCTCTTCTGAGTGAGTTTAAACAATCCAGCTTGATTTATAAAAGGTTCCAGTTCAACAAAGCACTCAAGCATACACTATTGACTTCAATGAGGTTAGAAACATAGAAGCATACTTTGTTTTTAATCAAATGCTTTGATAAAATACTCCCTAATATTGTTTTAATTCACTATTCTTTTAATTAACATCTTTTTAGTCTTACCATAGCACTACTAGTAGACCTACCTGTATAATATACAAAGCCAAACAAATGGCTTTGTCCAGTCTTTAGAAGATCTTTATGGTATCTCTTGATACTTCTGTCAGTTGCAGTAAATTGAAAGGTGAGACTTGTTTGAACATCTGTTTTAAAAAAAAAAAAATCCACAGAGCTTCTTCATGACATAAATCTCTCTCAAATATCAATGATGTTCACTTATATATGCCTCATACACATGGATAACAACAACATAAAATATTGCTCATCTTTCAAAACATGGTATGTGGGTACCCTATGCACACAAAGCTGAGTTGTATAATTTACTTTCAGTACTATTGGAGATTTATTGAAGTACATTCTTTACAAATGGAAAACACAAGTATGTTGAAATAAAGTTTTCACCAAAATATTCTAATGTCTAACATTTTTTTTCTCCAAAACGGGGATACTTGCAAAACTTTGTATATTTGCACTCAGCAAAAGGTAAGATAGGTCAATTTTATAGAATATCTCACTTTATTAACATACAATTTATACAAAGAAGGTACTCAAAAGTATTCAAACCGAGAAACCAAAGTGCACATGCAGATTGAAGGATTACTTAATGTGCTTTTTGGTGTGACAGAGTTCTTTTGGAATATTAAGACAAATCATAATGGTAGTCATGAGAAGTTGTTATTATCATTTTAGTGTGACCAGTTCTAATCATGTTATGGTTCATTATATTTAAATAAATAAATCAGTAAATAAGCAAGACTGGAATTTAATAAAAGATGAATTCAGAATAGAAAAAGAATAATCCTACTTTGAAGCAATTAAAAAATTGAAACATCTGAAGATGGAGCAAAATGGAACATCCTTTAAAGTCTTTAGATCTAGGTCACCTGTATGTTCTGGGTTTGGTCCAGAGGCTGCTGGGTAAAATCTGATGAGCCTTAAGATTAAGTTCAAGTCAACAATGGCTCCAGTGTTAAAACTTGTGAATCTATAAACCCAGAATTTTTGGTAATGGTATATTCAGCTACCAAGTTAGGGTTATTTATTTTCTTAGAAAAGCAATAAATTGACCTTACAAACAATAGATTGGCTTCCAAGCTGACAGTTGAAAACCACATGTATCAAAATGGTAAAGGAATAAAGATCTCATGTATGTGGTCTTTACCACACTTGTATTGCCAGATTGAACACTACAGCATTTTAAGAGGGTGTTGTGATGGGATATGACATCACTGTAGTTTTAGATACTGGTTTTACTGAGACATGTTTGATTATGTTAATTAATCTGCCTTTCTCAGTGCACAGGATTCTCCATGATGTAATTCATTCAAGTGTGAAACCCTAGAGGCTTTGACCTATTACTAAACACAAACTACAAATAGAATAGATGTTTTTGGGTAAACACAGTCCTAAAATAGAAAGGCCAAATTCAAAATATGAGAATGACTTCACTAAAAAGAAAAAATTCAGTTGTTCAACATACCCCAATAAGCAAGAAAAGGTTTAGCAATGTATTTCAGTCTCGTGAAACAAAGTGAGGAGTTTCTATAAGAGCATTTGGAGAGCAATTTTCTCTGTAAGCAATATAGATGTTCACTTCAAGGCTGTAACATAACATTCTTCAAAATGTATTATCTCAGCAGTAAGTCTTGGGATACCTAAAACAAATAGACTTTTTAATTTGGTTTGCTTAACTGTTGGCCATTGCATTTAATTTTGGGATGCATACAAAGAAATTGTTTCTAATTCATGGTTAATTAAATTTTCAGTCTTTTAGCAAACTGTGGTACGAGCACCAGATTGCATGTGTTTTTCTTCAGATAATTTTTCTTCTCAAGCACCTTCTGTCTTAAGCCTTAATTGTCTTAATTCAGATGGAGTTCCCCAGTTCCAGTGGCAACTGCTCTATCCATCATGATCTTTAGATCTGTGCTAATCTATACCAGACACTAGTCTCGGGGGAGGTGGGTTATATCTATATCTATATATCTATAAATCTATATATAAAAATGAAAATGCACATAAATGGTCTATATTTTATGCTTAGTGCCAGAGCTCATCCAAAGTTAAGAGTGGTATACTTCAGAGTAATAACATATCACATGTACATATCAAGCATGTATAAAGGAGAATATGAAAAATATATTGATATAGAGAGATTAGAAACATCAGTGAAACCCCCACATTCTTGTAAATAACAGATATATACATAAAAATACCACCAAACTGCCTGATACCTAAATATGGAATTGTTGTTAAATATTAGTCATTTTGGTTACAGCAAGTGTGCATATGTATTCACTTTATAGGAAGACAACTAAGCAAGGATATAAATACAATGTAAATTTGTACTCCAAAAGTAGTCATCACTGAAAAAGAAGTTCCAAGCTGTAGGTGTACCTGATATGCTTATGTTCACTGTGTCTTGATTGCCTTAGAGCAAAATACAATATTTTCTTTATGTGCTTATAAACTGAATTTCTGTTAGATAACTAGAGTCAGTGGGAACTTACTATTTTCTCTATGTTAATAAAAAACCCCAGAACAAATAGTGATCTATAAAGAGGGCAGAAATGCCCATAAACTATTGTGTGCAGAGTTCAACCAAAAGAAAAGAGATTTGCAAACTAATTTTAAACTCTTATTAGCTCTGTTTATTAATCAAGGCTTCAATCCATTAAACTCTGTTTAGCTCAAAGCAAGTGAGCTATTCTTCTTGAGTCAGCAGCCCTGTGAGTATTTTGCTGGTTCAAGCATCAAGGGAGACCATCCCTGCTAGTTAGTGAGTGCTCCTCTTTTTTTTTTTTAAATTTAATTACTCCTTGTAATCATAGCAGAACAATTCTTAAATATCCAGAGCAGCCTGCCATTTTCCCAGTGTAAAACTTCCAGTTCCTTCTATTTCCTTGAGTGTTTTTTTTTTTTTTTTCCTTTACCCATGGGATAGTTTTGTATACAAAAAATTACCAGAGAAACAAATTGTACATGTACAAATTAAATCCCATGGATTTTGGTGTTAGAAATATGTTTGCTTGCATATGTAAAACATAGTGTGGGTTGAGACCATTTTAATGATACAGTTAGAAATCTGTGGCTCTTGTGATGAGACAATGAGACAAGGACACCTCAATGCTTTAAATTTTAGACTGTGTCATTTGTGCTTAGAGACAGGGTTTATATATGATGTTTCTGAGATCTCTTTGTGTTGGACTACCTTTGTTTCTGTTGGAGTATTTTACATTAAATCATAAAAACCTGCTACATCCCAAACTTCTCAGTGCCCATGAACAGGTGCAGCAAAGTCACAGTGACAGCAAGTATATGTGAAAAAGAAGTAATTAAAGCTGGACACCCAGATTTTCTTATCCTACCATAATTTATGGCATTTTTCTCATTCATCTTGAGCATATACAGATTTTGCAGCATGTTCTGGAATCTAAGAAACACAAGTATGAATTTAAGGGGAGATTGAATAATAAAGATGTAGAACAAAGTGGAAAATCTCCCACTAACTGTTCTCTCTCTCTCTCATTTTGGAGAGAGAACATTTCTCCAATGTTTCTACTGACTATACAAAATAGCATAAGATTAGAGAAAGAACATAAATCTATTAAGTATTTTATGAGCTATATAAACTTTTGATAACCCTTTGAATTCCTGTATGACCTAAATAGGTTGCAGGGGATCCTTTATAACAATCTGGGAAGTGATTCCAAATTGTAAGCCCTGGGCTAGACTTGCTTGGTACCTGACTCTTAGTTTATAAACACTGCTACTCGAAACTGATTCTCAGAGTTGTGACTGAAAACCAAACTAATTTTGCCCACCTTTTCCTCAGTAGTTTTCCTAAACGCATTTTGACATCTATTGACCTATTTCAGCTAATTAATTTGCTGTAAAATGTATTATTTTGGTGATAATCAAGTACGTTACATTTTTTTCATATGCATTACTTTTTATATGGAATGAGAGTTTGATAACACATTTGTTATTTTGACTTGTATATAAGGGCTTGGATAACTAGATCATTTGCACTGAGGTGTAATTATCCATCTCCCTGACCTTCCCTCTTCAGCAGTTTACTTGCCAATTCTGCGTTTGGAAGCTCATTCAAAAAATATAGCAAATGAACATTGCCTCTGAAACTAAACAGAACAAACTATAACCAACTCTTGTTGTTCTCTACAGCAATGGACCTATTAGAGATTTTCATTTGTGTAGAATATGAGTTATAATAATTTGGAAAAATTTGAAATAGCTTGTAAAAGAGATAATTTATGAGCAGAATGAACTGATATAACACCATAACATGTATTCCTTCTACAGTAAGTGTCTTAATACCTTGGGATTTTGGAAAATGTGTTCATACGAGCAATCGTGATTAGGTACACTGCGAATTATATCTTCATTACAAACATTGATATATTTTCACAAAGAAACTTGGGAGTACAGTGAGAACTTCCTCCAGGGAAAGTGAATGCATCACCCTCAGACTTGCTGCTGAAGTTTAGAAGAAAGAGTCTGAAAAAATAATAAGTGAAACCCAGGATTAAAACACAGCTTCAGCTTGAATGTTGTTCCGCATCCCTTGTAAGCCCAGCCCTTACTGTCATAATTCATCAGATGGTGATAAACCATAAAATACCTCATAGCTCACAAGATTTTGAAAACATTCATGTTCTAAGTCAGATACAAATACTTTCAGTTTACTGATCCATGTTAATATCTTCCTTTTATTTTTGTTGAATTCAACTGGACTTTAAAATTCTAGTTTCTATAGAAGTTGTTGCTGATCTGAATACATGGTTGAAGGTTTTAAGGTATCAAAGTCAATTATGCATGATATTTCAAAAATTGCATATGTAATAGCAATAAATTTCACATAAATCATTTTTCTTCTTTGGTATCAGGTCTCAAAGATAAAGGATTGCAAGTGTATTAGAAAACGATTGAAAATTTTGTATTACAAAGCTAATGTTCTATAGTTAGTAACTTTACTTTTAGCAATTCTTTTAGTGTTGTCTTATAGTGGCATAGTTTACTTGTGGGATTTATTATAATTATATATTATTATTTATTAATTTTACCAGTAATTATTGAATGTGATCAATCCATTAAAAACTGGGAAAGTAATGGTTGATCATGGTTATGGTTGTTCTATTTTACTCTTGCTTACTTTGTGTTTATTCTACCTTTCACTTCACTAGTTTTAACACAGAGTGCTTTCCAAAATTCTGGGATGGAGAGGGGGAGTGCCCTGTGAAGTCTGCTGTCAAAGCGGACTGAGCAGCAGTGTACTGATAGAAGCATTTGATATTGCTTACGAATCTTCCCAACTCAGTATGGTAATCTATAAAGATACTTGAGCCAGCCTGAAACAATTTGACAGCACCAATAGCCATGCTATGGCCGTGCTCTGCCTTGGCCTGATTAGTCAGGTTGGGAAGGGAAGGATATACATGCCTGCTTGCATAGCACTGATTCTTCTCCTAATGAGATCCTTTGTTTCTTCAGTGCAGTGGTGTGTCTGTGGGTGTTGTTAAACTGATCACAGGTCTGGAAGTTCACTTCCAAGACAGTAGGTTTAGTTCAGAGCTATATTGGGTAACTGTACCATGTAAAGTCATCCACATTTTGACAAATGTATATTGTAAATGTATATTGTAAAAATATCTAACTATTTTTTGTTGTTTGTTTTCTCTTACTCCTCCTAGAGGGATAGTGTCTCACTGCTTTAGGGATTAGAAACTTTATCCAATTCCAAACTCTGATTTATTCCTGGGGATTTTAAGTTCACATACAGTTTTCTGGAAGATTGATGGGTTTGTCTTTGTTTGTGGTTTTTTGGACAGTATTATTCTTTTCCATCTTTTGTGTTTACCACAGACAATGCATTTACCAAATAAACGAAGCTCTTTTTGTCTCCTGAGTAGCTTTTCTCACCTTTTTTTTTTTTTTTTTCAGTTTGAATTTCTTTTTCTCAAAACTAAATGATGATAATAAAATGCAATATTCTCCTTAAGGTCAGTTCAGGACTTTATAGAGTGGACCTACTACTTTCCTAAAAAAACCCCTCAATATTCTGGACATATGCAGTATTCATTTGGAACCTAATCAAAGAAAATAAACTAAATATCCCTGTTCATAGGTTTTGGACCATCTTGTGAGATTTTATTTTAGATGTCTTGCTTATCTTGATCCTTCATGAGCTCATGAAGTCTACGGGATTCAGTGACTTTTACATTAAAAGAATATATGAAGAGTTTCTTCAAATTCTGGAATGTACTGTAGTGATCCTGTACACTTATGTCAGGTTCCTAAGTGCACTAATGGCCACTAATGATGCTGACACAGCCTCATCCGTGGCCTCCAATCATATTTAAAACCACTTTTTCTGTTATTTCCGTCTTTTACTTAATTTATTTGTTAACCAGCTTTAACTGATAGTACCTTTCTTACTGAGATCCCAAAAGAACCAGCACCTCACCAAATCAGCTTGAGAATGAGCCTGCATTCACAGCCTGAGCTACATTGTGGGTGTCAGTCTCCAACTGTGTCTCTTGCTGCTCTTGGCTGGACCTGTGTTGTGTGTAGCCTTTCCTTCAGTCACCTCTTTGGCCCATCTCCTGCTGCTCCTTGGTGGATCTCACTCCTGGGCCTGGTTCACCCCTTGCAGTGTCTGGCACTGTTGATGGCGCATTACTGTCATGTGATTGTGCCCAAAATTCTGGGGTGCTGTGGGATTGCACCCCATCAGAGAACACATAGCTTGCACTGGGTATGCTCTGGGCCTTCAGCTCACCTTCCCTCCAGAACAAGCCAGCCCTTGTGGCTCCCTGACAGCTTGCTGCATGTGCCTCTGGAAACCTGTAAACTTCTGGGTAAATGTAAAATCTCTGTGGAAGCGCATTGAAAAGTGGTTATGAAAGGCTTCTCTTCTCACATGGTAGTGCTTTACGCCTACTTTGATCCTACGAAAGGGCAGGCTGTGAAGACTCAGCAATATAGTATACAGCTCTTTGTATCCATATCCATGCTCTGATGATTTTAAAAAATATCGTAGTGATGGCAGTTCTCACAGAGTATATTCTCCATTGAATTACTCCTCTCATGCCAGCTTGAATGGTAGAGCTTTGCATTTAGTTTTCAAACTAGAAATATTAAACAACCTGATATGCCTGACTGAACTGATGTTGTATATTGCTTTTTAAAACTTTAATGTGTCACACCAAAGTATAAAAAATATTTACGAAGTTTATTCAAAACATGTTTGAAATTCATAAGCATCCTAAAACAAAAATGTATTTGTCCCCTATAAAAGAGGAGTTTTGAGAAAAACTTTTGATAATAAAATATTGCAAAGCCTCTACAATTGGGATGCAGGTAAATGTGTTTCCAGATTATTTCTCCCCAATGATAGCCCTTACCACTCTGCTCTATTTCACACTCCAGACAGTGGCTAATGCAACTGCAGGCAGAATCAGATGTTCAGTGGGTGAATTAAATTAAGCTCTTAACAAGTTAACCAAAAAAACCTGGACTCAGACATGGCTTTTTTCTTTATATAAGGAAGGACAGAGGAGATATGCTTTTCTAATGTACCAAGCAGCTGAAGCACTACAGGTGCCCCAAAAGGTAATGAACAGATGGTTTTATGGGGGGCCATTTCTGTTGTTGTTGCTTGGGTTTTTTTAAATGTAATGCTTCCTGTTGCTGGACTGATGTTTGTTCCTTGGGAATATGGTTCTTTGCATGCTTTATTTTTGTTTTATGAGTATTTTTTGAGTACAGGGACCCACCACGTATAGTAACAACTTTTAAGATAAGGACATTTAATGTGGTTGATGGCTTGCTGTTTCTTTATAATGTACTTCTCTGATAAATTCTAGAGAAGACTTGAAACCTTAAAAATACCTATTCTGGTTTGGGATACTAGTGGGTTGCCTCAGCTGTTTTATAGCTGCAGCTGTGTACTTCTTGAAGAAAGTCTCTGCTTTCTTTTTTTTTTTTCTTTTTTTTTTTTTCCTTTTTATTCCAGTTTTCAGTGTTAAGCATATTGTGTAGAGGAAAAGAAGCAGTACTAAGGGGAAAGTAGGCTGTGCTGACAACATCTAGCTGACTACTAGTATGGAAAAGGCACAGATGATGATTGGACTTCCAGTGCTGCTATTATTTCCCTGTTTGTTTCATTTCATTCTAGTAATTCTCAAATCAGTCTGCCTCCTAACTTGAGCTTTTACTGTCTTATTCCTTATTTCACGCTTGCAGTATCTGTAAGTAACATGTTTGAAAAGCATTATGTTTAATTATTTGATTTTTATTTTCCCTTCCCTGAAAAAAAATTGTTAGTCTTTGGTTTTGCTCTTATCTAGTGCTTTGTACTTAAGCATCTCTAGCTAATGCTGTTTATCACTGAAACACAAATGTGGTGAGAGGAGGCACATATGTCTCTTAACATGACTGTAACATGTTAGTCGATATTAGAACAGCATTTTCTAAGTCAATACTGGATTTGTGCCTATATTTTGAAATAATTTGTAGGAGCTGTTTGGCATTGTCTTTCTTTCTGGTTTTCTTGTAAATGAAAGCTATTTAGATCACTCAACTTCAAATCAAAGCGCAAAAACTTTCCTACAACCAGACATAATGTACTCTAAAATTCAACTGTGCAACTAAAATGGTGTACTGTGTATAGATATATACGTGTAATTTTTTTGCCCAACAATAGCTTGACAGTGGGAGAAGATTGTTTCAATAATTGACCACTGGCTGTTTTTGAAGCTGTGCTACTCTCTTTCCGCTCACTGTCCAGTTTCTATTTGTGTGTAGAGAATTGCTTTTTATGGGGAGGGGGTCTAGGAAAGCTTTGAGAGATGTAGTTCTATTCAGATATTCCTGCTTTGTTGATTCACTTAATGAAACTAATTGGCCATTCCTTTAATTTTTTTTTTTTTTTTTTTGCCTCGGTCTTCTGGAAAGGAGGAAAGGGTAAGTGCATCATGTGGTTATAACTTAAAGGAATATATAATTTGAAAACATCATGCAACTCTTGAGATCATAAACTTTCAGTAATGATAAAACAGTGTCAAGCAGTTTTTGCACAGAGTTCTTTAATATTAGGAAATGGGAACAAATGAAATTCACCTGTTTCTCAAGGTGATGTGTTTGACTTATGTCTTAAGACAAGTCTGTCCACCTTGTGAGGCTCACTTCACTAGGACTGGCGCATACAGCCTGCAGGGTTGTTTTTCAGCATGGGAGCTTTAAAGAGAAATAGGACATAGTTTCGAGAATATTAAATGCTAGATTGCATTGGATAATGTGTTTGGCTGGACTACAACACTGGTGAGGTCATACCTTGAATCCTGTGTTCTGTTTTGGGCCCCCTCACTACAAGAAAGGCATTGAGGTGCTATAGAGCACCCAGAGAAAGGCATCAAAGCTGGTGAAGGTTTTGGAGCGCAAGTCTGATGAGGAGCAGCTGAGGGAGCTGGGTGGGGTTTTTTAGTCTGGGGAAAAGGAGAGACTCAAAGCAGTCCTATCGCTCTTCTATAGCTACCCCTCCTGCAGAGCAAGGTGGAGGTTGGTCTCTTCTCCCAAGTAACAACCAATAGGGCAAGAGGAAATGGCCTCAGATTGTGTCAGGGGAATTTTAGCTTGGATATTAGGAAAAATTTCTTGTCTGAAATGGTTGTCAAGCACTGGAACAGAATGCTTAGGGAAGTGGGGGAGACAC
>NW_020955391.1:0-278312 GCF_003031625.1 Empidonax traillii | reverse complement strand
ATCTTATCGCTTTTCTATAGCTACCCCTCCTGCAGAGCAAGGTGGAGGTTGGTCTCTTCTCCCAAGTAACAACCAATAGGGCAAGAGGAAATGGCCTCAGATTGTGTCAGGGGAATTTTAGCTTGGATATTAGGAAAAATTTCTTGTCTGAAATGGTTGTCAAGCACTGGAACAGAATGCTTAGGGAAGTGGGGGAGACACTATCCTGAGGGTATTTTAAAGTTGTGTGGATGTGACACTTGGGGGTGTGGTTTAGGGGTAGACTTGTCAGTGCTGGTTTATGGTAGGGTTCTTAGAGGTGATGATGCTATGACTCTAAATGATGTTATGAAATACTTGATGTTTCAAATTGGTTGAATATGTATTTTGTAGTAGTTTATACAAAATGTGAGTTTTAAGCTAAATTTGGTGCCCAAGTGATTATTTAAATGCCCTTATTGAATTCAAAGTCCTCTTATCTGATAAGAAATTGTATAGCTGGATATGACTCAAAGTCAATAACAGTCTTCATAGAGCTGTGAAGATGATTGTCCTAACCTGATCTGTGAATCTGATATCTGTGGAATTCTGCCTGCAAGTATCCATATCCAATAAGTAATCTTTGGCTTGATCAGATATACACTCCATTGTAATTCTTTAAGAGGAATGGCAGAGGAAAACTACTGTACTTGTGGATTTAGCATGTTACTATCACATCTTGCAGAGAACAGTTTGCATATTTCTAAAGGTGGACTTTTTTTTTTTTTTAAGATAGAATATGTTAGTGTCACAGTGAAGAAGTTTTTTCAGTAATGGCTCTCTATCAGATAATGAATACAAACTATCCCTGATTAAATTTATCTTGTTTTGTTCCTTAAGATGTGACTTCATAAGTATTCTTTCTGGTAAGAATTTTATGGGTTATAGGTTAGGTTGTTAACAAAAAACAATCTTTAAGGCTGGGTTTTTTTTGTCTTTTTATGTGTCTCAAAACCCCACAGATTTAAAGGTTAACCGCTGCTTCTATAATTTGTATGTACTGGAATATAAAGTGTTAGAGAAAGTGGTTTTAATCAAAGACTTTTCCTCAAAGATATTATTCTAATTTTCAGTTGTATTCTTCATTGTTATGAAATAGATAATTGTTTATCTAGATGTACTAAATTTTGATTTAAAATCTCAGTTCAGCAGTCAGCATTTCCTACACGTATATACTGGTCATTCACATGATATATCTCACCTTTAAAGCATTTAAAACCAACTGAATCTCATTGGATTTACTCATAGGATCATTTAAGTGAATAAGAAAAAATAAGAAACAGCAAATTTGCCTTTCTTTTGGGTTACCTCTGCTAGCTCCTCTCTGGTCCAGAATAACAGTTATTTTGTTCCTGGATGATCCAATTACAGAAAATCTGAACTCTGTGCTTCTAGTTGCTTCAACAGCAGGAGGCTAGAGTGATAGCTAGATGCTTAAAGGAGGCTAGAATGACTATCCTGCCTTGTATATTGTAAAGGTGTAGGTGGAGGAGAGATGTGACAGGCTTACCTATAGATGGAGTTTTGTTTCCCCTCTGTTTTATTAAGTGTTCTATCGCCTGAATCAGATATATCTATTTGTGACATGCATAATACCCATACTGCATATGTTGAAATACAAAACAGCATCAAGTTTTGTTAGAAATAAGGTTCAAGAGAAATATTAAACCTTCACCTTGAATTAATGATTGAAAATGTTTGCAGCTTGATTTCAAATATTTATTTTCTGTTATCTCTGTTATGTTATCATGGAGTGGAGACAATATTAGAGTTTTTAAATAACTTTTTGGCATAATTACAGCATAAATTAAAAGACTTCAGAAATATAAAATGACAGTGAATCATAAAAATGTTGTCTTTTTAGTGAAGTGTATATTTTTCATATATGTAATATATGAATACAATAAGTATCATCCTTGGCTGCATCTTCAGTTAAACACAACATGAATTTTGCTTCAGATATAGATATAAAGCTGATATGGAATGAAAGACTTTATTTTATTTATTAATAAAGAAAACGTGAACTTTATCTTAGATAAAGAATTTCACAAAACAGTAAGTACTGCATGTAAAATTAATAGAAGTGCATTCTTTCCTTCACTTGTAGTAAACTCATTAAATAACATAAAATCATGGCAGAATTGAGACTTATATTTCAAGGCTTTACTTAAATGTTTTCCTAATGTGAAGAATGACAGTGCCCTCATGAAGGTTTTACATTATTAGATAAAATTGTGTTGGGGACTTAGTAATGTAACCACTTCAAGAGGATGACTGCTGGGAAATGCAGGAGGACTCTTACTTCCAGAATCCCACTCACTTAGGTCTTTTATGGGTTTCTGTACTCACAAACTACATGCTTTGCCATTGAGAACGTGCTTGCACAGCATAGGACATGAAAGACCCTTTGGTATTGCCCCATGGAGAAGGGAATGTGCCCTGCCCTGTAAGCAAAGAGAGGTATTTTCCCCTTGCTTTCTGTTTTGGCAGAAAATTATGATTATGATCATAGGGGAATGGATGTGGCCCCAAAGACAGCACCAAGTATTTTTGTAAGATTGAACTCTTGTAAAATAGATATTTGTGTCAGTGTGTCATTTATGCCTTCTTCATAGGACAACTGACATGGTTATTCAGCCGTATGCTGGACATTTTTTCCAGAAGGATACTGTGAGAGACAGTATCAAAAGCTTTGCTGAAGTCCAAAAAGATTACATCAACTGGCTTTCCTAGATCGTCTAGATGGATTACCCATAAAAGCAAGCTTTGACTGAAATGCTTGAGCAATGGGAAATCATGATCTGCTTGTATTCCTTACATACACTGTTAAGTGGCCTTCACAGATGTATTCTGAATGCATGGAAATCTTGTGGTTAGTGGCCCCCTTTGAGGGGGGCAATCTGTTGTTAGCAGATAAGGGGGAGGAATTAATTTGGTGATGGGAATGCATTTTACTGCAAATGGAGTTTTCTGTGAAGTTTAAAAAAGCCCTAAAACAAACTAACAGAAAACACATCTCAAAAAAAAATAAGATAAAAGCCCTCCAACCAATACAAAACACACCAACAACCAAAAATAGCCTTCCAAAGAAGCCTCCCAAAACCCCATAACATACACCCCAGACAAATAGATTTTTCCATATTTTGCTACTATAAGAATGATTGAAAAACAGAGGATTTACATCAATAAGGAAAACCAGCTCATATGTGCAATCTCTACCTGGCAACTGCTTCTAATTTAATTTTTTTTTTCTCAAAACAGTATTATAGAAGGAGACAAGGATATATATTCTATATATACACACATACACACACATTCCCTAAAAATATATATTGCGTGCCCTCACACCTCAGAGAGGGATGTGTGCCCTCACATCCCAGAGGGATGTGGTACTTAAGGTACAACTGCTGACTCTGACGAAGCTATATTTAGTTTTTTCCCATCTGGGATGTCAAAATCTTCTGAAGGAAAAACAAAACTTTTATTCCATCATTTTGTTTAGCTTTTATGTAGACAATGTTACTTTAGCCACTTCTTGCTTTCTATCTGTTAGAAGGCTTTCTGTATATCCTGAGGTAATTCTCAGGATATCTTTTTAATTTTCAACCACTTCTCTTAATCAAATTTGAAAAAAAAAATTATGTGCTATTTAATTGTCAAGATAGAGTAATTTCTTCCTTTTACAGAGAAAATTTAATTAGCACATTCCTATGAGTGCAGCTTGATCTCAGATAAAGATTTAAAGTGTGCATATTTAAACACATTAGTGTTGATGGCATTTATCTAGGAGAGCTGAGTTCATGCAATGCTAACTGGTGTGGTCTTCAGCACTGTTCAGCAGTCGGTGTTAGCTGGTGTTTGATTCACCTCTGTCATGGAAGTTTGGAATAACTCATAGCTTCAGGTGACTGAGGTGCACTGCTGGGAGCGATAACCAATGGGAGTAGGAAAACAAGGATGACATTCTTTAACTCTTCTGCAGTTTATCACTCCATATTTGTCTCTCTCCTTTTCAGAAGAGGTGAGGTAAGGAGAACTTCTCTCTCATCCTGACTCTATTGTGTGGGAAGTAGGAAATAAAAGGAATTTATAATTTATATAAACTGCAGTGAAAATAGAGTGACGAGTGGTAGAACAACTACTATACATGTTTCTTTCAAGACAGAGAGGACTGATGGGGTTTTGCTCAATTAAGCAGCTTGTTTCATTGGACAGTGTCTTGGTTCTGCTTATATATCAGCTGCAATCTCATCTGGAGTATTTATTTAACTATCTTCATTCTGAATGATGTACCTTGTATGTTTTTGCACCTAATTTTTTTTTATTATTTTATTCTGATGAGAGGCAGAACTTGAAACAAGTCTATTTTAATCACAGATACAGACATAAAAATTCAGACTCAGCTGAAATCATAAAAAAGATAATGAAATTGGAGTGTATTTTTAGTATGTCTTTTAACACTTAAGTTTCGTTTTGAACCCTGTACAACTCCAGAGATACTGGAAGAATTAGCAAGATCAGTCTGTCATCACTGTTTCTGTTGTATATAGGTGGTATTTCCATTCTTTATTCTCAGTAAAGGTGCTTCTTGCTGAAATTATCATCAAAATAAGGGATTTTTTAGAGAAATGCCAGCCAGGGAGATGAAAGACACAAATGAGAAATATGCTTGTAATTCTATTAAGTGTGAGATCTCAGAACAGATGAGACCCTGATGGATCAAGTTCAAATTAATTCATATTTGGTGATAGGGAACTGCGGTCTATGTGCAGAAATGATGTTGAAGAGTGATTCCTACTTTCAGTCTGGAGATATAAATGTGCAGAACTCAAATAGTCTCTGACTGATGAGTAATCCTGTAGTGGATTTTTGTGACCTGTGCCTTGGAACAAAAGATGTTGGATGAAAAACTGCAATACAAATGTAAATAGCCTTGCATTACAAATGGAGCATGTCAGTTCAGCAATTAGGATATCTAACAATATGAGGCCTATTACCGAGGGAGTAGGAATGCAGTAAAGGCAAAAAGTAAATTAAGCTACTGTGCATTTTCTGGGCCTCAGTAGGGTTAGAATGCAGTCTTTGGGAGTACAGATAGAAACTGATGCTGTTAACAGTTCTGTTCTTGTCTCCGTGGCACCACTTCACACCACTTTTAGGGAAATAGAATTAAATATAAAAGATAGCAGAGGAACTGGTTTTTTATTTCTCTGAAAAACCAAGGTATCTCCAAATCCTTTGGCGATTGTTGTGTTCTCTAATCTGTAGAACATGTATAGTTATTTTCAAAATCCATTAGATGGTATTGCTATTTCATTTTTTCTTTCCAAAGTCTAAAATGAAAATAAAAATTCTTTATCTGCTTCTTGGCATAGCTGAATGACTGAATGGAGATGTGAGAGTACATCCACCTTGTTGAGTAAAACCCCAGTGATGGATGTAAAGAAGAAATCCCATCTGTGAGATTATTAAGCAGACTTGACCTGCTGGAAACATTACTAATTTTTGCTGAATGTCAAGATACTTCTACTAGAGCAGGGTCCTATATATTTTTGCTGTATAGAAACTTACTGGCAAAAATATCTCATTCATCAAAAACCTTTAAAAAAGGTGGAACTGTTGAAGCTTTTAAGACATCCTTGTCACCAGATAAGGTAACAAAACAGAACACATTTAGGAAAAAGACAACTGCTACCTCCACTTAGTTTAAACAACATTCAGCAGCAATAGTAAGAAAAATTTTGACGTAAGTCAGGAGCTCTGTTTTCACTAAAAGGAAAATAACTATGCCCTGCGTTCTTAAAAAATGGTAATATAAAATATATATAAACCAAATCCAATTCATACTGGTTTCTTGAAAGCATCTCAATTCTCTACTTCCTCAGGCAATAATAAGTTATTTACTTGTTTTACAATCTGTTTCAGTATCTCACAAAGATTGTTCGTGGCTAGAGTAAGCTCTGATGTCAGTGAAAAGTAAGATGAAACATTTTCTGTTCCAAATATCTGAGCAATGTTTTTCAAGAACCCAGGCTTGATGATTATTTCTAATTATTTCTGATTATTTCAGACTATGATGACTATTTTTCTTTCAATATTGAAGTACCAGACAAAGCACTTTTGTTATAGTGATGTAGTCCATTCAGAGTGAGGAGGAAGGCATTACAAATATATTTAGACTTATTCTGGCAGTTATATTTTATTGTTATATTTTATTTTGATGATTGTATTTAAATTTGAGATCAAGCAGTGTGCTTTGAAAAAAAAACTTCAATTCAATATAAGCAGCATGACCTTTCTTTCACAGCTTTCTTTCTTAAAGGTAGTACATTTTGGACTATTACTTTAGAAAAATGTTTTCTCATTGTCATGAATGCCTAGATACCTGTGGGAGTCTGCTTTGAATAAGTGAAGGCCATTAGGTGAAACAAATGTAAAATGGAAAAACTGTTGAGTTACTGTAGTTAATAACAAAGGTACTTCATGCCTATTGGCAGTAGTAAGCACAATATCCTTTATCGGAAGGTTGCACATATAAACGACTTTTTGAAGTTAAATACAGTGCAGGCATCTTGCACAGCCAGTGGGCAGGAAATAAATTTCCCTGGGATATCATGAGACATTTGGAGCTTGGCATTACAGTGAACCAGAACTTCTTTCCAGTCACAAGAAAGGTAAAATTTAGTTCTTTGAAACCTTTGCTCTGATAATAAGATATGCACAAGGAGCTTGTCTCAACAGCCATTGGAATGCAGCAAGGAAGATGACTTGATGTACCCCACTTTTCCTTTTTCAGCATAGCATTCAGAAACATTTTTAAGATACAACCATTGCATGCAAATATGTTACAAAAGCTGAATGTCTTTTTCTTTTTAAAATCTATTATTTGTTGAAAGGCAGCAAATGGAAGAAATTTCAGAATGCTGTAAATACCTTGTTATAAAATATTAGGATACTGGGAGAAACCTCCTCAGGGATGTGATCATCATTAGTCCTTACCACTGAAGGTTTTCAAGATATAATTGGAAAGGCATTAAACAATATTATGTATGCTCTCTTTCCCAAGAAATACTGGACCGGATGATCTATCAAGGTCACCTCCAACCTAGGTTTTTCTATGATTCCTATGGAATAAGTAGCTTTTACAATCTGTGTTGGACTGGGTCTCATGCTGACCATTTTCAGATGTAGAGGCTTCTTGTTTGGGATTTCTGAAGGGTTTATGTTTACTGTTGAGGCTAGAGCAATTTTTCCTTGTCTTAAGAGAACAGTTTTGAAATATGACTTTTTCTTTTTTTACTGACTTGTCAAAATCAACTGTAACTTATGACTAGGAGTGATTGATATACCTTATCTGAGATTATTTGCTTTTCAGACAGTGAAATAAATGACAAACTGCCCATTGTGATTTGGATCTCTTTGTTTATGGAAAACCTTGTACTATTTCCCTTAACTGATTAGCTCTAAGACAGGACCATTCTGCCAGGGTAATGTTGACTAGATCTTCCAGGTCATAAAAATAACTGAAACTTAAAAATCTTTTCTTTAGATGAAGTGAATCTAGGTAAAGCCTGAGAGTGGTGTACAAATGCAGCCTGTGAAGTGAAAAAAACATTCAATCATGAGGGACCCTATGGGACTCAATTAAACCTTCAGTGCCAGATGATTTTCCAGATATTTTTGTATCTTTTACTTTATGAAAATTAATTTGTACTGTGTTGTTATTTGCACCAAACTATGAAGAATCCTAAATAGACATGAAAGAAGTGTCCCTGTATTTGCCAAGGTGAACTGAGCAGGGAAATATCTAAGGTTTTTTAATAATGTTTCTTATCTAAGGTGAAAACCAGAAGGTGAATAAGTAATGACTGTTCTTTTCAGTTTCCTGTTTTGGGGAGAGGACGTGTGTCTACTGTGTATTTCTATTAAATATGAAGATAGCCTGTTGAGGAAACATAAATATTTGTATATGTTTCTAATTAAATGTTCGGAAAGAGACATGAATGGGCTTTACATAAATGTAGGGCAGTTCCCTTCTTAGCTCTACGTAGCATCCAGTAGTCAATAGGAAAAATTCTAATAGAGAAGCTGAACAACAACTGAAAGCTGCTGACTGTGCTTTACTTAATCTAAAAGAACTGCTGTTTGATGGATTGAGTTCTTTTCTTTGATACCCTCTAACAAATAAAACTTGTTAGTGTAACCAAAAATCTACCAGATTTAAAAAATTTTCTTACCCACAGAAACATCCTTCGATTTGTCATGGCTTATGAGATCAACAAAGAGAGTTCCCAGTACAGTTTCACTGGGTTTTCAGTGAAGGGATAGAGGGAGAGAAATGTAAGCAAAGCCCTAAAGGCCTTCTTTTTTTTTTTTTTTTTCCCTTCCTTCATGGATAGCATAAATGAGTTTTAATGTATTATTTCACCAAGGCTTTGGAGAGACTTCTTCACAGCCTGTAAAACTTCATGTGTACCGACTCCCTGTGTGCTCAGGAACTTGTGCATGTTGGAGATTGTGTTTATCTGTTGTTACTGCTAATTCTAACAAAGATATGACATATGGTGGTGCACTTGAGATTACTGACGCTGCGTTGCCTGTCAATTTTCAAGTGGTATGTAAGGGGGAAAGCTGTTAATGTGCTATGAATTTATAAAATCCCTTTCAAACGATAGGGTGTTAAATGACTTCTCTGATGTGTTTAGCAGGATGCTTGGTCAAGGGTGTTTGCTGAGCAACATCTCTGCTGCCTGAGTAGAAACAGAAGCTTTGTAGCAGTATGTCTAGATACAGTCACAGCTTATCACTGACAGGCAAGTGGTGTCACACTTAAAAATGACCAAGACTGGCAGTTCTTCACCTGCTGCAGTTCCCAGTTCTAAGACTGAAACAGAGATAAAGCAAATTCTCATCTGGGTAGCTGAAATCTGATTTCCTTCTTCCTGAATAGGAGAGCTGGCCTGCAGTTTTAGCAGAACACAACTAATTTCCAGGG
This sequence comes from Empidonax traillii, assembly GCF_003031625.1. Lineage (NCBI taxonomy): Eukaryota > Metazoa > Chordata > Aves > Passeriformes > Tyrannidae > Empidonax > Empidonax traillii. The sequence continues at coordinate 269,299 of NW_020955391.1, read as the reverse complement.
ATGTGAAGCATATTGAAAATCATTCAGTGATATTCAGCACTCCTGGAAGTGGATCTAATTGTAACAGTTTAATAACTGTGAAGTGAAATACTGGGCTGGTTTGTAACAATATCCTTTGATTTCCTTTGTTTGTTTCCCATAATAAGAAATTTCTTTGCACTCATTAATATAATACATGAAGGTAGGCTTTAATTTGGCTGAACAGGCCAAATAGAAGTTGTTTGACCACTGCTTCAAGAATTGATACTACCGTGTTGGTCACATAGTTCATAGAATCATATAATGGTTTCAGTTGGAAGGGACCTTAAAGATCATCTAGTTCTGATTGACAGAGACACTTTCCACTAGACCAGGTTGCTCAAATTGCCACCCAACCTGGCTTTGAACACTTCCAGGGATGGGGCATCCACAACTTCTTAGGGAAACCTGTTCCGGTACCTCACCACTCTCATAGTGAAGAATTCCTTGTGATCTTAGAGTGGCTTGAGTGGATTCTCTACCAGAAAAAAGCTGAATAAGTGTACCTTGAGGGTTGTAGTGGGGATGACGGACACTTACTAGGCTGAAGGAGGTTGAGGGGATTTTTTGGTACTGCAAGGGTGTTTGTTTGGTGTTTGTTGTTGTTGTTGTTGGGTTTTGTTTGTTTGTTTTTGGGGTTTTTTTGGTGTCTGCTTTTTTTTTCCTGGGGAAAAACAATTTCAAGTAGATATTTTTTCCAAAAATTGATTTCACCTAAGATTTCTCTGCTCCTGTTTTGAGGTTTATCCTTCAAACAATTAAGATCAGCGTCATTTTGTAGAGATAAATATATATATATATATTTTAAAAATCATGGGAAAATGGTACACATCAAGCTAGAAAAACTAATAAGTTGATTGCCAGTGGTTTCTTTCAATAGGGGGAAAAAAAAAAAAAAATGGAATCCAGAAACTGGATCACATTATATCCCATTTAAAACTTACCACTGAATCTTAGAATCCCAGAAAGGATCTCTGCAAGCTGTCAGATCCAGCCCCCTGCTCAAGCAGTGTCATGTAGAGCAGGTTACCTAGGACCATATCCAGTTGGCTTTTGAATGTCTCCAAAGATAAAGGCTGCACCACTTCTCAAGTCAAACAATGTAGCACACAAATGCCTCTAAGGTACTCCTTGGCCAAACAGGTGCTGAAAGGCACATAGTTGTGGAGATGATTTCTATGAGTTACATGGAAAAAAACATTTTATTAAGGGTTCTACTTGCCCAGTAACAACATCTTAGAATTGATAGCAGTGAGGATTTTTTGTTTATTCCGATGCTGTTTCCTCAACAGTGTATTGCAAAAGAATTCCCTGGGAGAGCACACACTTTACAGCACATCTGAGTAATGAAACAAAAGAGGGGAAACTGTACCTGGAGAATGTAAACTATCTCGATTTACCTTGCATTACACAAAAAAAAAAATTGTTTGATGTGTAAGATATAAATTAAAAATTTATTAAAATCACTATTTGGTGTCTTCATGAACTGAATCTTAATGTAATCCACTTATGCATGATCAAATAACTTCTGAAAATATCAGACTGCTCTTAAGCCATAGTCCTTCCTCTCTTCCAGCAGATAGTGAAAAATACATGGTGGGAAGAGATACATCTAAGACATTAAAAAAAATATTGAACATCAAACAGTTGTAAGGACTGAAGTATTTACTTAGAAGCCTGTCCAAAGAGAAGAACTGCCTCCAAGAGATAATACAAATATATCTATATTTTTTGAAGTGAAAAGTGAACGTATCCTTTAAATTTATGAACTTTTCTGTTGTAATGAGCATATTTCCAAACAGATGTATTTAGCAAAAAAGTTACTTGCTAACCTTTAAACGTGGTTCTATGCCTTTAGACTTATTATTTTTTCTTTTTTTTTTTCTTTTTTTTTTTTTTGCTTTTAAGTAATCATGCTGGAAAAGTGACTCATATGCAAGACAGGAACTCTTGAAAAGTAAGAGAAAAATGAAAGTCCCTATTCTCAAATTTAACAGAGTTATGAAAGAAAGCCCTTTTGATGGAATAGATAGTCTGCTGTGGTTTTTTTTCCTTCCTTGGGCACAAACAAAGCTTCTTCAGTGTTAGTAAGATCTTAAGAAAACATTAAATACTTGAGTATTCCTATACTGCTTTGTTTTATGCTTTGTTGTTGGCTATTTTTCTTTAGTCTGTTTAGTGCGCTGGCATTTTCCCTACAACCTTCTGTCTACCCTACAGCACTTCTAGCAGCAGATCTATTTTCATAAATCACTTTGAGAGAAGCCAACACTCATAAAGAAAATATATGTTGATTCCTGCACAGTCCTGACATCTAACGGAAAGTTAAAATAAAGGCCACAATAAAATTCCTGTGCAATTCATACCATGCTTGGTTTGTGTTCTGTAGATGTGCAGTTTTTCCTTTAGATTAGAACATCATTCTGATTTTAATGGGGTTTTTGTTTGTGAAATAAGATGGTAATGAAATGAAACACAACTAGGTTCCAGTCCTGAAATCCATTCTCGCTTTTTCATAAAGGCAAAGCTTTCACTGATGTCAGTGACAGTTTTGCCTGAGTCTGAATTGCAGGATTGGGCTGATAGTGTCTTACTTAATGAATTTCAAAGAGGAAATTTCGTTTCATGACCAGACAGATAATTTTGGAGTGTCTTTCACAGGCAGTGGAAGTGCTTCTTGTGACCATGTTTTTGTTTTCCTTTTGTTTTCATCCTTCCTTAAAGCTTTTTTTCCCTGGGATATGGTAGCCTAACAAATGAGTAGAGTATTTTACTTGCAAGGATTGTAATGAGATTAATGTAAGAGCATTTTAAAGTCTTACTGATGCATGGATTTTCTTTTTTTTTCTTTTTGGTAGTAGGACTGAAAAAGGTTTTGCTGCCACATCCTTTTTTTTTTTTTTTTCCTGTAGAAGTCTGCTTTGCTCTTTGGTAACTACAAAGTTTATTTAATTAAAATAGAAAAAAACCCACCACATATTTGAATATTCTTAAGATGGGTTCACAGTCACAGATATTTAGCAAGGAGAAGGCTCAGAAGAAAGAAGAGGGAGTTTCAGAGTCCATAGTAAACAAGTGAAAAAGTGTGTGTGCAGCAGGGGTTGATGTTGTTTTTTTTTTCTTCCACATTTGCTTTGACAACAAAACTTGCTACCTGTTCAGCCTAATTTGTATTAACTTGCAACTAATGCCATTTTTAGAAGTAATAAATGCAACCAGTCCTAACCTGAAGTCAGACCTTAGCCTGTGGGGTTTGATAAAGTACCTATTTTTAGTAGATCTGCTATGTAGAACTTATGATGCTACTTTGTACGGTTTAGAGATTATGGTTTGGTGTTTGGTTTTTTAAGCCACAGGCAGTCTTTGCACATGAAGTTCTTTACCAAGCTTTGCAAATGACCTTAAACTGAGGTTGCCTATTGCTGAAGTGAGACCACTCACCCACAGGCTGTTTCATAGATGATACTGTGTACTAGTATGCAATCTGTGGCTGATTTTAGACTTAAACTGTAATGACTAGCACTTCCTCTTGGCTACACACAGAATTATGTGAACAGTACAATGGAAAACAGATTTTTATTCTTTTTTTAGGTTAGTGCTTGCATCTATTTAACTTTTTCACCCTCACACAATTGCTTAATATGTGAACATTTTAAATGGTGCTGGATCAGAACTATGAAATTGTGTTTGCTGGACTTGAATTTTGTAAATATTAATTGTTAGAAAACATGCATTAATAATAATTTCTCAGAAATATTTTATGAAGTGTTTAAATTGCTCTATTTTACAAACCATGTAAATGGAGAGGTTTATACTAGCAAACTTACTGAACTGAAATCTCTTCATCTGAGACTTTTCTCACTTTTTCCCTGCTAGTTGAACCTTCAGAGGAAGAGGCAGGGCACTAAGGACTTGAAATCACATTTTTTAAAAAGGCTGAAAAACAGGCTGAAAATCTGGATCAGGGTTGTGGCCAACAAGTCTCATCATGGTCTGATCTGTCTTAGGCAATATAGTCTAAATATGTGTCTATTTCTGACTATAGAATGGATCCTTTTTCCCTATGGGAGTCAGTGTAGTAGATGTTGCTTTCTTTGCCTCTTTCCCATGAAGGGGGAATATATTTGACAAACTGTCATAATTTTAGCAGTCCATTTTTCTATTGTAGCTGCAGTATTGGAAGAGGAACATTAAAGGTCCTTCTCCTCAGCATAGCCCCATCTAAGGCTAAGTGGTGGTGATATGTCCCTTTGGTCTGGAAAGGGGAGCAGGGAGAGAATGGTAAGTACACTGCATTACATAAAAATTTGGGGAGGTTTATTCCTCTTTTATGGAGACACCTTCTGTCTTGAATACTGACCTAGCTATTCAAAAACTTTAGCAAAAAAAAAATCCTAAACCAACAACAAATTTCAGGAAGAAAGAATAGCAGCAACCTATATGGCTAGAGGAGCTGTTTGGCCTCATGGCCTCCTGTTACCTTTTTTGATACTGTATCAAGAAGAAGAGGTGAATATCAAAATGCACCAGACTGGAACAATGGTAGCACACTCTGTTCCTGCGGCAAGATGAGGGATGTAATCTGAGCACTAATATTGAGGTTATATTTGGTCAGGGAGCATGTACTTCAGGTAACAGTAATCAAGTTGTAGGGTATGCAATTTAAACCAAATACTTTTATATTTTAGATGCCAGAGCTAGCAAGAGATACTCAGAGCCTGGAGAAGGGTACATACATCGTTAGGATAACACCTGAAGGACTGCACCAAGGAATGCTGACTACTCCAGTCACCCCACTTCACTGGGGTCTGAGCTTAAATGCTTCTCTGCTATCACACGCAGTGTGGGGAATAAACAGGAGAAACAAGATGTGCACACATTTGCAGGGCTGTGACCTTATTGGCATCCAGAAACACAGTGGGATGACTTCTATGACTGGAGTGTTGAAATGGAAGAATGTGGGCTCTCTAGTAAGGACAGGCAGGGTAGACATGGAAAGGGTGTTGCCTTCCATATCAGTGACCATCTGGAGTGCTTTGATCTCCACTTGCGGGCAGCTGAAGAGCTGACCAAACTGGGTCAGGATTAAAGGGAGGGGCAGGTATGGGTGGCATTGTAATGGGGGGGTCTGCTACAGGGCACTTGACCCTGGAGACCGAAGCTGATGAGTCTCTCTATGGACAAATAGGAGCAGCTTCACTTTCACAAGCTCTGGTCCTCATGAGGAGCTTCAACCACCCTGATATCTATTGAGGAGAAAACACAGCAGGGCTGACTTCCTGGTTCCTGAAATGCACTGATGACCATTTCCTTCTCCAAGTGTTAGAGGTGCCAACAAGGAAGTGTGCTACGTTGGACCTTATTTTCACCAACAAGGAGAGGCTGGTGTGAAGCTCAAGGGCAGCCTGGATTTCAGTGCCCATGAAGCAGTGGCGTTTGATTCTTGGGGCAGTGAGGAGGGTGAGAAGCACGCTCACTACCTGGACTCTGGGAGAGGAGACTTTGGTCTCTTCCAGAATCTCCTTGGTAGACTATCATGGGATAAAGCCCTAGAAGGAAGAGGGGCCCAAGAGATCTGGATGATCAGCAAGGATTATCTTCTCCAGGCTCATGAAAAATGCATCCCTAGAAAGACATAATCAGGGAAGAATGCCACGAAGCCTGTATGAATGAACAAGGAGCTCTTGGAAAAACTTGAACATAAAGAGGTAGATTACGGGGCGGAACCAGTAACAAGTAGCCTGGGAGAAATACAGAGAATTTGTTCAAACAGACAGGGATCTGGTTAGCAAACCTAAAGCAGTGGCAGAAGTAAATCCAACAAAGGAAACCAAGGGCACCAAAAAATCTGCTTTAGATGTAGAAAGACTAGGAAAAATGTGGATTCTGTCGGGAAGAACACAGAAATCCTGGTTACCCACGATGTGGAGAAGGATAAGGTAATCAATGACTTTTTTTTGCCTCAGTCTTCACCAGCCAGTGATGGAGCAACAGCACCCAAGTTGCAGAAGGTGAAAACAGGGATTGGGAGAATGAAGTATCACCCACTGTAGGAGAAGACCAGGTTTGAGACTATCTAAGGAATCTGAAGGTACACAGGTCCATGACTCCTGATGAAATATATTCATAGGTCCTGAAAGAACTGGCTGAGGAAGTGGCTAAACCAACATCCATCATATATCAATCTGGTGAAGTTCTCACTGACTGGAAAAGGGAAAATATGACAAATGTTTTTAGAAAGGAAGATAAGGAAGACTTTGGGAACTGCAGGCTGGTTAGTCTCACCCAAGTGTCTGGCATGACCAGGAAGCCAATCCTCCTGGAAACTATGCTAAGGCACATGAAAAATAAGGAGGTGATTGGTGAAAACTGAAATGGCTTCTCTAGGGGGAAATTACGCCTTATAAATTTGTTGGTCCTCTGTGACTGAGCTGGTAGATGACAGAAAGGCAACAGATATCATCTATCTGGACTTGTACAAAGCATTTGATGCTGTTCTGCAAGATATCCTTCTCTCTGAACCAGGGAAACATAGATCTGATGGATGGACCATTTGTTGAATAAAGAATTGGCTGAATGGTTCTACTCAGAGCTCCAGTAAATGGCTTAGTGTCCAAGTGAAAAGCAGTGACAAGTGGCATTCCTCAGGAGTCGGTACTGGGATGTCATGTGAGCCAACACAAGCAGATAGCAGGAACAACCCCAAAACCATGGCTGAAACATAAAGAGTAAATTTATTTCATCACCTCACTAAGCTGAGGATCCCAAAGCAACACCCAGATGGAGACACACAAGCAGGAACAGAGGCACCATTAGGCTTAATCAATCCTTGCAGGTGACAGGCCTCCTGTTTGCACCCATTTATGAAGGGTCCATGCATGTGTAGTTTATCGCCATGCTGTGATCTCCTCTGTGATTATGATTTCTGAGCTTTGATCTTCTCTCTCCTAAAACAGGGAGCTCAAGCATGTCCTTGAGAGTGCCTCTAAGTCTCTTAAAACACCTATGTTATCTCTGCACAGAAATTCCACTTCTCAAAACAGAGAGAGGATAAACAGCAGTAGGCAGAATATATGGGGTTTCCTACACTGCTGTTCTCCAGACCCTGAGATTAGCTCAGCTGGTTAGAGCATGGTGATAATATCACCAAGCTGGTGGGTTTGATGCTCATATGGGTCATTCACTTTAAAGCTGGACTTGATGATCATTGTGGGTCCTTTGCAACTCAGAATAATCTGTGTTTCCTTCTTTACCATTCTTCCACTTTTAACCCTTCCTCCCAACAGATAGGTACTTATTAACATCTTGGTTGGTGACATGGACAGTGGGATTGAGCACGCCTTCTGCAAATTTGCTGACAACACCAAGCTTTGTGATGTGGTTCACATGCTGGAGGAAGAAATGCCATCCAGAAGGACCTTGACAGTCTTGAGAGGTGGGGCAATGGGAACCTCATGAAGTTCAACAAGGCCAAGTACAAGGTCCTGCAGCTGGGTTGGGGCAATCACAAGCACAGGGACAGGCTGGGAGGAGAAAGGGTTAAGACTAGCCCTGGGGACAGAGACTTGGGGGTGTTTTTGTATGAAAAATTCAATATGACTAGACAATGTGCACTTGCAGCCTGGAAGGCCAGCTGTGTTCTGGACTGCATCAAAAGAGACATGACCAAAGGTCACGGTCAAAGGAGGTGATTCTCCCACTCTACTCTGTCCTCATGGGCATCTGAATTTACTCATTTGCCAAAAAGTCAAAATGATATTATTTGTGGGTTATGGTTATCTGTGCATATGAAAGGAAAGAAGCAAAACCCACTTTTTTCTTGCAGAAACATTAGATGTAAGAGGGTGATATTAAGTGGTATTAATATTCCAGACTTTCAATGTCAGCAGAATTTGTGTTGTTTTAGCTGGAGGAAATAGTCCAGTAAAATCACGTCAGGAACTATTAATTTTTCCTGGTTTAATTCAGGCATAATGTACTTAAAAGCTCTGAAATGGTATATCACTGAGTGAAACACCAGTTACAAGATTATGGCCTAAGTACCAAAAGTCTCCTTTGTGCAATGAATCATTGGAGAGGAGAAGTAACTCTCAGGCAAATGGTGCAACCCTTGGGGATGGTCCTGGGCAGGGCTAAGGGTTGGACTCTATGATCCTTGTGAGTCCCTTTCAGCTCAGCATATTCTGTGATTCTGTAAGAGAGCTTGGAATTCACTTTAAAAAAAATTCATAGTGATGAAAAATGTCATACCTGTTTTATGGCAGATAGCTTTGTTAGTCACAAAAGTACTGTGATTCCAGAACACCCACATTTTTCAGAGTTCTGCAAGTTCAATATAATCTGCTCAGTCTGGTGGAGCTTAATACCATGCAAATTCTCCTCCTTGTTTGAAAACTGAACTGCTTTTGTGGTGGCATCATTGAAATATCTCATGTCAGTAGCGGTTTGGCTTTGCTAGCTGAAGTCTTTTGTATTGCTGCTGTCAAACCATCCCAGGCTCTTGAGAATCGCTAAGTGCACAGTGACAAATAACTTACCCAATTCAAGTATATTAAGAACTTACTGAGTTGTTAAGTTTTTAAGCAGATGTCCATTTGGATTATGTTTTCATTACTCTGTAAGGGACCTCTGGAAAGTCCTTTTATATTGGAAGTGGTCCTCAGTTAATGTTTCTCAGCAATCTTCACTTTTTTTCTGAGTGTTTTACATTGGAGAATTTTTCAATTGCATGTTAATTTGCAAACACATAGGTGGTCTTTGATAAACTTATTTGTCAATGTTGTGGGCCTTTCTACTGCTAACAGGTTTCAATATTTACTTTTGGGAAATAAGGCTACAAAATCAACAATTTATTAATGAAAAATATTCCAACTGAGAATTTTAATATCTAACTTGACTACAGTAGTTCATGCACACACACAAAAAGTAAATAGTGTTAATTTGGGAAACAAAACCTGGTTTAGATACTCTGGAAACAGATATAGACAGAGTTTAAGTGCATATGATCCTAAAAGGCTTTTACTGTTCTGGCATACTAGTATGTTATGTTTGTATCTGACAGATTTAGAGCAGCAAGTGCACCTGCAAGTGATGCAACATGGAACACTTTTGGACTTTATTTGAAACACTAATTTTTAGAATCCTCCAAACAGTTTTTTCTACAAATATATCATTTATAACAGCCTGGATGTTTAAGTGCCTTTGGATTCGTGAAGAGCTAAGTGGTTGTGTCATAATGAATACATTTCTACAGTTTGTTCTTACACTCATGATAATCCTTGATATCCTTGCAATAATTGGAATGGATACAATGACAAGAGGAGAATCTTTCTTTTCGTTCCCCTTTATGTTGCTAGAGGAATGACAACTTTATTTTCACTCTCTTTTTATGGCATTATGTTGTCTTGCTAGAATATAAATGTTTGCTTTAAAGGAAGCTTTTAAATAGGAGAAAGTTGTGTGTACTGATTTTCTTAAACTTGTCCTTCTGCCAGACTTTGATATAGATCCTACTTTATTTGCATTTCTATATAATTATTTTATATAAATATTTATATAAATAGTATTAAAATACTGGGTGCTTCTATATATTATCTTTTCTTTCCAAGATAATCCTGGTTAGTCTTATTTCTGCCAGATAGTGCTTTGCCAAGACAAGTTTCCAAAAATGAACTCAAATATTACAAAATAAAGGTATCGGTATTGCTGAATGAAGTAGAAATATTTGAACTTTCAGAGTAATTTGAATACATGCTTTAGGAAACAGTTATTTTTGGTCAATCAAAGGAGGACTAGTTATTGTGATCAAGTTGTTTGGATACTGATTGGATTGATTTTTGTACAGAAGGAAACATTCACTCACATTTTTTTATTTTTAAAAAAAAAAAAAATTACAACTGAATATGTGAGATCAATATCTTAGTTTAGATGAGACGTTTGTTTATACCACTAACTTGATGTGGAATTCTGTCAGCCCTACAATTAAAGCCTTGTTGCCAAGATACTAGTAATTAACTTCCATTCAGAATAAAATGCCTTTTATTTTCAAAAATTTCTTTTTAAAAGATCTTTTCAAAAGATTGCTTATTTTGAATCATATTCATTTTAAATAGGAGTTTTACTCTCGATTTCATGGGTTTGTGAGGTGTAGATTTGTGTGCTGTCCCCACAAGATGGAGATCTGGATGAGAGTGGCATTACAGCTGAGAGGTCCCAGAGAGAGCCGAAGCATAAGGTGTTGTGGAAGCAGGCAAGAAATTAATCATAAAATGATCCTGCAGATAGAAAAGGTTATGGAACATTTAAAATTTCATGGTGTTTTAATGTAACAAGTAGAACCGAATAAAATTGCAAGGAGAGTCATATCTATGTTGTAACCTACTATTCCTTTGAATTAAACAGAATATATTTCTAAACTAATAAGTAAATTAATTTCTAAATTAATAAGTAAACTCAGGGATATTTGTTACTAAAAGTGAACTTTGCTTTTGCCACGTAACTTTATTCATACTGAAGCTCTTTTGGCTGTTGTTGCTTGCAGAAGTGATTGTACAAGACTAACTCTTGTGGCAACCATGTTCAGCACTACCAAGGTTGGGAGAACTAGTCTTGCCACCTACAACCTGACCTTTTGACAAGTGCTTTGTGATTTTGGTTGGTTGGTTTGAGTTTGTTGGTTTGTTTGTTTTATTTTCCCTCCCAAGTACTACTACCACTACTATATTTTCTCCTATTAAATACTAATAAAGTATTCAAAATATTTGTTAATAAGTGTATATCTCAACCTTCAAGTGTACAAGTCCTATGAGGAGAGGCTGAGGGAGCTGGGGTTGTTTAGCCTGGAGAAGAGAAGGCTTAGAGGTGACCTCATCACTCTCTTCAACTACCTGAAGGGAGGTTATAGCCAGGTGGGGGTTGGTCTCTTCTCCCAGGCAACCAACAACAGGACAAGGGGACATGGGCTCAAGCTCTGCCAAGGGAGGTTTAGGTTAGATGTTAGGAAGAAATTCTTTACAGAGAGGGTAATCAAGCATTGGAACAGCCTACCCAGAGAGGTGGTGGATTCACCATCCCTGGAGGTTTTTAAGCAGAGATTGGATGTGACCCTTAGTGCCATGATATAGTAACTGGAGCTGGATCAGGGGTTGGACTTGATGATCTTGGAGGTCTTTTCCAACCCAATCTATTCTATGATTCTATGATTCTATGGTTTCAGGGTACAAATAACTCCTCGTAGGAACAAATTTATTTTATTTATTATTCTGACATATTTATTGTCAGAATGAATCATGGTTTAATTGCATCCTAATAGCTGATACTAAACCTGTTGACACTTAGCTCTCTGAATTTTCAGAACTTTTATTATGAAAAATAATACAACATCTGTAGTAAAATTAACTTTTAATACACTTCTATGCTTTACACAACCAGTTCTTTCTCAGTCTTCTCAATGCTGAGTGTCTAGTGAAGAATTTGAGAAGCTACAAATTGGAAATGCGGGCTTTTTATGGCAGATTACTTATGAGTGGGCTTAATATTATACAATAAAAAAACTTCTGCATATGGACTTTGAGTGGGGGAAGGAAATTGTTTCCAGGCTAATATTTCTACTAATGTTATTTTCTGGCAATTATGACTCATTAAAAATGACACAAATTAAATTTGGAAACAAACAAGAAAAGCCTTCTTTTCCCCAAGTAGTTGGAGAAAAATTACTTAAACTGCTGCTTAGAGCTGATCACAACTGTAAGAATTTGTGATAACATTGATAGATGAGTATTTGGCTTTCTAGGCACCACTGGGAATTGAAGATGGAATGTGTAAGACAGCAGTCAATCACATGCTTTGACTTACACATCTGGCTTGCAGATGTCATCTCTTGCCTTCCTTAAGTGAGACCTCTCTCCCTGCTGCAAGATTCTGACCCTAAACCCCAAGGAAATAATAAGAAAGGGAGAACATAGCATTTCTGGAAACATTTTTCCAGAATATTTTCATGGTGAAAGTAAGCTGTTATAAAAATGCCCAGGTTTAGATGTATGGAGTTTAATTCTTTATACTCTGCCTTTATTCTTTCATTATCGCTTGATAACGAAGTCTTTCACAGTTCTTCACTAATCTCACCAAGCACTGTAAACTCTCTTTTGTTACTAAAATTCACAAACTGAACTTTACACCTACAGATAATATAAACTATACACAGTTCGGATATGAGATATAAAAGTCTCGAACTTATCTGTGCTTGAAAGTTTTTAACACTATCACCTCAGAGCTTTGACTTGCAGTTATACATAAAATATCACTGCCTTTTACAATGCAGTTGCAGAACCTATCATCTTTTATTGCCACTTGTGCTACAATAGTTCAGAATGATTCAGGTTTACTCACTGTTCTGAATTTATTCACTTGAGTGATATCTTAGATGTAATTGAAATGAATGTAATCGTCTATATTGTTTGTGAAACCAGCATTGTGTTTATAAACGACAGTGTTGAAACTCTTTTTATAAGCCTTCTACTGTTTTTCACCAAATACAATAAGCTCAGTTAGAAAGTTTGTTGTTAAACACTTCAGTACTCTGTTGGGACCAGGTAAGGGTGTCTATTTTCAACATGTTGGGAGTATGAGAGGTCAAATCCAGAAAGGATTTAGGGTCTGAAGTTCCTCTTCAGGTCAAGCTCTGACTTGAAAAATTCACCTGATGGTGTTTTCATCTATCAATAAAACTATTCTATGGTCTTCTAAAAATACATACTTAGTCTCTGCTGAGATGAACAGCTCTGATTGTTGATGTGCAGAATGTTGTGGGCTTTTTGGAATTTTTGTGGAATTTTTGTTTTTTGAATTTTCTTTGGTTTTTAATGAGAGGAGTTTCCTCCACCTAAACCTTTGTCCCAGTGTTTACAAATTTTACTTGGGACATAAGAAACCATTTTTAGTTATGCCTTATTTCTAACTATTTGCTTAAGACTTTGTTTGCTTAATTTTGTTTAAGAAAAACAGAAGCGAGTATGACAGGAGTAGGGGAAACATTAGGTTTTGAAATGTGTATAAGGAAGCTAGGATTTCTTCATCATTTCAACCTATTAAAATTCTGGCTGCAGACACAGATGACAGCTGGAAATTGTAGGATTGCTACTGTGGGAGGTGACACTCATCTTCCGCCTAACCTCCTGCCTTATTATTTATTGCATGAAATAAAGTTAGACCTAAAATGATAGACATACCGGATAAAGTGAGAGGGTGATGGAGGGAAAATACAAATGTAAATTTTTCATAGACTTGTCTGTGCAATGGAAAAAAACATACCAGAACACAGGAATTAACTACTTTGCATGGGCTAAATAAGTTTCCCCAGACTAAAACTGCAGAAAAATATTTAGTAGGGCAATATAATAGGTTATGCATTTTACCTGCATAAACTTGTTTTTTTTTGTGGGGATCTTTTTGTTGTTGTTTTTTTGTTTGTTTGATTTTTTGTTGTTTTTGTTTTGTTTTGGGGTTTTTTTGTTTGTTTGTTTTTGTTTTTTCTGTTTTTTAGCAGGACAAATATCAGGGAAAAAAGAATAATGTGATAAGACCATAACTTCCTTTCATCAAACTGTTTCATAGCTGTAGTAATATGAGATTAATTTTACTCCTTACTTACATCCTCACACATCTATTTCTGACCATGTCTTTTATACACCTTCAGAATTCTAATAGTATTTCTTGTCTTCCCTATGTTCATTTCAGTATCTTTATTTTAAACAAATATGGGTGCTTTTGCTACCCTAAACTTTGCTTTCTAGCATGAAGTGTGGTCTATTGCTTGACTACTAGTTGTCTGCTGTTGCCTCCTGTCTCTTCGACAGACATTCATCCCTGATATGTGGATTTGAATTTCATTATATTACTACTGCTAGGGATTAGTAAGAGTAAAGAGAGGCGGATTGATATTATTGTACTCTGAGGAGGGGTTGGACAACTTGTGAAAGACCAATCAGTTACTGATTCATGTACCCCTTGGAAGAGTAAAAGAGAACTTCCTTGGTGACACTTTTAAGCCCCTGTATTCTCCTGACTTCACATTTGGCTTTTCTCCTTAACCTCATCTCAATGCAACACCAACTTTCCATTCTTAGCTCTCTCCTTTAAGGATTCTTGTTTGGTGGTGTTTGGTTGGTTTAGGGTTTGTTTGGGGTTTGTTTGTTTGTTTGTTTTCCCCTGTGGAGATCGCAGTCTTTGCACAAGATATTAGTTTTTCCAATTACTAGGTTACTTCTTTCTTGCTCTTGTGCACATACATATTAGAATTTCAAGAAGTTTTATGTAGCATAAGCTGATGTGATTCTATGTCTTAATAAAAGGTCTGTGTTAGCTACCAGGATGGCAAAATATGTTCAATTACAAAGCTACCAACACAGTTTTTTAAAGTATATTTTTTAAAGTAGATATTAAGTAAACTTCATAGTTCTAGAATCAATTTACCTAAAGCATTTACATCTAGTAGAGACTTGAATTATGAGCAATTGTGGTAGTTGTCAGAGTCTTTCACGGAAAAACTGAAATTTAGCAGTATGTTTAACAGTGCTATGAAATAATACTGTAGTTTGACATCTTGTGTCAAAACAAGAAGAATTCAAAACTAGTGTTGGTTCTGTTCCATATAACTAATTATGGATTGAGTAATAGTATTGAAATGGTGAAACTGGACGGAAGTATAAAACTTCTAAATACTACCTAATACTGAGTTTTAATCTATTCAAGAAGCTAATAAGGGGAAGGAGAAGCAGACAAAAAATTGATTGACTTGATAGTAATTTTTTATGCTCCAAATGTAATTATTTGGATAATACATACTCTAATAACTAAAAATGTGAAAATTAGTGTGACAAGCTAATATACTTTTTTGTGCTGCACAGTCTGCTCTGATTTTTTGCAAGACAACTACATGTAGATACCTTAATGGAACTTGGCTCTTCATTAAAGGGAACTACAATGTAACAAAAATAAAATACATTGATTCTGTTCTGACTTGTGGAATAGGTTTCAGCATGAACAATTGAAGATTTTAAAGTGACTTATTTTTAATCTTTTTAAATTTGCTCTTGGGAGTTACGTTTGAAAGCAATTAGGTATAATTTCTTGGCATAAAATTAATAAAAAAGATATCTCAAATAAAAATCTTACCTCACAATGTATAATAAAAGTTTATTTAATATCTGATGTAACGTATGTATGTGCATATCGTATCTAAAAATCATAATATATTAAATAGGAGAAGAAAAGGAATCTGTGTGTAAATAGGAGATGTATTTTTGCTCTTGTCAATATTTATACCTAACAGGAATTCCTTTCAAGCTTTTCTGGAATTTCTTTCCAGTATTAGTTTGGGATTTGCATGTCAGGGTATTGTGCATCACCTTGGGTATAGGTTTTTGGTGTTTCCTTTTACTATGTTGTTTCTCAATCCATCTTTTATGTTTCTACTATAGAGTATTCCCTTTTTTCCTTATACATTCCCAGTGGGAATGTGTTAAGAATGGAATGACCACACATGTCAGCAATATTAATAACCTGAAATAACGCTTATGAGAGGCTCTGTTTCCTGGCAGCATATGTGGGCAGATGCAGCATTGCAGGTAGTGCTACAAAGTTAAAACTTCAAACTTTCTACATAGGTAAAACTAAAAAATGGAGTTTGACTCCAGCTTAACTGAACTCTCTGGGTTTTGGGGTTTTGTGTTGTTATTTCCAAATACATATATATTGGTACTTGGAAACTTTATCTGACTTCCACTTACTTGGACTCAGAATCTTATGAACTGAGGGTGAGATCACAAGGTTAGTGTCAGCAAGTGTTAGCAAAATTTATTTTAGAGGGCTTTGGACAATCTGACCTCTTAAGATGAATGTTTCCAGCCTCCTGTTTCTTGGGAGATTTAATTTACTTTTTCACCATAGCTCCTTGGACAATGAACTTCAGGTCTATAAATTTGTAAAGATTTGTAAAGATCTTAAAATATTTTTTTTTAAACTTTAATCATTAACTTTTCACATATGTGCTGGATGTGATATCAGAACTGAAGAAATAGCTGAATAGACCTCACAAGGAGATTAGATATGAATTTTGCAACCATACATATTGTTTGACTGTTCAGAAAGAGAAGTCTACTTCCTGTTCCATGTCAGGTTTTAGCTGGCTCACTTCAGCTATTTTATTCTCTGAGTGGTCAAACTTGTTCTTTGTTTTTCCTTCTCACTGGTTTGAAGGTTTAATTGGCATAGTCTCTCAGAAAAACCCAAAAGAAATTAGTCTGTAGTATCAGTAAAAGCAAAGTAGAAGTTTTAAGTAACTCAGTTGTATGTGTGATAAAGTGAAAATAAGTACTCAGTATTAAAAAAGTAATCTTTGAATTTTGGATGTTTCGCTTGTAAATTCATCTTTTCTTGCATAAATCCCGACTACATGTATCTTAAATGAAAATTAAAGCATCATTTAAGGCTAATGATTTAAGTCTCTCCCTAGTCTGACTTTGTGGTTTTTGAAGCCAAAGGAGCAGTAGAATTTGTGCAAGCAACACTGTCGCTCTATCTGGAACATGCCCAGAGCAAGGATGTCCCAGCATAAATTTTTCCTTGCCATGCTATCAGCTAGTCTCTGAGATTAGGTTTCATAGTGCAAAGCTAAAAGCAAAGTCTTTTTCTTTTGTCTCTGTGAAGTACTTGAGATCATAAATTCTTCTGAATTTTGTTGACACAGATGTTAACATCCCATATTATACTACATTGTTTTTGCAACATGTCTTCAAATCTTATTACGCATTTGTAAATAGATTTTTCATCATACTTTCAGAAATTTTGGATATAAAATGTGTACTCTAAAAAATAGGCAAGAATGCTATCAGACTATCTTCTAATAGAAAAAAACCATAACTATTTATGAAGATGTGATATTAAAGGATGACTTTGTGTTTTCCTGCAACATTTTGAAATATTGGATAAAAGGGGGTGTGTACTCTCATCATACATCCATCTCATAAAGCCAAACTGCTGGCTCTTTTACTTTCAAAGATAGATTTTGATTTACTAAAACAATAATCCAAGCTTACTCGAGTATGCACCTTTTGCCACAGCTAAATGCTATCTTCATTTAATTACATCATCCAAGACATGTGCAGACAGATCTCTTCCTCCTTTTCTCCTAAGCTATTTTGGTTTGTCTGATTTCATAACTATTTTTCCAGTGTCACCTTCTAGTTAAACAAAAATCTGAAAGAGGAAGTTAAATGTAAAAATTCCTTTTGATATCACACTGGCATAAAATGAGGCTTTGCCTAAAATGCTTCTTTGATTGTCAGTAACAGGATAAACACTTCATAAACTTCATTGCCTAGTGTAATCTTATGTTCAGCAAAGTAAATGTGTAATTATTCTTAGTTCCTGTGGTATTCAAATATGAATTTTAATGCCCCCAAACTGGAGTTTTCAAGTGCAAATATTTTTATAATGAAATATGAGACTCATTTTTTCCTATTTTTGCATATTGCTTTAGCAGAAGTGCCACACTTCATTGCTAGTTCACCACTTTTGCCTTAGTCATTAGTGTTGAATGATTATGTTCTCAAGGGAAAGAGAACTACTTTACATCTCAGGGTGTTTAGCCACAGTCAGCTAGATCTCAAAATTCAAATCTGAATAGCTGTCACTTGATTCTTTAAATTTTTTTAAAATTTTTTTAACAAAAGAAAATCAAGGAGTGGCGAACATACTTCAGAAATCAAAACATTGTTTCTATTGAACCAATATGCATAAAAATTCTATGAAAATCAATTATCTGTAATTCTGGAACCCTTCCTAATGGAAAAAAATCCCCAAAACCCAGCTAAAAAATGTCAAGTCATAATTATTACATTGCTCTAATTGTATAGTATTCACCATAACATGAAATAGGTAACATCTGATATTTTACTGAGGGGATAAATTATTCACATGTTTACAGACTTCCTGTTAAAGTCTTTAGAAAGGTCTTATACTTCTTTTCTTCAGAGTTTTCCTTTTGTTCAGTAACATTTCATGAGCCTAAAAAATATTGTATTGGCAAGTCTGGGGTCCTGTGCTGGGAGACAGAAAGCGTGAGTTCTCAGTTGTGGAGGAAAGAAAGGGCATAGCACGTGTGGAGGGATCTTTTTCTCTTGCTGTACTTTAGAATCATAGAACATTGCATAAACTCTTCCAATTTAACAATGAAATGTAGTTTTGCTTTCAAGTCTCTCTTGTGGTGGAAAACGTGCTGGGACAGGTAGAGCAGGAGGTTCAGATGGGAAATCAATACTGAAGATCTGCTGCTGGCTAAGGTCAAACTATCAGGGTCGGTTGCGGCATCCTGGGATAAAAGATTTATGAAGAGGGGAAAAAAACCCAAAAACCTGTGCAAGTGCAGCCAGAGAGGGGAGTGAGAATGTGCGAGCCACAACTCTGCAGAAATCAAGGTCAATGAAAAAGGAGGGGGTGGAAGAGTTGCCACAAGTACTGACGTAGAGATTCCCCCTTCACCTGAAGACCATGATGAGGCAGGCTGTCCCCCTGCAGCTCATGTAGGTCCACAGTGAAGGAAGTATCCACCTACAGCCTGTGGAGGACCCTACACTGTAGCAGATGGATGTCTGAAGATGGTTGTGACCCTTTGGGAAGCTGATGCTGGAGCTGTGGACACAGGAAGAGAGAGGAACCTATGCTGGAGCAGGTTTGCTGCCAGGACTTGTGACCCCAGAAGGAATCCAAACTGGAGTAGTCTGTGAAGAACTGCAGCCAGAGGGAAGGATGCACTTTAGAAGAAGCTGGTGGAGGACTGTCTGCTGGAGGTGGGATCCCACACTGGAGCAGAGGAAGAGTGTGAGGAGTCCTTCCTTTCAGGAGAAAGAAGCAGCAGAGACAACATTTGAACTGATAACAGATCCCATCCCCTTCCACCCCTGCACTGCTGGGGGTGAAGGCAGAGAAAACTGGGTGTGAAGCTGAGCCTGAAAAGGAGGGAGGAGTGGGAGGAAGGAGTTTTTAAGATTTGTTTTTAATTTCCATTATCCCACTTCAATTTGATTGGTAATAAATTAATTTTCTTCAAATTGAGTCTGTTTTATCTGTGACAGTAATTGGTGAGGGATCTCCTCCTTCTCTTATCTCAATCCATGAGTCTTTCATTATACTTTCTTTCCCCTGTCCAGGTGAGGAGGGGAGTGACAGAGTGGTTTTGGTGGGCACCTGGTTTCCAGCCAGAGTCAACCCACCCTAAGTTGTTAAAAACACCTCCTGTTTTAAATTTTTGGAGGTTCTACTTTTATGATTTAGAAATGTTCTTTTTCATTCTTATAGTTTGTGACATTTAAATGGAAGAATAGAGATCTTTCCAAGATCATATGAAATAGAGATTGTGAATGTCTTCTACCTATTGTAAAAGAAAAATCTGCAGATGACCATGTCTTTTTTGTGACTTTTGTGGTGGTATTTCTACTTCTCTTAAGAAATTAATGTTCAAGTTAGAACACCTACTTTATTACACTTCAACTGGTTTAAGTCCTTTTTTAAAATTACTTTAGAAGTAAATTTATATTGCTAGGTCAGTTTAAATGTTTTATTATCTTCTCTGATAATCTGCTTATTTGTACCTCTGATGGTTTTTGTCTGACCTGTGTTCAACTACAGTCTCAGACGGGATTCATGGTATATGGAAACAAATACGGCTTGAGCAAGATGATAACTGTTACCTCAAACTGCATTTCCAGTATCTTGATATATGTGCCCAAGAAAGACTTGCATTCCTTTCAAGAGAGGTTGGTGACTCTTTGAAGTGCTAAAATAACATATCTGAATTTCAGGAATGAACACTGTGGTATATCTAATGTATTTTTTTAGTCCTGCTTTGGCTAATTTTTGGTTGCTGCGATTAACAGTATACTTCTCTGTGAAAGTCCTCTGCTTGCATGTCTTCATCTCTATTACTTGCTGGAAGAGATTCCTGGTTTCTGCCAGTGAGCAGTGGTGAACTTCTGTTGCTTTGATTTTTCTGGGGCTTTCCTGGGTTCTTGGAAAGGAACCCATTAAGCTACTTGTAATGGAAATCTGTCTGTTTAATCAAAAGGTTGTTAAAATGGAATTTTTTTTTCAGTAAACTGACACTTTTGTGAATTATTGAGTAAGAACTTTCCAACTGACTTTTGATCTAATATTTAAATTAATGGACATTGCCAAAATGAAATTTTAGTTTATGCAAGTAACAAAACAAAATGCTGCTGGACATGATGTAAGATTCTTTTTTCTTCTGTTAAGGACTTGTGATTTAACTAGAGTCACAAGAGACTACCCCAATACACTTGACTGAGATTGGTTCTCCCACAGAACAGGAACTCCAAAAATTGATCTGATCTACAGACCAGATTAAAACCAGAACACTTTATGGATAATCTTAATAAAAAAAATATTCCCTATGTCCATCAATTATTTGGTCATATTACTAAGATTGTTGGCTCACAGTGAAAATTACTCATATTTGTATTGGGAGTTATACCATTCTGTAATTTCTGAGGTATTAATTTACTTAATGTATGTTGAAAGTCACATTTCTGAGCTGGGCATGGATTAAAAGGTCTATAATGGAAGATCTCTTACAGCAGTACAAAATTACTCAAGTACATATTAGAGTCAAGATGACTACTTGTATTATTTTCACTGAGAATGTATTTCTTAGAGGCTCAAGTGTGAGACACTTATGTAATTATTCTTCCATTTCTGAGGTCTTGATTTTTTTTATTTTGTTTTTTTTTAAGATACACACCTGTGTTTTAGATTCTTTCACTGAGTGTTTTAAGTTTTGAAAATCAAGAAGAGTTGTAGATTAGATTACGTCTCTGTTAACTAAAATCACAGTCAACTAATTTAGGAAGCTTAGAGTGATGTAAAGTTTGCCCCACTTTTTGGAAGTGTTGAAGGGCAGTTTGGATGGGGCTTTGAGCCTGGAAGGTGCTCCTGCCTGTGATAGAAGGGTTGGAACTAGATTGTCTTTGAGGTCCTTTCCAACAAAAACCCCTATTCTGTGATTCTATAATTGATTCTTTAAATATTGAATGTAAACCAAATTAAAACTTTAGCCATTTACAAGATTTTTTTAGGAAACGAAACAAATATTTATTTCCTGCAGAACTGTATCATATGAAGATCAAAAATAAGAGACTTAAATGCTGGCCAGTTTTCTTTATTAAACACGTTTGTAGTTGTTCTGTTTTCAGGATGTACTGAAACATTTGTCCCTTGGGTGTCAATTTAAATGACATAGAGGCTTAAATTTTTGCATTGAATAAATCTACTTAATCCGATTATATAAGGATTTGTACTAATTATCAGACTGTCAGGTATTCTTTCACCTCTTTCAATCTTTTTTTTCCCTCCTGAGATTGTATTCTAGTCTTGAGTAAATTCTAACCTTCAGTAAATTCTTTAAAATTGGAAAATTGTGAAGAGAGAATGAAATTCTAGACTTACATGTTGAGCGACTTGCAGGAAAGAGTACTCTTAGACTGTGGACCTTTCTAATTTTTAATTGTGACCTCTACCCTTTGTTCAGTAGCTCAGAAGACAATGTTCCCTTTCTTATATTTGTTCAAGAAGGAAAATTAAATTTATAAGTATGTTCTCTCTGAAGAAAAGAACATTTAAATAAAATATTTTTTCCAGGTGTACTTGAAGTGTAGAGAAGAGTTCTTTCATTCATGATCCAGAACAGATGTTTTTTCTGTCAAGGATGGAACAAATTGACGTTTAACATCACAGAAGACTCTGTAAAAGAAAGGTGTTGTTTTCATACAGGAAAAAAGGAAAGAAAATGTTGCTGCATGAAAGCAGTGGGGTAGGGGTTAGGGGAGCTTCAGAAGAACATATGTGAGAAAATTATTTTGATCTGCAGCCATTTGGAACTGGCATAAATGCAGACCAGTGTGAACCTGACAAATTGATAGGGTAATGTGACCTGGAGAGAAGCCACAGACCTCTAGTTATCTGCATGAGCGCTCAGAGCCTCAGTGGAAGCAGTGAAAGAACTCTTGCTCTCCTGACCAAGAAAGTCATGAATGTTGCAAAGGTTTGAGAGAGAAATCTGGGCTCTCTGGTTCATTACAGATCTCGAGTCATTCATCATCAGTGGCATTGTGAGTACACACACACACAAACCATTTTTTCATTCCTCGTATGTTTTATAGCAGTCAGGGCTGATTGCAAACTGCTACTTTGCAAACTGCAAAGCAAGTAGCAGCTTCTTCCTAGATTCAGCATAACTGTGAGAAATGGAGAGGGTCTTCTGTATTATGGCACCTGAGAGAAATAATCTCTGTTTATGGTCTTCCATTTGGTAACAGTCTTACATGATAGATTTTCTGTAAAGCTTTAATTCATGAAGACTTTTGTTTTTACTCAGAATTTACTGAGCTTTATCCTCTCTGAAGAACTTACTATTTGTACACATTTCTTCCCTCTGCCCTTCTATTTAACTCTTTACTTTGACTCACTGTTTCTCTTACATTGCAACAGCTCCTGGGCTTTTGAAAGAAATTAGCTCACAGCTCTTGTTTATGTGTTCTGGTTGCAAAGAATTATTGCTCTGAAGAGTGCCATAGATTTATCTTCATTCTACTGAGACATAATACATTTGCATTACCTTAGGCAAGTATAGTGTTTCTCAATAGCATTTCAAGTGGAAATAATGCCTTAAAATAGGTGGATGTGATAAAAGAGGAGTTTCCTATCTTATGACAGCAGCTATTAAAAGAACATACTGTTACCTAATATATACTTCACTGAGACCTTTCATGAAATAAATCAGCCAAGCACCAACATGATATTGCTCTGACAATCTCACAAAGACCTTGGTCAGGATGAGGAGACCGTGACTTTGATAGTCTTAATCTGATGTCTGATAACAAGATATCTCAGAAGAGGTCATATTAAAAAACTCATTCTTATCTAGGTTACCATTTAAAAAATAAGAACTCCAATTTTTACTGCCCACCATAATAAAAAGTTTAAGATTTTTAGCTATTAACAAAGGGAGCTCTATTACCGTAACAGTCAGAGGGAAATCAATTTGGCTTCTGTTTTTCCAATCTGGAAATTAAATGAAAGAGAAGAGTTTTCTTTCATCATGGTTAGGACTGCTGGCCAGGAGTTGAGTGACACAGCTAATAATTGCTTGTAAACATAACCAGGACAACTACTGTCTAACCAGTAGTCAAGGCAAGCTCTGGTGTGTTTTGAACCATATATTTTTAATTTCTAGTGTAGCTAGATGAACAACACCTTGAAAGGACAGAAGTCCTATAAATACTGCAGAGTTTGAAGGAGAAAAACACTTTTTTCCCCTTGCAGTTCTTGATACATAAAGCACCATTCACAGCAAGGTATATGACTCAAGCGTGAATGAGGTTATGCAGTGCGCTTGTATAAGGTGCAAAATTGGTAAGGCTGCAGTTCATAAAGAAACTGAGATTTTTATCTGGTGGTGCTGGTGCCTTGTTGGTCAGTTTTCAGCGAGCTGCCATCTCCTGTGTGGGTAGATTTCATTTTGACCTTTTCTTAACCAGGTACAAAATCAGTCCCTATATTTACATTGAAACTACAGGTATAGCTTTAGTCATATCGGAGTCCACATTCAAGCAAGGTCGTGGTAGTATAAAAATTCATTATTGCAGATGTTGCCAGTAGGGAAGGAGAATAGATACAACCAATAAGAGCTGTGGGATTTAGTTTCGGGGGGTGGGGGGTTGTAGGTTTGTTTGGGTTGATTTTTTCAGTGAAAGCTTGCCTACTGTGAACATACTTGCCACCATGCTGAAGATTGATCCCCTAATCAAAATAGGCATATAGTGTACCTGACTACAGTAATCACTTTGACATTTCTTAAAAAAAATTGCAAAAGAACTGCTGTTAATGATTGTTTCTGCACTCTTGTGTCTCCTTTATGTAATCCAGAAAAACTTACAATATTTATTTATAAAGTTTTATTTGTAGAAGCTCCACCATTTCTAGAAAGACGCTTTTTTTTTTTTTTAATGGATTTGCATTTAGCAATTCTGCAGAAGCCAACTGCTGCTAGATTAAAAGAAATCTAACATTATCTGTTTTCCTTGGTAACAATTGCTTTTGAATGTTGTCACAGAAACTTTGGTTTCCTTTTACACTTAGCTATCTCGGATTTTTCTATTGATAAATCCTTATAAGAATTATTCTTGAAACTAAGAAGATAAAATGTCCAATTTATTGGTTCAATTGTTAATTTCACAGCTCACTGATTTTTTCAAAATACACACTGGCTGACTGAGCTACATCTGTGACCAAATATTGATATTTAGGTTTGGCGGTTTTCTCATGCAAAGAATTACTTCACCTAACTCTCTATGATTTATTTTTTTTTAATTAAAAAAGCAGTAAAAGTATCCACTCAGTTTGTCAGGGTGATACAAAACTTTGAATTAGAGTATTTTTATTGTTACTAAGGAGGCAGTGAAAACAGTTTTTGTTTCATACAATATCCACATTTAGTCCCTGATTGCAATAACTTCTTCCTGGAACAAAGAAATCAAAAGTTCTTTTCATATCTCCATTTAAGCCAAAGGAAATTTCCAGTTCAAAAAGGATTTGTTGCTGCTTGCTAGCAATAGCTTGTTGTTGCTCTCTTGAGTCTCCATTTACTGTCTACCTTCAAAAAAGCCTGTTAGCAGTTCCCTACCTTTTAAACACAACAGAATGTTTCTGACCTCAGCAGGAGTAGCACACAGTGTGGACATTATGATGTCTGCCCATTGTGCTGTGCCAGTGGAAATATTTTGTAAAAAAATACCAGTTTGGAAGAATTATAGACAAAATCTGTGGTAAAAGACCTTTTCAGTCCATTGATGTTTCATAATCTACATAAAGAAACTGTAGAAAATTATTTTATTACATAGGGAATCTTAATAGTCTGATCCTAGAGCTTTTGTTTCAATTGTGAGTTACTGTCTCACAAAACACTTAGCTTCTTGTATAATTTTAAACTGATCAAGGCCTCTCTTGCTGCTTTTTTACCCATAACATGATGGGAAACTTCTTAATGTAATAAAAACAAATGTGCCATATAATACTTTAACTTAGGCAATATTCCCTATTGTTTAATTTACAGTCTTTATTTTGTTCTTAGGCATTGATTCTACCTAATTATATCATTATTTCCTAGCAATAGACACTGCAATATTATTTAATATAACTCGGATATTGGATCAAGAGGGAAAAATCTCACAAAATAAGAAACGTATTCTTGTATTGTTATGATGTGGAAAAAAAAACCAATGAAAATAAGGTTATAGTGTAGAAACTTTCATAAAAAGCAAAATCACCATTCTTCCCTAACTTTTTAATTAAGCAAACCACAGAGGTGATACATGTTCTTCCTAATAATAAAACAACAAAATAGAGAGGAAATGAGGGCAGCAGGGATGAGGGCAAATGAGATTTAAAGTCCCTTCTAATGCAAACCATTCTATGATCATTTTGTCACTTTGTTTTGAAGGAGTCTGTAAATTATTGTTATTCCTTATTAAACTGTAGTCAGTTCATTCCAGTTACAGACTGAATATTGTGTTCAAATGTGTGGTGCAACTGTGTAAATGAAATCTTTGTAGAAAACTAAAATTTTGTTGTGAAAATTATCTAGGTGATTTATCTGTAAGCTGTCATATATGTGACTATCATCAACAATGTAATTAGTATATATTAATGAGATCTATTTAATGTTGTTTTCAGAAACTATGTATCTGACTTGAATCAGAGTTTCTTGATTTTTTCTTTTATTTCTATTTCACCAGAAAAATTTCTTTTAAGTTTTTGTCAGCACAGAGTAGAATTATGAGAATCACACAGCAATGTAGCTTAAGTGGCTTTTTCATGTTATATGGATAAACCAAATGGAGCTACCTAAACTATGGAAGATGCTTTTCAGCCCATTATTGAACAAGTGGATTTTGAGATTAGATTGCATTGCTGTAGCAGCTTCTGATAATGAAGTTGAACCTCAAGTTTTCTGGACCTTAATGGCTTCAGTGAAGGAACACAGACTGGTTTATGTGTCCTCCTTAGAGGGGGTTGATGAAAGAAGATTTTATTTGTAAAATATATGTCCCTTACCTGCAGACCATAGGTTAATGTAATCAGTAAAAGAAAACTCATTGATATTTATAGGACTGCTTAAACACATCTGGCATCTGTTTTTCCAGCTGCAACAAATTCTATTAAATTGCATATTGCTTAAAGTACAGAAAACAAATTTACTCTAATGGTGAAGATATTTGTAACAGTTAATTATGTAGATTGTAGCCCCAAGCTATAGTGGCTTCAAGAGATAAAAGCAGTTAAAATGATGAAAATATAGCTCTACAAGTTAACAATATTCATAATAGTACTTAGTTCTGCTTGAAGACAATTGAACGTCTTCTATATTACTATCAGATTAAAATATCTAACTATTTACTCTCAAAGATCTTGATCTCACTGTATTTAATAATCGAAAAGTACTGGAATTTATAAGACCTGTGGTTTTTTTAGATTGCAAGAATAAATCTGAAGTTTGTCAGTCAAATAGCCTGACTATAAACTTGGTAATGCATCACAAACATAGCAAAGTCAAATTTTCTCTGAAGCATTAACATAACTTTTATCTACCAGTTTTCTTTTTCAAAAGTTACATTATGAAATTCTAGATATCACTGATCCTCCAAGCTAAATTTTAATTTAAAGGAATGTTTCTCCTGACTCCCAAGCACTTTCTCTTCATTTCAGTTAGTTCACTCTTGTGCTCTGTCAGCTCTAAAACAGTCTGGAACACAGCCTGATAGTTCTTTCCCAACTTAGTGATTCCAACACGGACAAATGAGGCTCTGTGACTTAGATAAGGAATGCTGCAAGGAAGAACTTTGAGGAGGGTTGGGCTAGAGAACACCTTGACAAACTTGACATCCACAAGTCTATGGACCCTGACAGGACTCCTTTGTTAGTGCTGAGAGAGCTGGTGGATATCATAGTGAGACCACTCACGATCATCTCTGAAAGGTCATGGCGATCAAGAGAGTTGCCTGAGGACTGGAAGAAAGCCCCTGTCTTCAAAAAGGGCAGGAAGAAAGAGCCAGGAAACTACTGGCCAATTAGCCTTACCTCAATGCCTGTAAATGTGATGGAGCACATCATTTTGGAGGCCATCTTTATCCACATGGATGACAAGGAAGTCATCAGGAGTAGTCAGCATGGATTCATTAAATTTAAATCATGCTTGAACAAGCTGATTGCTTTCTACAATGAAACAACTGCCTGGGGCATGAGAGAAGAGCAGTGCATATTGTCTTACTTTGACTTCAGCGAGGCTTTCAACACAGTCTCTCACAAAATCCTCTTGGGCAGACTCAGGAAGTGTGCACTGGATAAGTGAATGATGAGATAACTTGAGAACTGGCTGCATGGCAGATTCCAGAGGGTGTAATCAGTGGCACAGTGTCTATCTGGAGGCCTGTCACTAGTGGTGTCCCCCAGGGTTCAATACTGAGCCCATTATTGTTTAACTTATTCATTAACGACTTGGATGAAGGGGCAGATGCCTCCTCAGCAGAATTGGTGATGACAACACGCTGGGAGGAGTGGCCAATACCCCAGAGGGCTGTGCTTCAGAGGGACCTCAACACATTGGAGAGAGGGGCAGAGAAGAACCCACTAAAGTTCAACGAAGATAAAGGCAGGATCCTTCACCTGGGAAGGAATAACCCCATGCAACAGTATAGGCTGGGAGCTGATCTGCTGGAAAGCAGCTCTGTAGAGAGGGACTTGGGGGTCCTGATGGACAACAAATATGTCCATGAGCCAGCAGTGTGCCCTTGTGGCCAGGAAGGCCAATGGTATCCTGTGGTGCATTAGGAAGAACATTGCCAGCAGGTCAGGGGAGGTGATCCTGCCCCTCTACTCAGCCTTAGTGAGGCTACATCTGGAGTCCTGTGCCCAGTTCTGGGCTCCTGAGTATCGCAATGCTGTTTAAAATCTGCTTTTATCAATGCTGTTTAAAAAGAAACAATGAACCCCTATCTGATGTCCATTCTCTGATCTTGCTTTCAGCAAAGTCAACTTACTTCACCAAATAAGCCTCCCTTTATTTGACAAGTCAACAATGACAACTGAACATAGTTGGTTAAACACCCTATGGTTCAGCTGTAGATAAAATGACTTGGGGGATTTTCCAGAATTTGACTTTGTTCACTGTGTAACAGAGGAGTTGCAGAGAAGAACTGCACATGCTGGAAAGAAGTCAGTTCTTCTCTGCATATGCCACGTACAACATACAGGCTGTCTCTTGAGGAAAATTATTTTTACAGAACCAACTTCCAAAATAAATCATCTGTATTTCTCCATCTTGCTTGACAATTGAAAGTTAATCTGAGACATCTGCTTTATCTGTTCTTTCATTAAGGTGACAAAATTATGATTTAAGCAATTCTTTGAAATGATAAAAAAATAAAATCTTCAAAATAAATCATCAGGTTTATTTTCTAAGAAAATCAGACACTAATTTCCATTCCATGAAAATATTTGTAATAGAAATTGCAAGAACAACTTTTATTAGAAAGTAAAACTGAAATATAAAATTCTTATTATTCTTTTGAAGTCCAGTGTGTGGAAAATACACAAACATTCCTTCTCACTGTCTATACATAAATTGAATCTTCCACTGGACTGGGAGGATGTTCGTTAGAGGAATAACGTTTTTCAGTTAAATTATGTTGCTTTTGTTCTGTAATTGAGGAGATGTGAAAAGATTTTAGGATTATTGAATTTTAGGGTTATTGCTGTAAAAAACCCAACTGTCTTCATTTCAGAGTTAAAAAAACAGTATTTCAAGTTCTTAAGTGAAAAAAACCCCTGTATTAATTGAATGAGAAATGATAATTATTTAAAATTATGGAAGATACCATAGTGTGAGTTATTTATACTTACTCTGTATCATTCTAGGCTAGTTGCAGCGTATAGACTTAAGGCTTCATGTATTAAACTTGATTCCTCTAATTTTTGAAGTTACAGGCGCTGTCAGGCAAGAAAGTATACACGCTGGTTATCTTTATAAACCATTTTTATTTAAGTACGTGCCTGTGCATGTATATGTGTGTGCATGTATATTTCTAAACTGCAGTGGTGTAGAAAATATTCCAGCAAGATTGGACATGGTCAATAACTTGGCTTAAGAAACATTCCCCTACATAATGGGGACAGAATTATTATCCATGGTGCATATTATAAATACACACCGAATTCAAATGGAAAATGGCTCTGGCTATGATGTAAAAACAGAAACTTCTTTTCTGCTTTATGCAAAGACAGAATTCATTTTTTTACTAATAACAATGGTAAAAAAATCAAAGATAATTTAAAACAATCATAAAAGGGTTATATTATTTGCAAAAATTACTCTGTGTAAAAAAACTGTCTTCACCTTTGTTCATTCTTAGTTATGATCACAAAAAATTCAAGTATTCAACCACCTAAAAGACTGTGAGAACCATGAAAAAGTCCAGGGGAAAAAACCCTCAAACTAACCTACAATGTTCTCTAAATTAACACAGAACTAGTGTCCAGAATAGAAATCATAGAATGAAGAATAGAATTCGGGAAATAGAGTAATTTCTTATAGTATCAGAGAGACTGCTCTTCTGGTTTTGGGTTGTTTTTCTTTCATCATCTGAGTTGATGCGATTCTGTAACCAGAATAAATTTTTACAGGAAAGAGTAATTTATAAGTTCTCAGGCTTAAAAAAATTCTATAGTCTACTTGGCAGCTTTTATCTTTTGCAGTTTATATGTATCATACTAATAGACTGCAAGGGTTACAGAGGGCTTTATGAATCTTCCTTTTTTTGAGAAGAAGGTATTTAGAAGAAGGATTCATAATTAACTGATAGTAAATAATGAGCTGTGCATGACCTGCTTTGAACTACGGCTTTCTCTGATGCTAATAAGTAAGCATAATGGTCATTATGCTTTTTGAGGACTTCAGTTCACTTCAGGTGATTTCAGTGGATAACAGGAATGATATAAAGTAAAATAAATGCTTTTGGTTTGTTTTCTGGCATGAAGAAATTGATTTTCAGAAAGAAAATTTACTGAATCTCACAAGTAGATTCAAAGTAGCAATGCAAATAAGGATCTGTTAGCATTTATTTTCATTTCTTATGCTCTTGTGTGAAAGTGCCTTCCTAGTGTGAAAATGGATTTTTTTCTTTAAATTAATATATTCACAAATTGGGCATTATAGATGCAGGTTCACTTTGTGACACTGGAACAACTCTCTTTTCCTTTGCCAACCAGGCTCAGCACAGAAATGACGGCTCACATTTTACAGTTAGAGTTTCAAGGAAAGTTAAGTATTAGATAAAATTTATGTTTTCTCTCCTCATATATTTGTCAATAAAATAAACATTTATTTAAATTTCAGAAATGTAATTGTTTAAGTAGTTTATATGGATCTCTATTTAAAATTGTGCAATTGGGACTCAAAGAAGGAATATTTATTATGGTAGAAAAATAAAAACTACATTAGGCAATAATTAAATTTCCAGGATGCTACATATAAATTGTAAAAACCCCTATATCCCTCATGCTAATATGTATGGACTAAAATCCTGGAGAAGCATGCATCTTAGTACTAATGTTACTGACCAGTATGAATAACTTCATCCAGCCAGGGTTGAGAAGGCTGTTCAAATACCTAAAAGTGTTTCTTTCTGCAGCTGTTGCAGGAAAGGGGCTATAGTTATTGCTAGCTATAATTACTAAAGCTAGTAATATCTAATGTTAATATCACTGCCTGTGTTTAACAGATTTGCTCAATACTAAAACCATGGCAGCTGCCAAACTCTAAAAATTACTTTTTAAAGAGCTAATGTTTTCATTAGATAGGAGTATTAAAAATTGGACTTGGCAGATGTTATTAGCTACATGCACTCACCTATGTGGGATTCTTTTTTGAGCTCAGGATGAGCTAAAGGAGGTCCTCTGGATACATCTGCTCTGAAATCACTATTGCAGTTGCATCTCTGGCCAATTTCCTCACTCACTCTGAATTTGCGTTTGTTACTGCAGAGTAACTGGTTGGGAGAAAAAAAAAGGAATAGTCTGAGTTGTCCTGTGGAGTAGACATAAATGACACACTGACACAAATATCTATTTTACAAGAGTACAAATCCTATCAAAATACTTGATGCTGTCTTTGGGGCCACATCCATTCCCCTATGATCAGAATCATAATTTTCTACCAGAACAGAAAGCAAGGGGAAAATAACTCTTATCTACATGAAAGGAGCAAAATGGTTTGCATGTCAATGTTTTTGGACTTCAGAAAAGGTTTTGATACTGTCTCTGACAGTATCCTGTTGGACAAAATGTCCAGCACACAGCTGAATAACCATGTTCCATTATAGGTGAACAACTGGCTCACAGATCAGGTGCAAAGATTCATAGGGAATGAGCTTACATCGGGATGATGACCGGTCACTACTGGGGTTCTGCAGGACTTCATTCGTCATCCCAATTCTCTTCAACATCTTCGTTAATGACTTGGAGCAGGACTGGAAGGAATACTAAGTAAATTTACCAACAACACTAAAATGGGAGGAGCTTTTGACTCCCTCAAAGGCAGAGAGGACCTGAAAAGAGACCTCAGCAAATTAGACATGATCATTCACCAGCTGCATGAAGTTGAATAAGGGATTCTGCACTTGGGAAGGCGCAATCCTGGTAGTGTGTACAGACTAGGGAACAAGGGGCTGGAGAACAGCACTGTGGAAAGGGACCTGGGGGTCCTGATGGATGACAAGCTGAATATGAGACAACAGTGCCCTGGCAGCCAGGAGGGCCAACCGTGTCCTCGGGAACATCAGGCAAAGCATCGCCAGCCGATCAAGGGAGATGATGCACTGATGTGGCTTTACCTTGAATCCTGTGTGCAGTTCTGGGAGCCACAGCATAGCAAAGACATTAAGCTTTTAGAGAGTGTCCAAAGGAGGGCCACGAGGATGGTGACAGGTCTAGAGGGTAAGCTGTATGAAGAGCAGCTGAGCTTATTTGGTTTTTTTAGCCTGGAGAAGAGGAGACTGAGGGACGATTGTCTTCAATATCCTCATGAGGGGAAGAGGAGGGGCAAGCAGTGATCTTTTGATTCTTGTGACCAGTGACAAGACTCAAGGAAAAGGTATGAAGCTGTGTCAGAGTATGTTTAGGTTAGATATCAGGAAAATGTTTTTCACCCAGGGGGTGTTTGAGCACTTCCCAGGGAAGTGGTAATAGCACCAATCCTGTCTGAGTTCAAGAAGTGTTCGGACAATGCTCTCAGACACATGATGTGAATCTTAGGGTGCCTTGTGCAGGGTAAGGAGCTTACTTGATGAACCTTGTGGGTCCCTTCCAACTCAGCATATTCTATGGTTCTAAGAAGTTAGTGAATTTGATACCCATCTATGAGAAGGGATGGAAGGAGACTTTAGGGAACTAAAGGGGCATGTGCTGACAACAGGTTCTGTGGACTAGTGGTTACAGCTGTTTATTCCTGAGTGGTCGCAGGACAAAGCAAGTCGAAGTTTCTATTGCTGTTCTGATGACACAAACAAATGCAGCTGCCTCTATGTGCTCCTAAATTGCAGAAAGCTCTCTGTGTTGTTTTTGTAGATTTGGCTCATTAAAATCAATGCAAGACATAGCTTTTACATAAATCTGGAATTAATTGTAAAGTAGCCTGATACAGCACTTTCATAGATGAACAAGCAAATCCAAAGTGTGTCTGGGCCATTTTCAGATGAAATCAAATATTTGTCTTCCTATATATTTAAATTCCACATGTTGATATTGTGTATTTCTTTTGGGCTCCAGACATATTGGACAAATAGCTTTCGCTTCACTTGCTATGGGAATCATGGGTTTGTCATTAATCTCTTTCTTTTTAGACAGCTCAAAAACCTCTGCATACTGTAAAATGCTTTGGCAGTTAAAATTACTTGCTATTTATAAATATAATTTGAATGTAAACATATTTATCTCACTTTTGCTTATGACTTATTTTTCACAATTTTGTGTTTCTTTACCATGTACATAGATTTTATTGTTTCACAGACTCTGCTGGAAAATGTAACTATCTTCTCAGGTATGGAAAAAACATTTACCCATTTATCTTTTTACCTTAGAATAAGTAAGAACTATTTTTTTTTTTTTATTTCTGTCTTTGCTGTTAGTTGTTCTCAAAAGTTTTGTTAGTATTGCATTCCTCCCCTCATCAAAACTCAGAGCTGAACCTATCCTAAATCTTCAGCTTTTCTCTTGTGCTCAAAATTGAGAAAAAATTTATCATGCTAAAAGTCCCTCCTGGTTTGGTATGAGTCATGAGGAGTTTAACAGTTGTCTTTGCCCTCTGTTAGGGCACATGAGTAATCTGGTCAAGAATAGCACAGGACAGCCAAAGACTGGCTAGCTTCAGGGATGTACAGGACTACATTTAGCAGATTTGGGGATCATCCTGGCTATGGTCCTGGCTATGAATGTCTAATGCTGTAAAAAGACTGTTTTTATACTTTCTGTGAGGTAAGCTTATCCAGTTCAAGTTTTGCCACTCAGTGATTTGTTTGTCCTTTTTCCTATTATGTCATGAGAAATGCACCAACTTACAAACAGTATGGGATAATCAGCAGCTCTACCTTCAATGATAGGTGTGATTGTGCACTAAAAGTAAGACCTAAAAAACAGGTAACAACTGAGATAATGAAGACTCTTAAAAAAAAAAAATTGCTCAGCCTATCCATTAAAAAGAATCTGATTTATCTATGGTAACTACTCATACAGTGACAGCTGATTAACCTTACTGAAATGCTTTATATTAAAAAAAAAAAAAAAGACAAGAAGTGTGTAGGTCTGCATAGAAAATCAGTTGCTCAAATTATTTGGAAAGCATACTGTGACATTTGAAACAAGCCACAGGTAGAGGAGTTTTTGAGTTTTTACACCTTGTGAAGTGTGACTTAATTGCACATTTTGGTCATATGAGCACACCCTGCTGTTGCTAGGTTATCGCTGGGTGAGAAAGGGTGCTGTGTCTGTTGATTGCACCAGGGGACAAATTGTTTTCACATTGCATCAGATATGCTGAGACCATGACCTCATCCCACACAGTTTTATTAGTAGTGTTGAGGATGTGTTAGGGCTGTCCACCCAGCAAGTAACTACTCTTAAGTATCCCGTCTTTGCTTAGCATTGAAATGACAAGCCCAGTATAACTGACAAAGCCTTTTACATATTCTGTACAAAGGCAGGCTACATCTTTTTATGGGAAACAGAACACTAAGACAAGCTGCACTTTAAATGTGTTGCTAGCAATGTCTCCATTTTTCCAACCTTTTGTCATGTGCCACACCAGAAATCTGTGATCTCCATTCAATGTACAGGCAACAACCATAACTTATTTAGAAGGCGTTTCTTCATTTTAGGTGTAAGACACTGGTGTAACTAGAACAGGCAGATTGTTGTTAGAAAAGAAATAGAGCAGTATCCCGGAAATCTGTAGGTGTTGTCACCAGAGTGTAGTCATTCCTGCAGTTCTTCAGTTTTATGCCGTTATTTGTGGAGTAACACATGGATAGCCCACCACAAAACTATACGGAGAGGTACTGCTCTGAGGCAGTGAGTTCAGTGTGACCTTGACAATAAGCATAGACTGTCCAGGAGTGCCTGTAGTGTTGTTATCTGTGCGAAAAGCATGTCTCAGGGCCAGTTTCCAATAGCTGCCTTTTAGAATAAGACTGCTGGAAATTATGTATATCCAGTATTTAACACTGGATAAGTTTAGTAAAAAATAATAGTTCTCAGTAAGCCATCAGGTTCTAGTGACAAACACCAAACATAAAGACGTAAATAAATTCATATAAGAGATTTCTCATTACATGCTTACTTTGATTGATCTCTGCTGAACAAAAATACTCCTTTTGGGAGATTTACTAGGAAAATTGAATTGCTATGGTTAATTGCATTTATCTTAGAGTTATTTCCACATTTTTTGTTGATCCAAGCATCTATGTCATCTTGAAAAATTCCCTTTTTCACCCTGAATAAAATATTGATGTCAAGAATTGCTATAAGTAGTGTGCATTTAAGAATTATCTTCACTGACATTAACCAACAAAAAACGTCATTTTATCAAAGCCGGTGTTTTGTTTTAGACAATAATTGTGGAAAGGATAAGAACCTTCATAAAATTAGCTTACCATAAAAAACATTAGGCTGTGAAAAATCAAACAACTGAGGAATTTCAGTAGTTTTCCACTATTTGCCTAACTTACAGTGGGAACTCCATTTATAAGTAATTAAATTTGTATGAGATGGATGCAGTACATACAGTTCAGTTACAGAGGACACTTAACAGGATTTTCTGCTCAGTTAAGGGGTTTCAAAGGAAATAGGTGTCTTCTAGCACAGAAGAGCATAGTTGAAAGCAGTTCAGGAGTAGGGAAAAATTTAAAAAGAACAGAGGTTCCTGGCCACAATATAAAAAATTTGTTATGTTATTATTAACTGTTGATTTTACCATATGTTTGGAAAGCTGATGTGGAGTATAGGACATACAAAGCAGGTAGTGGTGACAAGATTGTTATGTGTCCCTTGTAGAGCCTAAACTATACAAGTCTTCATATGAAACTACTTGAAAATATGAAATGTCCAATATGAAGTACAATCAGACACAGGACCTTGGACTGGAGACATCTTTTGACTTGATTTGACTTGACATTTCCTGGGTCTGGGCTATAATTTTGACACCATATGAAACAAATGCGGTTTTATTCAATATGACCTTTTATGTTATATTTTCCCTGTTTGGCACCAACCTGTTTTTGGTTGCAAATATGTCCAAAGGGACCGTATGGCCTCTGTACCATTCAGTGTAGTAAAACCCACAGGTATTCACCATGCGGTCCTTTAGTTGTTACTCCTGACTTAAGCAACCTAATGTTAGCATTTATTTTTTGTGGTGGTTCAATTTCATTTCTCTGAGAGCATTATTTGGGAACACACCTGAGAAAGATTGAGAGCAAACTATTCTTTGCTAGGTAGAGTCACAGTGCTTTGACCTAATGGTTGTATGGGTTCTGTGCAATGGCAAAGAACATCTGGTGTGCTTGGTAAGGGAATGACTGCACACTTATCCTGAGTTTGTCTGTTTGCACTGATTATGGTACAAAATCTGTGATTTGAGCAATGTGAGCTTTCCCAGTCAGGTGACACAACAGGGCATCTAAGTTCCCAGGCACACATATGTGAGGGCATGACATACCTCGAGTCTTTTTTGGGCCATAAGCCAGATCATTACCACCCTGCATCTTAAATTTCACTCCAAAACCATTTGCTACCTTATCTTCTTCTCCACACTTTGATTTATGCTGCATACTTCCAAAAGTTATTCTAGATGTAGCTATGCTGTTGGTCTTCTTTCCTGGTTAGAAAACTGTAAAGTAGTGACTTAAATAAAACAAATCATGTCTACATTCTGAACTAGTGAAAATATGTAAAATTTAGATCACAATTTGATCTTGGAACAGCCAATGTCATAGACAATTATTATAAATCTATGCTAGAGAGATGTCCTTATGTTTTCTTATAATCTCCATTGTCCTTGCTGAGTCTTAATTTTAAATTATTGATATAATTACAATGAAATGAAACCATCCATGACTTAGTCATTAGATTACAGAGGCAACATTGAGATTATGCAAATTGAAATAATTCCTGTGTAACTCAGCTGCAAACTATTTGCACTCCTCTGTTCAGAAAATTTGCATATACATATATTTGAGATCTATCCCTTTCTTCAACATTACTGGAAAACAAGCTTGAGAGTTTATTGAAAAAGCTTGGTTTTGTTAATATTTCACATCTTCCACTGATCACTCATTTTCAGGATTAATGGCATTTTTGAAGAACACTTCTGTACTAAACTAAATTCAAGTAGGGTTCAAACAGAACTTTTCGCTCTGCCTGTTGTACATATTTTCCCACCCACACAAAGCAGCATGAATGCTTATTAGAGACTGAATCTCAGCTAATTAATATCCTAGCTTTTAAGTAGTAGAGCAATCCACGCTAAGCTATTTTCCCATGTAACAAATACAGTTAACAACTTCTAACAAGAAATAAGCTTTTCAGACTCATTTTGTTTCCTTCTATCATATCTTCACAATGGTGATGCAGGTCAGAGACCTTTTGACCACTGAAGGTAATTTTAGGAGAAAAAGAATAAAACTTTTATTTCAAGATTGGAGTTCTGTAAATAGTCCCACTCATCATTACCATTCTACTAATTAGTTTCTCAATTTATCTACTAATTAAAAAATATTGTCTCTGTTTAAAGATATATTTTATTTAAACATGATATACAGTCTAAAGAAAAGCTATGCATGAGAGTAGTACATTTATAAGACTGTTTCAAACACTGAGCAAAACGTTGCAGACTGTGGCTAAATTGAATTTGAATGGACTGAAGTATTAGTGATTCCAGAGAAAAACAACAGTTTGTTTTTTTTTTCATTTATAGATTTGTTTGTTTGTTTGATTGATTGATTTTGGTAATACTATAATATTTCTAAAAAATGTGATGGAATTTTTACTTTCTGGAACCTGTTAGGGCTTTTTGGAGCTGGTGGTTTTTTTGTTTGGTTGTTGTTGTTTTGGTTTTTTTTTGGTTGGTGGTTTTATGTTTTGTTTGGGAGCGGTTGTTTGTTTTTTTTCTTTTTAGAGGCTTATAAGGTGGTTAGATAAGGTGTTTACCAGATAGTCACTGCTATGGGAGCAACATTATGAACTGAGGGGGAAAAAATGCTTTTGAATTTCCTGACCTTGTCTGAAGGAAAGGTTACTTTTGACTGTCTATATTTTCATGCTTTGACAGTTGAACCTTTTTTTCTTTTTAAATCATTTTTCCAGACCTGATGTTTGTAGAGCAACAGATTTTATCTGTTGTTGGTTTTGTATTGAGGTTTGGTGGACTTCTTTTGTTGTCTTATAGCTTTAGCTGTCTGAACTGATGGCTTGACATACTTTTAAATAGTTTAGCAAGATATGAGTGTATTTCTTTAGTCATGCTCTTTTGTATTGATTTTTCTTTGTGTATTTGCTCTTAG
The DNA here is from genome assembly GCF_003031625.1 of Empidonax traillii. Lineage (NCBI taxonomy): Eukaryota > Metazoa > Chordata > Aves > Passeriformes > Tyrannidae > Empidonax > Empidonax traillii. The sequence continues at coordinate 231,050 of NW_020955391.1, read as the reverse complement.
TGAATGTTGGTAAAAATGAATCCCTAATAGTTTTTTTGACTCTTCACTATCTTTGAACTAAATAATATTTATTGTAGCTATATAAAAATATAATTTTTTTTATTTCAGTGAATATTATAGCCTTGGGAAACCCATTCAGAAATCATTTCAAGATTAATAAGTTTAATGCCATTGCTCTCCTTTTGTCAATAATCCAACTTTATTTTATCAGTTGCTAGAGTGTTTTTTACTTTTGCCTTTATTTATAGTTTCACACTATAAACTATAATTCACTATAAGTTTTCATTAACAGTAACTGGAAACTTATAATAAAGGGTGAAATTCTTTTTGTTAGTATCTCACTCAGGTAAGTGAATACTGGCTGTCTGTAGATCACACATCTCACTATTGCTTTTTTATGTTTTAAAAAAGGAGTATTTTCTTGCACTAAACTGACTGCTTGTGTTGTATCTCTTAAATTTGCATTGCTTTCAAATAATAAAACAAAATTTATTAATAATTTCTGATATGTGAACAAACAGTGGATTAAGAAGATGCTAAAATGTATGTTTTTAATATCATTAAGCTAGGAAAAAGGTATTGATAGTTGTTGGTAGGTATTGACAGAGAAAATAATGGTTGGGGTGGGGGGAAAGATAACCATTTCCAAATAAGAATTAGGAACAATAAGCATCCCTTTTGTGGGAGGTCTGAGGAAGGAAAGGGGCATGGGATGACAGTTCTTGATTTTGAAATTACTATTGGGGGGCCAATCATGGTCTCATGGATACAATGTCAGTCTTAACCAGATATACCACTTTGAGTCCCCGCTCAAACTGAAGGAAGGTACACTTTACTCTTGATGAAAGTCTGACTCACAGCACTTTAAGGGGTGTGTGCAAGAAGCATGAAGATCAGGACAAACAGTTTAAAAAATACATCATTCTGTAGGTTGAAAAAAAGTGTTAACATACTGTGCAGAGTCTCTAACCTGGTTACACACAAACCAGCTTGAAGTTACATAATAACATCAGTGAGGTATTGAATACAGTGATGTATTCTGGTCATCAGGAAAGGGGAAACTGTACCTCGGTACCATACCAATACAGTAGAGTAGCTTGCATTCAGAAGCTGCTCACATCCACCTGGGCTTAGGGAAAGGCACAGAAATACCTACATATAAAAATGAAAGAAAAACTGGAAATCTATTGCACAGAACTTAGTTTAACCTCCAGGATATGATGGTACTGACTGACTGAAGTTTCATAGTAATTTTATTTGCTTTTCTGATATCAAAGTTTGAGTTCTAAAATAAGGATTCTCCTGGTTTTAAAAGAAAACCTTCTTGCTATATTAAGCAATTGTTTCAGTTTTATGTTAAATTGTCACACTGTCAAATTTGAAGTAGCCAGTTGAAACTGAAAAAGAAAGGAATTTTACAAAATCTAAGCCTTGTAGACTTATCCTTCTCTTCTCACTCTAGATTTTTTCCTTCTTATCTCTCCAAAAGGAGGACAGGAAAATAAAGTACCATTTAGCTTTGTCAAAACATCATGATTCAAGATCTATTTTGTTTAAAAGGACCCTTGCCTAACTCAGCATCAGATTTTTTTTAAAAAAGATATATTTTTCATATTCCTTCAAAAAATGTTGAATTTTTGTCCATCTATGTTCCCTTATATCAATTACATAGATTCTTATGGTTCTGCTTTAATGCATACTGTAAAAAGCTTAAAATAAAGGTGCTCAACAAATAACCATAATACGTTTTGGTTTGGGGATTTATTTTTTTTTAATTATTGAATGAAAAACAGTTTGTAGAGACTTGCCAATGTATTCAAAGTTATAAATCTCTTGAGTTGAGAGTCCCAGAATAACAGAATTTTTAGGGTTGGAAAGAACTTCTGGAGAACATCTAGTCCAATGCCCCTGCTAAGGCAGGGTCACTTAACAGCAAGTGACACAGGAACCTGTCAAGGTAGGTTTTGAATGTCTCCAGGGAGATTCTAGGAGGTTCCAGTGCTCTGCCACCCTCAATGTAAAGAAGTTCTTCCTCATGTTGAGGTGAAACCTCTTGTGTTTTAGTTTATGGCCATCACTCCTTGCCTTGTTTCTGAGCACCACTAAAAAGAATCTGGTACCATCCTCTTGACACCCCCCTTTGTGATATTTATATGCATTCATGAGAAAGCATCTCAGTCTCCCCTTCTTGTTTATTTATTTAAATGTTGAAGGTTTTGCTTAGCATATTATTGCTTTTCATTGAAAGGTATGGTAATAATTACTAGGACAAAAAGCATGCAAAATCTTTCTGAGAAGCACAAAATGATTGATTCACTGTAAAGTAATATGCTCTGATTTTAGTAATTGCCATTTGGTTATTTCAATTCTCAGTTTTCAAAAGCCAGTAAATTTGTGTTCTGTCCTGGAATGAACATTGAGTGTTTAAGATGGACCTTTTCAGTTGTTCTATCTCTGCCTGAGTGTTGTCCAAAGAACAGAAACACGGGGAGACCAGAAGGAGGAGCCACTGGCCTCATCCGTTAGAAGGAAGTTCTGGTACTGATTGCAAACCAAAACCATTGAGAGGTGAACAGCAGCTTCAGATCTTGCTCCCTTTGAGTTTTACCATCTAGCAAGAACCCAATTTCTTAGGCTTTTGTGTATAAAGTAGTTTATTTCACTCTTTATCATGAAAGGTATATACTTTATAAATTACTCTAAGGACCAAAATGCTGGCCTTGAAATGAGCATTCAACACAAGCCTATGTTAGAAAATATTTCCTTTCTTCCTTTAGTAAAGAAAAAAGTTTTAGAGACTATTTGAAAATCAGTAAATCATATTTAAATCAATTTGTGTTTGCTGACAAGTTATATATGTCAATGATTAAAATCGTAGGATCATAGAACGATTTGGGTTGAAAGGGGCCTTAAAAACCCTGTAATTCTAACTCTCCTGCCATGGCCAGGGACACCTTCTACTAGACCAGGCTGCTCAAAATCCCATCCAACCTGGCTTTGAACATTTCCAGGGATAGGGCATCCAGTTCTTAATGTCAAACATGAAACATGATTGCCTTTATGTAGGTAATATCTTTGTGATTATTTTTTTTCCTTCAGAGGGCTGAAGTTTTGTTTAAAATACGTGATTCAGCAATGTATTTTGCTGACACAAAGATAAAATTGAAAATATATTTATGCAAAGTCACATGGGCATAACTTTAAAAATGTGTTGCACATAGCAAATACCTCCTCAGAGTTTTTACCATCATGATAGACTAAACATTCTGGGAGCCTGAGGCTCTGAAGAAGCTTTTGCTGTCCTGTGACAGTTATTCAAAATATAGCTTGAGGTCAGCTTTTGCAGCTGGAAAAGTAGACCATGACAGTTCTTCCCTGAGGTTTAAGCATGGTACTGACATGATACAAAATCCATTGTTATTTCTGTGTTAGTTTTAAAACTGACCTACTCTCATCCCTTGGATTACTGAACAGCATCACAGCATTTTATTTCGTACCTTAATTAAGTAATGATCTCTGGGAGCCACGTGCTGTGTATGTAGAACTACTACTGACCTCAGTGGGAAGTATCTACTTTTCTCAAGGCAGAAGAGATTATTAAAAAACAGGAGGAATTAACTGAGACATGGGAACTTAAATTTAGTCCTTGGTCTGTATGACATTCTCTCTTTTTCCATCTCATTCTTGCCCTGAATGTCTTTTCAGGGATTGTTAGAGAAAAAGCATAATGGCAGTTGTGGTTTCCTGTACTTTCCTAAGATAACAAACAACATCAACCTTAATTTTGCTACTGCTGGTGGTGTAGACCATCTCTGGACAGTAGTCTGGAGTCTTATTCAGACCTAACACTTTTGAGGGTAGATGTTTCCTTTTTACAGTATAATGATTCTCAAAAATGCAGAAAAGTTTGGGTCAATAAGGGAACTTTGAAATTTCTGTCCAGTCTTTATAATGACTTGTGATATTTAATACTTGTGATGCTTTAATATTGAAACAAATTTGACATTTTAAAAATATTTTGGGAAAAAATAATTGTATTAATCCACTGGTTACGAAATCATATAGTCCTTTGAAACATAGTCCTTCAGTGTTATGGAAATGCAATTTTTTTCAAATACATTTTTTTTAAAAAAGGTAGAAATAGTTCTCTCTAGAAATAAATTTAGTCTCCAAAGGATCGTTGAGAGTGAGTTTCTCCTGAACAATTCCAACAAAACTTTGTGTTAAATAACACTGTGTGTTTAATAACATAGTTTAGCTGGACAAGAATAGTTACAGAAAAGAGGTTCAGCATAGCTCAGGACATGCTGAATATATTTTTAATATATTTTTTGAAAATATTATTTTCTATATACATGTTGAGTCTTTGAGTCCATGGGGGGAACTAGTGTGTAGAGAGACTTTAATGGTTTCTCTGAAATCCTTAGTATGATGAGTACGATAACTTAAATGGAATTAAAAACACTTGGAGTGGTATTTTTTTTATATTGCTTTTTAACCAAAAGAAAACTATAGGAATCTGGAGATTCTGATGAGGAAATCATTAAATTAAAAGGTCCAAGTATTTTAGAAAATTTTTATCCTACTGAAACTGAATGTGAAATCAACCTTTTAGTTTAATTTTAATTTGAACTTGTACACTTCCAGTGTTTATTAACTTTAATTTTATTTTGTTTAATTATCTACTTTATTATGCATATTATTAAATATTTGAAATTTACATGGATTCTTAAAAATTGAGTACTTTAGCTAATTTATATATTTCATGACTTTAAAATGTGAGATAATATAAGTTGATGAAAAATTTTGAGACTTCTGTTCTGGTTTAACCCCAGTAGGCAGCTCTGTCCCACACAGCTTCTTACTCAATCCCCCAAGTCGAGATGGGGGAGCGAATTGGAAGAGTAAAAGCTAGAAAACTCATGGGTTGAGATAAAGACAGTTAAATTTGGAAAGCAAAGGCCATACATTTAATTCACCATTACATACGTACATACAATTAATTCACCACTTCCCATGGACAGGCAGGTGTTCAGTCATGAACAGTTCAGGAAAGCTGAGCCTCATCACATGTTAACGATTTCTTGAGAAGACATACACCTTAACTCTGAACATCCCCCTTCCTCTTCCCCCCCCCAGCTTTTATTGCTGAGCAAAAATGTTATATGGTGTGGGATATCCCTTTGGTCTGTCGGGGTCAGCTGTTCTGGCCACTTCCCCTCCCAACTTTTTCTCCCCAACCTCCTTGCTGGAAAAGGAGTGTGAGAAACAGAAAAGGACTTTCTATAAGCACTGCTCAGCAATAGCTGATATATCCTTGCATCATCAACATTATTATGGTCACAAATCCAAAACATAGACCCATACAAGCTACTGTGATGAAAACTAAACTGTGACTCCCTAAATCAGTACAACAGTTCATATACGACATGGCTAAAACAAGTAGCACTTGGCTTCCTTTTTTATTATAAATATTGCCATAAAAAGGAACTTTTGTTTAACACCCCTGTGTTCTCAACACTGTTTTGGTCAAAAATGCAAAAGTAGAATGTGATAGTTTTCACATACATTTTTGACATTGTAGTGGTTTTAGCCGCAGTTTCTTTCTTTTTTTTGACTCCTAGGCAGGAATAGAAACCAGTCCTGAGCTCTTTCACCTTTTTTTCCTTCATGAGTGTGTATTACTGACAGTTACAGTGTGTATTTGCATGAAAACATGTATTTATGCCAGAAGTTTGGAAGGCTTGAGGTCATCTAGTTGCTAGCTGAACACTGACAGAACTGGGATATGTTTTGCATAAAATGTCCACAAAAACAACATCTAAAGATAGAAGTGTCTTTGCAACAAGATGCCTAAGAAACAGAAACTGAGCTATGGTACTGGTCTTATTGGCTCAGTTCTGTTGAGGGGATGGGGGTTTTGGCCACTCCTTTAGACATGCTCACATGTGAAACTCTCTTCAGCACATTGAATTGTGTAGTCTCACTTGAAATGTAGTCCTTGTTCAGCACATTTGCTAAAGTGCCCTGACATCTCTCCCACAGTCATGGAGTCATTTGCAGGATTTTGCAGTCCATGGGAACATACGCAATTGTCAGCTGAATGACTTCTTTTTGTGCATCAAAATTGAAATAGCTCTTCTTAGGCATGGGATTTCACACTTTTATTGCTACTGGCTGCCATCATGAGCTCTTCACTTGCTTTCACGAGTGGGCAATGTATATTCAATTTCTTGTTATACCAGTTGCACAAACCCAGACAGTTCATCCAAAATACTATTAACACTTTTTCAAACTGTATTGTAAATCAGTAGATGTTTATCTTATGGGGGATTATAAAATGTAAAATCTTGAATATATATCACTGCAATATTTTGTTAAGAACAGAGCAAATAGTTTAATTGTGTTTGTTTTATACACCAGATGGTACTTGGCTGATGTTCTTTTAGCTCACTAAGAAAAGGCAAGGAAATATATGAGCAGTAAAGATGAGAGAAGATCAAGAAGACATTAAAAAGCCTAGGAAGTGTGCAGGGCAGGGACTGTGTATTTAAACAGCACTGTTTTAAAAGCAAACAAGAAAAAGTATTAGGAAAAGTGTTTGCCCATGAGTGCACAGCAGACCACAGCTAAAGCTTAAGAACACTTAAGCTAAAGCTCTTAGGATGCTGATATAGTTTCATTTATAAACAAACATAATACTCAGTGGTTAGTGGGGAACAAAACTGAAAGCAAGAGTTTATAGAAGAAAAAAACCAAAGAGAATAATTTAGTTACTTCTCCAGAATTTCCATACCTCATCTCAAAAAGGAGGTAGTGGAATGGAAAACAGTTCAGAGAAGCACAAGAAAGATGAAAAAAAGGCCTTGGAGCAACCTTTGTGCAAAGAATGATGTTCAGAAAGAGATGAGGAGGAATAAACTAAAAGTGAAAAGGAACGCAAAATTAGTCTCTAAAGAAAGGTTAGGGAAAAGCTAATCATCTCTTTTGTGCAAAAAAGATCTTGAGAAATCAAGTTAAGGTAACAGGAGGCAGATTCAGAAGTAACAAAGCCATTTCTCATGTAACAGGTCATAATTGTGAAATTCCTTCTCAAAGTTCATTGTGGATGCGAAATTTGCATGAACTTCAAGAGGCTGAATAACTGCTGGATAATGCATACCCTGAGCATGCTAGACAGACACAAACCAAGCTTGGTTTAGAAATAGATGAAGGACGAGAGGCTACTAAAAGTATCATCCCATTCTTTACCCTAAGGATTCACTTTTTGGAGGCTATCAGAGGAAAAATCCTGAGCTAACTGGACTTCTAGTCTAATTTATGGCAGATTTTTTATCTCAGTTTTGTTTGGGGCTTGAGGGTTTGGGTGTTTATGTGGGTTTTTTTGTGACTTGCTTTTATTACTTTTTTCAAAGGAGGAAAACAGGTTTATAGTGTATGAGGAGTTATAATATCATGATAAAGAAAAGGATGGACCAGGAGAAGAAGACAATATCATCATACAAACTGTTAGTGTGACACCTTGTATGCAGAAGATTTAGTTAATTTTCCATTATTCCCAGTATTAAAATCTTACAAAATCTGCATAATTATTTTCATTATTATTTTGTGGGAGATTTTTAAAAAATTAATTATTTTAAAAAGAGTTTCCCTTTCTAATTTCTTCAAAGAAATATCTTTAAATGAAAAATGAACAAAAAAGTAAAACCAGAAAACACAAATAAACAAACCCAAACAACCCAGCTGCTCCCTAAGAAAAGCAGGGTCAGCTCAGACAGGAAGATACTTTTCAATGATTCGATAATAGACCGTTTTGTTCTAGAAGCACTGACATTGGCTGTGGTGGGAAACAGCAAAGGGCTATTAAGAATGTTTACTGCTCTTCAACTAGCTGATTACTTTTCATGAAACTGCTAATGATATTCAAACTGTTCAACACTGCTTTTGAACAACATATATCATAAAATTCCTATGCCAATGTCGCTGTGGTTTTGCGCAGCATGTGACAGACAGACACACGAAACTACTCTGCTCCTGCTCAGCAGGGTGTTCCAATAAGTGCCCCAGCAGGAACACTCTTGTTCTTGTAATGGACAGCTTTGTGTTAACAATCAGCAATGGGTCACAGGGCCTGGAGTAGAGTGGTGGGCTTCAAGTGCCTGCAAGGCCAGTCATGAACTTTGGAAAAAAATTTTACGAGGGCTCTGGGATGAGGCTGGATATGAAATTGGGAAACACAACAGGTGTTTAAGTGAAGAAAAGGGTACCTGAGGAACTTACATTAAGGGTGCTAGTGCTGAGGTAGAGGATGCAAAGAAATGGCGGGAGAAGGGTGGATAAGGGTGATAAAATGCAGGATATTTCCCTTCTGTTTTCTAGTAGGCTCCTATATATACTGAAGTAGGCTAAGCATTGCTAGCTGTAGGAACCAGAAAAGATGGATGACAAATTTCACTTGTTGAACAAATAAGAAAAATGTGTTTGGCCCCAGAACAATAAGAATAGAATTCAAGATAGTAGTGCTATTTTTCAGTCTAAATGTTGCATCCTTTGGAGAAGTGACAGTATAGTCTTGCAATTGTGTGAGGATCTTAAATACTTCATAAGCATTACTTTTCTATGTTTAGCTGTCAAGGCTTAGTCTTACCGTGTCAATTCACTGCTGGCAGCCTAATTGAAACTGAATGTCAAACAGCTTATTAGGGTGTTCCAGAATGGGTCCTTAAGCTAAGATTAAAGTATGCAAAGAAAATGTGGGAAAAATTTTAATGAACAAAGTAAACTTCTGAAAGCATTGTCAAAAAAAGAAAAATTATTCCAATTACTTGACAATATCTTTTATTAATTGTAAAGATTATGCACAAGAAGGTGTACTAAGTTTTATGGTCTTACCTCATAAATCTCTTTAGTTCTCATAGGAGATCCTTTGAATGCTATTTTATTCTAGTGGAAAAAGAAGAGGTGGGTTTTTTGTTCTCTAGGTAGTAAAATTTTTTTCATGAGTTATAATCCCATGCAAAAAATCTAACAACTCTAGAACAAACATCAATCTGCTATGCCATGAAAAAGAAATAATTTTCCTAAAGAATATTAAAACTCTTAGTTTAATACCACAGTTTAGAAATAAATCATACTGGGACCTCTTGTTTCAATTTTGCAGTCTAGAAATATTATATTTCACATAATGGATTTCAGAGGAAATGCTTACCTATTTGAGAAAAAGCATTTTACTTTCTGGAAAAAGTTCAAATATAGATGTCTACATTGTTAGTGGAAAATATTCACAAAAGTATGTAGGTGAATACACCTTGGTACTATGCAGTGCCCCAATTTTTTTTTTTTTTTGAAGATGTGTATATATATATATTTATATTTATTTCTTTATTTTATCTTTTATGAATACTAAGACTTTTGATATCTTCATTGATGAGCTTACTTGTTCTGTTTCTGAGTGGTTGGGATTTTCACTTGCTTTGGTTTTATACTTTATTGAAAATTTAACTCAGAATCACCAGTTCTATGAACTGAATTCTTCAACAGGGAACTCAGTCATGTGGGAACATCCTTCTTCTGACTGATTAATGCAAGCTGATGTTATTTTTCAGGTTACTATATCTGATCTTTGTCATGGTGATGTATGCAATCTATTTAACTGCTCCAGCTGCACAAAGATTAGAATAAATGAATAAGCCTGTGTATGGTTGTCAAATATTTAGACAATATTTCTTATTTATTTAGGTTGCCAAGATAAATTTAGTTAATATTCTTTTTATTTCTCTGAAAATTAATTGCAACCCTTTGAATAGCTCAAAACTACTTACATCCATCTATCTATCTATCTATCTATCTATCTATCTATCGATCTATCTATCTCAATTAGTATTAACAAGTAATTTTTAAATTTTGGGAATATCCTGAAATTCCATGGCTACATGAAAAACATTCATGTCTGGAAGCATTTCAGACATTCAAACTCTGACAATGTACTCTTTTATTCTCTCCAGTGCACTGTAATTCCATGTTCTATAGAAAATAGCCCACTATGCATTAAGAGGCAGATAGAAGATACATTCTTTCTCAATTGTTTTAGAATAAACCAAAGAGGGGAAAAAAGACTGCCAAGTGATGTATTTTCAACATGTATTACTGACCTAAATACCATATTTTTTTAAAAGAACATGTCTGCAGATATACATAATCTGTCTACCTGGACTGAAAATCTTTTGCCTTAGAGGATAGAAGATAAGGAACTTTTAAAGGTGAATTTCACCCCACAAACATGACAGACAATTTTGCCTGATTGTGAATTCCTATTGGTGCTATAGTTGATACTCAACCAACAATTCATAAAATGTGTGCAAAAAATATGTAGAATCAATTTGTGAGCCACAGTAGTATGAAATAACTAACATTCTATCACATAAGTTAGGTCTGTGTTAGGTCTTCTCTGCTTCTCTTAACCCATAGTTAACCCATGTGGTTAAATCATATTCATGATTTCTGTATTAAACAGAAGGATCTATGTTGCAGCATTTGTGAGATTGAAGTATTTTAAAAGAAAACTGTAGAAAACAATGAAAGTCAATCTGTGTGTAGAAGGAAAATGAGCTCATGTACTGGAGAGGTAAGCTCTAATAAATGGTATAATAAGCACTTTCTTTTTCTCTCTGCTTACATGCAAACGTTTCATTACCAAACAGTGTGGAATACTAAAAATTTTGATTGCTAATTTTTTTTTACTTGAAAAGCAATTGAATGAATGACTGGAATAATTAATCTTGGAAAACTACAGAAAAGGAAAGGAGGGAGTAGGTAATTTTAAATAGGATCAAATCAGCTTCTACCTTTAAATGCCTGTTCACATATGTTCATAGGTGAATTTGTCCCTCGGATCTTATAGAGTTCAGTTCTGTGCCTGATTGCAGCAGGCTCCATGTACATGTTTTTTTTTTCCTCTTCTATTTCTGAGACACTGTATGTTGTTTCATAACTTTGATGTTTTCTAGAATTAAATGAATGTTTGGGTACCTAGCATTTGTTAGTAGAAACATGCTCTAGTAAGAAATGTAACAGTTCTATGTTTACATATTTTTAGTGTTCTTGATTAAGGTATTAGGCAATTTGCATTCATTAAAGATGCTTCGATTTTAAGCAGTGCCCAAGTACGTGTACTCATGCCACAAATATTAAATATAAGAAATAGAATAAAATCTCAGTACTATGGTGATTTGTTTTGATGCCTTGAAAAATCTCAGACTTTTCTGGTTATGAAATAGCTCTTTTGCAAAATTATAAAAGTCACTCTCCTTTACTAGGGATTTAAACTGGACTTATACTGAAGTGAATATATAAAATGCTTTTTTATTAATACCCACGTTTATGGCTCAGTGACAGAAAAGAAATAAAATCTTTTTATTGTCTTCGGTATCTGAATCACTATCTATAACTCACTGGTGGACCTTCCTTGAGTATTACATCTGGCCAACCTGCCAATTTTTGCTTTGGTCCTCTGTAAGAATAGATAAAAGGTATTTTCACAGAGATGGTTTAAATTTTTCCACTTGGAAAAAATTTTGTCTATTTTTATTCCTTTACTTTGTATCCTTTATTCTGATTTTCATAGGATGTACCCTTTTCAACTGTCTTATCTTCTCCAAGTTACTTATTATCTGTGAGTTGGCCTGATTGTATCTTGTGGAAATAAAAAAGCTTTCCAATGTGTTTTTTGGGGGTTTTGTTGGGGGGAGAGGCAGGGAGGGACTTTTGAGGGGGTTGGGGGTTTTGTTGGGGGGAGAGGCAGGGAGGGACTTTTGAGGGGGTTGGGTTTTTTTCACTCCCCATTTGCAAGGGCACCAAATGTCATGCTTAAGATCTGCATCATCATTAATTTGAGAAAACACCAATCCAGTTCATCCAGCTGGCACTTGTTCCCATGCATCTGCACTGACTAAATTTTTGCCAAAATTTATTTTCCAGACTTCTGCAGATTTTCTGATATAGTATAACACTTGCAGACCACAAAAATTCTGAAATACACCTTTTAATACTTCTGTGAAGCTTTCTGTATGGCCATGTCTAAAAGTTTACAATTTTAAATAAAGAGTGATATTTAATTTTAAATGTTGAGTTGGGGTTTAAATACTCAAATCTAGATTTTCTTTTAAAAAAGTACTTGAATTGGAGAGTGCAGACAGGATTCACTTTATCAGACTGACACTGGCTAGAAAGTCTAGTGGTGAATGTGGAAAATAGTTTGAGATTGCTTTCATTGGCAATAGAGAAGATCACTTCTCAAAAGTGATTGATTTTACCTATTATAGACACCAGTTTTAGGATAGGAATCAATCTTCATATGAAAATGCTACAGTTTGAGGCAACCACCATCCCTGGAGGTATTTAAAAGATGTGTAGATGTGATACTTAGGGATACACTTCAGAGGTGGGCTTGGCAGTATTAGCTTTACAATTTGACTTGATGATCCTAGAGGTGTTTTCCAAATGAAATGATTTTATGTTTTATCTCTATAGTAGATAAAATTAAACAGCTCACTATATAGTTACTGTGTTGCAGCCTACAGTCTTCATGAGTCTAGGAGAAAGGAAAATGTAGCAGGAAAGAGGACAGAAATATCAGAAGATATAGAACAGTGTTTTAACTGTGTTTGTTCATATCAAGACAAAACTGAACCTGAACCTAAAGACTCCTCAAGATCTTTTGATTTGGTTTTTAACTGTAAGAGCTTCATTCAGCTTAGAGTCTGAAACAAGGATAAAAAAAGTCAGAAACAGTTGCCCTTAAAAGCATGTTAATTTAAATTTAAAAGGTCTTTTACTTAATAGCGGATTAAAAACAACATCTCATGAAAGCTGACCGGGAAGGAGACAGTTACCATTCAGTTGCCTGAACATTAGTCATTCTGTGTTGTTAAAAAGCACAGTAACAGCATATTCTTTAATTTTACAACAAGTTTTTGACATCATTAGGGCTAGGCTGCTTGCATACATTGTTTAAAGAGCACTGATATATCTTTCTGTTCGACAACCACTCAAATTGAGTACAGATGATGCAGTACAGCATGAAAACAGGTGAGTCTGAAACAAAAGCAGAAATCCAGGGGAACGTTTGGATATCTAAATAGGTGTTTTTGGCTTAGCAGATCTTTCTCATGAATATGTAGAGGTTTCACTTTGTGACTTCAGATTCTGAAAATTGCAAATAGTATCCCACTATGTTCATTACAATGGTTGTTTTAAAAGTTTTCAGGATATGGGAAAATATGTTACGTATTACCTGAACCTGAATGTCAGCATGTGTATATAAAGAAGGAGGATTAAAAAAAAGAAAAAAAAAAAAAAGGCAGGGAAGGATACAGAAAGAAGACGATACTGAAGATGTGTGCAAAATAGTTTGATTTAATGGCAAAATTGTGGCAATTTTGCTCATCTATTTGGAGTATATTTTTAAACAAATATTTGTGTTCAGATTTTTATTAGTTATGTGATAATGTCTTTAACTTTTATTTGTGTAAATATTTTATGTAGAAACTTGCTATAGGGTAACAAAATAGATTTTGTTGTTATTTTAGTCTCTTAAATTGAAAAATCTATACTGGTACTAGTTAATTTAGACACTTAATTTCTGCCTACCTAAGCATGCTAAATTGCAGTCTGTTTGGTACAGCTGGCAGTGTTTGAGAGTTATGTCCAATGCATTTTAGAGCTCACAAAAAGCAAGATATGTTGTGATTCCATTTAGAATTGCACTATTTAAGTAAAGGCAAAAATTAACTCTTAAAACTTAGGTTCAGTCTGGTACCTGACTGAAAAAATTGTTTGGCTATAACTTTTCTTGAATAATTCCTTATAGTTTTTCAGCATTTAGCAATGCTGCAATAATGCTAGAAGTAACACAGTTTACTCAAGAATGTGTTTTGCTTGCATAAATGGAAGTAGTGTGTATTAGGGTTTCAGACTCTTTTCCATTATTTATTTGGAAGTCTATATTTAATATAGAAGTTAACAATTACATTTGCAAAAAATAATACAATGAAAAATGGTAGTGGTTGCAGTTGCTATTACTTGCTGCATGCTAATAGATATCTTTGGGGGCTTTTTATATGTGAAGTCTTAAAAAAAAAAAAAGATGGAAGATGGGAAGGAATTGTAAATACTTTATGCAACTTAAGTACAAAGTGACAATGAAGTCTGATGTCCTTGTGGGCAAACTTTCATTTGAAGATGTGGCCTTGAAAGGTTTTAAAGTTTATTGTATGTGATATGTTTCCTCAAGATTTTATTTGGGTAGATTTGCAGTTAATCTTACCAATCAATATGGCTTTTAGATACCAGAAAGGAGATTAATCTAACACTGGCACCAGATTCTGCCTCCAGAAGTCTTATAAATCACTTGAAAAGGAACAACAACAACAATAGCTATAAATTTTGAACTGAATCTATTAACTCAGTAGCAAACTCTTGAAATCTAAAAGCAAGGCCGAGTTGGTTCCACACTATACGCATTGTCAGTACTCCATGATCCAAGAGGTATGCCAGTAGTTTGAAGCCTCCTGAAATCTTCTGGTTCTTTAAAGGGTGCAAAAGATCTAGAGTCAGGTTCCAACCCAGCTGCTCATTTTTGAAAAAGTAGTCAACACAGGGCATAAATAGTTCTGCCACTCAAAATTAGTCTAAAGCTTATAAAGACTCAAATCCAAAAGTCTTTAAGGACTTTGGTAGCTTTTTTTTTCAGAACAATTAATCTCTTAATGAATTATTACTATTATTAACATAATCATTTTTAAGGGCCTCTTATTATTCAAAACCATTTTATTCTCACTCATTTCATGTTTCTAAATAGTAAAACTCCAAACAAGTGTTACTTTCATGCACTGTCATGGTATACAGTAAAAGAAAAAATCCTGATCTAAATACCATTTGTCAACATCAAAGCTGAGACTCGTCGCTTGGAGAGTAAAGATTTCTTTTTTTCCCTCTCTGCCTTCCGATTTCTTCAGGCTTCTCTTTTGATTTACTTTCCTGTGTTTTCATTTCTTTTGTTAATTTTACATGTTGCTTGGTATTGTGCATTTATTGTTCTAAGAATAGCTCAGTTTTTGTTCCACTATAATAAAATAACAGAAATTCAGAACCCTCCATAATTTATTCTTGTGATATGTTAATAGTATTAGACTTCCTGACATTGAAAACACTCTTGTAGAGCTACCCCAAATCACATCATAATAGCAGGCTACATTTTTCATTGAAGATAATATTGATCATAGTGACTGTGTCACTATTAAGAGTCACAGACCATGTTTCAGATACTTTCCGTGGAAGACTTCCCTTTTTCTTTCCTCTGTCCCACTTGATGTTTCAATCAGCAAGCTGATTGTTTGAATGTCCATCACAAGCTGTCTTGGGGGCTTTTTGTGTTTGACTGTTGAGCACTTGAGGTACTTTCAAGGCAGTGGTCTTGCTACAGTTTTTCTAGCACTTGGCTGAAGATGGAAACAGTATTTCTAATACCATTTTCTAATTTCTAATATTTGTAAAATGTAGGTTCACCTTGCAACTGCAGCTGAATTCATGTTAAAGTACCATTGAATACAACCATGAGCAGCACTGCTTGGGAAGGCAGAAGCTCTGCTGTGGTGGCCTTGGCCTCTGCTGCAACAGCAGTGAGGCAGAACATGCTGGCTGAATGTTATCTCTAAAGAATCTTGAAAATCCCTCTTAGCATAAACATCTCATTTGTGTATCCAACTGGACAGAGCCTGGATTAACCAGGCTGTGCACCACCTGGAATGGTTCCGCAGACTGGGATATGGCAGATGGCTTTGCAGAAGCAAAGGAAGTTTCATCTCTTTGCCTTCAGCATAGCCGTGGCTCTGTGATTTCAAAGTCATTTGGAGTAGTTAAGAAACCTAGAACACCTGTGTTTTACCAAGCTCTCTTCCTGCTTCAAGGTCTTCAGATTTTTGGATAACAAGGTACACTCTGAGGATGGAGTGGATTAAAAAGAGCAAAAAACCACACTAATGGGAAGATTAAATGTTTACAATACAGAAAATTGTTAAACATTCTTGCTGTTGTGAATGGTCTGGTGAGTATGTAGTGCTGCCCAGACCATGAATTTCTGTGGTGATGTTTTCACTATTACTTATTCTTTCCATTCTTAGCTTCTCTAGGATTTATGTATAACTTTCAATTTTTCTTTTGTAAAGATCTATATTCCTTTATAGACTATTTTATGTCCTTTTGATTTCGCCCCAGTCCTCCAGGAATCTTCTGGACTTCAGCAAAGCCTTTGACACCATGTTCCATAGCATACTCCTGAAAAAGTAGCTGGCAGCCCATGGCTTGGACAGGGGCACTCTGTGCTGGGTTAAGAACTGGCTGGAAGGCCGGGCCCAGAGAGTGCTGGTGAACGGGGCTGCATCCGGTTGGCAGCCGGTCACCAGTGGTGTCCTCCAGGGATCAGTGCTGGGCCCAGTCCTGTTTAACATTTTTATCGATGATCTGGATGAGGGGATTGAGTGTACCATTAGCAAATTGCAGATGACACCACGTTGAGGGGGAGTGTTGATCTGCTGGAAGGCAGGAGAGCTCTTCAGAAGGACCTGGACAAGCTGGAGAGATGGTCTGACTCCAATGGGATGAAGTTCAACAAGGCCAAATGCTGAGTCCTGCACTTTGGCCGCAACAACCCCCTGCAGCGCTACAGGCTGGGCACAGAGTGGCTGGAGAGCAGCCAGGCAGAAAGGGATCTGAGAGTTTGGATTGACAGGATGCTGAACATGAGCCAGCAGTGTGCCCAGGTGGCCAAGAAGGCCAATGGCATCCTGGCCTGGATCAGGAACAGTGTGGCCAGCAGGAGCAGGGAAGTGATCCTTCCCCTGTACTCTGCATTGGTGAGGCCACACCTTGAGTATTGTGTTCAGCTCTGGGCCCCTCAGTTCAGGGAGGATACTGAGGTGCTGGAGCAGGTCCAGAAAAGAGCAATGAGGCTGGTGAAGTCCTGTGAGGAGAGGCTGAGGGAGCTGGGGTTGTTTAGCCTGGAGAAGAGAAAGCTCAAGCGAAGCCTCATCACTCTCTACACCTACCTGAGAGGAGGTTTTAGCCAGGTGGGGGTTGGTCTCTTCTTCCAGGCAACCAGCAGTAAGACAAGAGGGCATGGTCTTAAGCTCTACCAGGGGAGGTTTAGGTTAAGTGTTAGGAAAAAAAATTTTACAGAGAGAGTAATCAGACATTGGAATGGGCTGCTCAGGAAGGTGGTGGATTCTCCATCCCTGGAGGTTTTTAAGATGAGACTGGATGTGGCTCTTGGTGCCATGGTCTAGTAACCACAGCACTGTTGGATCAATGGTTGGACTTAATGATTTCAGAGGTCTTTTCCAGCCTGGTTGATTCCATGATTCTGTGATTCTTTCAAGTTCTGACATAATTTCTTAAAGTTTTACTTTCTGCTCTAAGAATTCTACTCTGCTCTTTTCAGTGTTCCTTTTCTTTCTCCTTTTCCTTCTTTTTTTTTTTTCTATCTTCATTTATATATCAAATTGCAAATATCACAAACCTCACTGATTCATGGAAATCACAATGAAGCACCATGTCTCTCTGACAATGCCATTACAGTTGAAATCAATTTCATTCAAAAACATGAAGTGACAAAATGACTAATAAAAGAAAGAGTTAAACTGTGTGGAAGCATAAAAAGTGATTCTGAAATTGTACTTTCTATTAACATAAGATGTCAAAATCACCATATTTTGTTATCATCATCATCATTATCTCCCCTAATCCTAAAAGGATTACGTAATAAATAGGTAACAAAATAACAAGGAAAACTAACAAACAAACAAAAACAAAGCCCCACCCCAAAAGCCAACTAAAAACAGATGACAATTAAGAGAAGCCTTTTTTTCTTTGACAGATCTTGCTTTTCCTATCTTTGAGAGAATTCAGTGTCTATGATAGTACCATAAAATCACTTTTTCTTACTGTGATGGATAATACTTGATTTTTAGAGCAGTTAAAGCTGTGGAAGAATGAGAGCATAGCCAAATGCTACTAGCCAGGCAGTATTTCCTGTAAAAATTCATGTCACCATAATTCCTATTTATGCTTTCAGACCTACCCACAACATGACACCAGCACAGATGGCAATGCTATAAAACAATAAATCCCACAGGAAGCTGTTGCCATTGGAATGGGTGAGGATCACTGATCCTCACTAAGGGTTGTCCTTATGTGCAAATGCCTCAGTCCGCAGTAGAACCTCAAATCTGGGAAACTTATTTATCCATTCATCTTGAGTCATTTCTAATGCTGGCTGACCTCAGCTCTTGCTCAACCTTCAGGGAAAAAAACCATGCATACTAAATCTCTCCTGACTATTCTGATGTACAAGCACCATAGGCCCAGATTACAAATATTGTTTTTAGAAGCTTAATTCATATTGATTTAAGTAGGGCTATGTAGCTAGGCAACATTGACATTAACAGCATTCCTTTCTGCCTTTTATTCCAAACAAAATGACTAGTTTCTTATATTCCAAGTAAAATTATATGAATTAAAACATGAATCTGTGCTTTATTCTTTCCTCTTTTCTTATCGAAGCAGATGCAATTCTGTACATTTTATCCCAGTTATTTTGAGGAATCACTTTGGGTTCACTCATATTATGTATCAAAATAATATTATTATTTCCAAAGGATGTGTGATGGGGCCCTGATTTCCTGGAAATGGCTAAATGTCTGCATGGTGATGGGAATTAGTGAATTAATTTCTTGCTTCGCTTGAGTGCACAGCAGCTTTTGCTTTCCTTTTAGACTTGCTTAAACCAACAGGTTTTCTCACTTTTCCAAATTTTTCCCCCATCCCACTGCAGGGGAATGAACAAGTGGCCATGCGGTGATGATCTATCTACAGGGGTTAAACCACAATGACTGTATATAAAATTTGTGTAGTGTGTAGATTTTTGGAATCTCTTAAAAACAGTTGGTAGGAAGAGATTTTGAAACTGTAAGAAAAACTAGCACTTTTTTCTCCTATTTTTTTTAAAGAAGGAAAGCTTATGAAAGACCTTGTCACAGATTATCCAACACTTCCTTTTATAAAGATACTTACATTTTTTATATTCATGCACAACCCTCTTTAAACTTTTTCATTTGGCACAAATAATTTCTTTTTATGTTCCGAAACACATTGACTGATTGGACTTGTCATTATGCATCCTTCAATCTGAGTAAAAATAAACTTTAAAACATAGAGGAATAAAATCAGAAAAAGTAACGCTAATGGTTAGAAGAGCAGGAAACAAAGTTAATTGCAAACAGAAAAAAACACAAAGCAGTACAAAGGAAAAGGAGAATGTCTGGTTTTAACCTTTAGAATAAGCTGGAATGAATTCCAAGTTTGCAATGGATTCTGAATGCAGTTTTATTCTAAATGTTCATTAAAACTCTTAATTATTTTCACTTTTTGTCAGTCTGCTTTGTGACAAAGAGGAGTATCCCTCTCTTCTTCTATGCTGTGACAATATTACAAGGAATGTCATAGTGTATGAAGTCTCAGTCATGTAATTGATTCCCACTTCAGCTATATATGTGATCAGATCTTTTGTAAGGGTAAAAGTATTT
Organism: Empidonax traillii; assembly: GCF_003031625.1. Lineage (NCBI taxonomy): Eukaryota > Metazoa > Chordata > Aves > Passeriformes > Tyrannidae > Empidonax > Empidonax traillii. The sequence continues at coordinate 211,413 of NW_020955391.1, read as the reverse complement.
TGTTTCAGTTCTAAATCTTTTTGTTGAAAAAAACCAAAAAAAATCACTGGTTTGCTGTTAAGTGAACAGATCTAATACAAATGCTAAATAGGGCCTGAAAATCCAGTCGGATTGAAACTACAAAAAGTTATAGAAATCAAATGTTTAACTTCCTATTACTTCTTGTTTCATTTGTTCTGTGTATATACATTTATCATCATCATGGCTAGGCTTCGCGAAGGAAGATTTGAGAGGGGCTCTATCCACGCTTGCTACAAGCGCGCTGATGTTATACATTTATATATATGGGAGAAGTAGTAATACAGGGAAAGACCAGGGGAAGGAAAGAGAGGAAACAGTGATGGGGAGATAGACATTAAAAGAGTTGTCAGCGAATAATAGAAACACTCTTAACATCTTAAATAAAAAATCAGGACAACAACATTGTCCTGAGAGCTCTTATGAACAGTGGATGGATTTGGTGTGAAAGAGAACTGTGTTTGCTCTCGGAGTTGTGGTTCCTGCTATGGTCAGTGCTGAAAGATTTTTCTTATTCAATCTCAGGGAATTTCTGGTTTTACTTTCTGGATGGGCTGAAAGGTCTACTGGAACAGGACAGGGATGGTGTTGCCCCCATGATCCAGAGAAACAGAGTTATGTACATCTCTAGAAGGTTTTGAAGGGGTATCTGTAGTTCCATAGGAGGAAAAACTAAATATTGCAGTTTGGAAAGATAACTTTGAAAAACCTGTACGCTCTGCTGTTTAAAGCATTTGTATTTCAAACACAGCAGTGGCTGAAAAAGGATACACTCTCATGAGCTGCAAAAATGGTGATAAGTTTTGATGCACAGTTACTTCATGCTTCATGTAGGGAGAGAAAATTGGATGCACTTGGTTATGATGAGGCTCAGCAAGACTTTCACACACCAAATATTAAATGCCAGATGTGCTTTATCTGTGTTAAATGAAGAACAATACAAATGAGGTCAAACACCTGTGAGTGCAAACTGACATTTTTTCCCACTCTGTATGTTTGTAACATTTAGCTGTGCCACTTAGGGAAATTGCTTGACTCTTCCAATATGTCATTAAAGAATGACTTGGGGATAGGGATTTTTGATTAATTATGTTACTTGTAAAAGCATCTCAAATTGTGGAAAAAAAGTAAGAATTGTAGGACTTGACAGCTGAAACATGACTTCTGTTTCATGAATGTTGATGACACCAGTAACTATGAAACTTTGATACTATACAGTCATCCCAGCTTATCTTCATTAGGAGCAATACTGTTTCCAGGCCCTGAGAAGATGAAGCATTATTTCTGCTTTGTAGGAAGGTCTACCATGTAGTGCGCTGCAATTGATTAAAGAAAAAATAGCATATGTCAGAAAAGTAAAAAAGCTTCACAGCAATTACTCTTAAAAAAAACAGCTCCTATTAAAGTGTAATATTTTCACTTTTTCTTTAGGTAATTATTTAATTTATCAAGTATTAAAATTTTGAGTGTACTGTGGATATAAAGAATTAAGAATTCACGTAAGTTATAATGAAATGAGAAGAATAAAGGCAGAAGAGATGAAACCAAAACTTGCCACAGGGAAGCAGCTTTTACTATTTTCACTGATTTCAGTAATGCTTGGCAAGATTTCAAAACTATTCTGATATTTCACTAGCTTGTGTCAATGTGTTTGCTGGCATAAGTAAAGACAATTATTTTTTATTTGAGGATGTCTTTCCCAATGTTTTCATCAAACTCAGTCTCAGTAAACTGAAAGGCTCCTTCTGGAAATGATTGAATTTTTTACTCTATATTTCCACTAAAAAAATGTGGTAATGCTTAGCAAATAAGAAATTATAATATTAATTAAATATATTGAAATTATTTTAATAAAAGAAGGTAGAAAGGAAAGAGGACATTCACAAGAAAGCAAATGCAGCAGTTAACAAAAAATGGATCATTATGAAACAAGTGTTACCAAAGAGAGCCAACAGGATTTTTACATTTTTTATTCCTAACATTTTTATTTCTTGCTGTTGTTCTTTTGGTAAAACTGTTTCATTCTTTTTTCTGAGGGACAAATCCATGTGGATTCTTGGACAATATTTCACATACATATGGTAATAAAAATATAATATTGGGAAATATATCTATATTATACCCACTGATTGCAAAGCATAAGGTGAAATGAATCAAATTAATTAATCACTGATTCTGTAGCACTTTTTGAAAGCACATGTAAGAACTTAATTGGAGGTTCCTCTGCACTCAAAACTGTTCTTAGTGAGAAGAGGATAGATGAAGATCAGATGTTTTAAGTAGTCATCTGAACATAAAGCTAAATGAAAGTAAACTTTGAGTAGGATCTGATATGTCCAGAATGTACTCCTAAAACACAAATTATGCTTAATGAAACAATAGCGCAAGTCTTATCTTGAAGTCTCTACTCAAGCAAGTAATTTCCCAGTCAAAGACTATAGAACATCATTTTCACCTACTCCATCACAGATGAAAAGATGCACAATTACATGAAATTTCAGCAGCAGAAATTTATTTCCCCATCTTCTCTTTACATGACCTCCTTCATATAACCATATATGTCAAGTCAGCTAAAAAACTGATTTCCAAAATACATCTTTTTACAGTACAGTTTCATTTTGACATAAAATGAAGATGGCGGTAATACAGCAGAGTCTAAATGAATGTACCTTTGCCAACTCTTCGGGAAAAATCTCATGAATAAAGTTTAGATGTGAAACCACAAAAACATGTAAAATCACAACATCACAAAACAGGGTTCAGTTTTTCTCCCCTGTCTGGGAAAGCTAAGCCAAACCAAACTTAGTCTTTCCTGAGTGACTCATACAAAAATTTAAAATTCCAAATAGTAAATTGAAATTCTGAACTATCAATATATAGTTTGCGTTTTTCATTCATCATGAAAGGTAACAAAAAATTTTCTTGTCTCAGCTTGCACAGGCATGCAATTCTCATCTTCTCCACCTCAACCAATGGCAAACATGAAGTATCAATTTTTCAGTTTGGCCATACAGAGGGAAAGGAAAAGCCCAGGGAATTTGGTACCAAAGATTTTTTTCACAGCAGCATAACCTTTTGCTGATTCTATAAATTTTAACTGAGTCTCTTTCTTCTTTTTCATACAACATCTCATAGTGGGAATTTTATATCCTCACCTTAAGCTCAGTACAGTAGTAGTAAATAAGAGCTGATAAATTTGTATAATTGATATTGATCACACCACTACTGAATGAGCATGTTTCTAAGCTAGAGACAAGTTGTAATTTATCATAGAGAAAGTTTAATTGAAACTTTTTGTCAATAACTTGCATGCCATTCCACTCTCTTCTACTTGACAGAGGACCAAAGAATAAAACCTCTCTTTTAGTGATGCAGTTAGATGTTTTTTATTAATAATTGACATAGAAAGCAAAAGTGAAACTGTGTCAGAATAGGGTTTAGGGTCGGCAATTACTAGTGGTTAATCAATCTGAAGAGCTTCAATATTATATCTTAAACCATAAACAAAACAATTCAGGCCTGAAGATAAATATCAATACAAGTCTTTATATTAGGAGCATAGGCAAAATAATCTTGGAACAAGATGGATTACTTCATAAGCATAACTGACATCTCCTATAGCAAAGCCATTAACTTGCATGTAACTTCAAAGTATTCATTGCTCAAAACTAATTAGATTGATGATGTGTTTGTAGAGTTCTTCAAATTGTCCCTTGTCAGTGATAAATCAAGAATTTCATATTTATTTCCTTGTTCTGTTTCTAAAGATGACTGAGATGTTCTGTTACTATTCCTCTCTAGCTGTCAATCTTTGACTGAAATAAAAATGAATTATAGTTTTGCAGAAACAATTTATGATAATGAATTTGTGTATATCTTCCACAAAGATTGGATTTAATGCAAATGAATGGGCTAAAAATTATCTGTCAGACACAGCATTTTTTTTACTTTTCTAATATTTTTTATTTTATAAATACAGCCTTGACATTAGAGAAAGCAATTCTCTTGAGATTAGTGGCAGAATACTCTTAAAAAGAGAGCATATGGAAAAAGAATTTTTTTTTTGGACAGGACATTATGTATCTTACTACTGAATATATAAACATATTTAGAACTAGACAAACAAGTTATTCGTAATGTCTGGGTCATGACAGCTGAAAGAAGTTCAAAAGGATGGTATCAATGAGTTTATAAATAAATACTTATATCTGTAATTTAAGACATTTGTTATCAATGTAGGCATTTTGCAGTTACATACTTTTACAGTAATTAGTATATTCCTTAGAGAATGGCATTATAGATAAGTAATCTTCCAACTTGTACAAACCAGTAGTGCCTACAGACTTGAGAACTGATGTGCTTTTTGTTTTTGTTTTGAAAGATTACTTGAATTATGTCTCAAATAGTCTGAAGATTTTGACTGATACATCATGTCAGACATCTAGAGCTGATGAGACAGATTAGACTGAAAGCAGTTCTGATGGAGAGTGGGTTTTATTTCTCATATTATACTCATATTATATGATTTTTTTATAATTCTTGATGTGAAAGGGCATTTATAAAAAGCTGACATAATCACTCTGAAATATTTCAGATGTGACACTTGTTGACAATAATTAAATTGCTTCTCCCAGTTGCTGCTGACTGACTATATATTTCGAGGAATTTGGGAGTTGGAATAAACACTGAAGTTATAGAGAAATGAAATAATATACGTTATGAAATGTTTGTGATACATGGATAAGGATAAGGAGCAATTCTGTTTGCACTTGCAGCTTTCCATAATGTTTAGCTAATTACAGGCAGTACTTCATTGTGTTTTGACACTACATGTTTGTATTACTACACATTGATTTAATTACTATGCATTGATTTAACTGCTACACACTGCTGATTTTTGAAAGTAAAGATCTAGGAGGACATTACATCTATAAAACTTAATGATTATGCACAGGTGAATACTTAAAAGTGTTACAAACAAAATTGGTTATCCACCTTCTACAAGCATTTCATTTAATCGGTTCCTCAACAAAAATGTTCAGAAGATTTGGGTTTGTACCTAAGACTGTTGTTCACCATTCAAAGTCAATTTTGAATTTGAAAAAGCAGATTGGAAGTATTTTAATTGTGACCACTTACACAGCAAAAGAAAAAGGAAATACAACCTGAACAACTAAATATGTCCTTTCATTGCTGAGGAGATTCTGACTAATCTATACCCATTATAAAAAAGTACTCACTGCATACAGAAGATCTAATAGCTGCAAAATAAATTGAGATAAAGAATGTTGCCTAAGAGACAAACTCAATAAAATTTCACCCTAGTTACACACAAGTCAATGGAAACAAAGCTTGAAAAATCCATATCATATAATTTCTTTATTATCCAGAATCAAATATAGAAGGATGATCTGGTGATTAGGGCAATGCACCAGAAAATAGGCAATTCTAAGTTTAATCGCTGGTTCTGCCTTGCCCTCCATGTATGATATAGACAAAATATCTTTTCTTCTCAGTACATAAATTCACAGTTTATAATAAGTTCTAAGTCTGTCATGAGCATGGGGTGCAACCAACTGATTTGAAATACATATTTTGACTAGGTAATAATCCTAAGTTAAACTTTGATTCTCAATGAAAGTAACTATGCATGAAGAGCATTTTCTTTTTTTGTGCCATAGCCACCCCATGGGCAAAAAAACAAAAGCCTACTCTGATGTGTTAACTGATGTGATGATTTTTAAAAAAGAAAATATTTACTGATAATTTTTAAAAATATGAACTTTTCATCTTTGTACTTAACAGGCTTCTGGATGAGTTCATCTTATACAGGAATTCAAATAATATCATTGGTCTAATTAAAACTCTTATAAGTCAATTAAAACACAGCAAAAATTTATTGTGGTTAGTCCATGTGCTAACATTCACTAATTAGTCCAAATTATCTAATTATCACAAAAACAAAGCAATACAGTTGTAAATTGTTAATAAGAAACTTATTAATATGTGCCTGTCTTTGCACAGTGTCACATTCACCCTTCTCCTGACTTTCCTGATGGTCAGGTCACCAGGAACTGCCTCCTCAGGAAACAGTTCAGACAGCTGAAGCGATCTACCAGCATTCCCAGTGCTTTGCTAAAGGCCTTGTAATCAAAGAATTGCAGAATGAGTCAGGTTGGAAGGGACCAGTAGGTCATCTGGTCCATCCTCCCTATTTAAGCAAGGTCATCCTTAGAGTGTATTGCACAGGATTGGGTCCAGATAGTTCTGCAATATCTCCAGTGAGGGAGCCTCCACAACCTCTCTGGGCAATCTGTCCCAGTGGTCAGTCATCTGCACAGTAAAGAAATTCTGCCTTATATTCAGGTGGAATTTCCTTTGCATCTGTTTCTATGCATTACCTCTTGTCCTGTTGCTTGGCACAACTGAGAAGAGCCTGGATTCATCCTCTCGACACTCCCCTTCAGATAATTCTAGCCACTGATGAAGTTCCCTCTCAGTCATCTTCTCTTGAGGCTAAACAGGCCCAGGTTCCTCAGCCTTTATAAAAGATATAATTATATCTATGCATATATATATTTACATATAAAATATATAATATATATTTATATATTTACTATAATTTATCTCTGATATATATATAGATAAAAATACATAAGTATATTGGACATATTTATATATAAGCCTTTGTAAGAGAGATGCTCCAACCCCTTAATCATCTTTGTTGCCCTCCTCTGAACCTGCTTCGGGAGCTCCATGTCTCTTGTGCTAAGGAGGCCAAAACTGGACACATTACTCCACAAGTGGTCTCACTAGGGCTAAGTAGAGGGGCAGGATCACCTCCCCTGACCTGCTGGCAATGCTCTTCCTAATGCACCCCAGGATTCCACTGGCCTTCTTGGCCACAAGGGCACACTGCTGGCTCACAGACAGATTTGTTGTTCACCAGGACCCTCAAGTCCTTCTCCACAGCACTGCTTTCCTCAGGTCTTCCCCCAGCCTGTACTGGCTCCTGGGGTTGTTCCTCCCCAGGTGGATGACCCTGCTTTTGCCTTTGTTGAATTTCAGATGAAATGGCTTTAAACTGAAAAAAAATCAATTTAAAGGAGACATTACAAAAAATTTTTGTACTGTGATGGTGGTGAGGAACTGGAATAGGTTGCCCAGAGAAGTTGTGAATAACCCATCCTTGGAACTGTTTAAGGACAGGTTGGATGGTGCTCTGAGCAACCTGGTCTAGTGGAAGGTGGCCCTCTCCACAATATGAGGGTTGGAACTAGTCTACCTTTAAGGTCCCTTCCAACCCAAGGCATTCTGTGATTCTTCTCTGTCCATCTCTCCAACGAGTTGAGTTCCCTCTGAAGGGCCACACAGCCCTCTGGGGTATTGACCACTCCTCCCAGCGTGGTGTCATCACCAATTTTGCTGAGGAGGAATCTGCCCCTTCATCCAAGTCATTAATGAGTAAGTTAAACAATAATGGGCTCACTATTGAACCCTGGGGGACACCACTAGTGACAGGCCTCCAGATAGACACTGTGCCACTGATTACACCCTCTGGAATCTGCCATGCAGCCAGTTCTCAAGTTATCTCATCATCCATTCATCCAGTGCACACTTCCTGAGTCTGCCCAAGAGGATTTTGTGAGAGACTGTGTTGAAAGCCTTGCTGAAGTCAAAGTAAGACAACATGCACTACTTTCCCCTCATGCCCCAGGCAATTATTTCATTGTAGAAAGCAATCAGGTTGTTCAAGCATGATTTACCTTTAATAAAACCATGCTGACTACTCTTGATCACCTTCACCTTCATGAAGAGGTGCATCTTGGTGTAAAGAGGACAATTATGTTTTGTGAACTTTTTTAGGAGTGACTGGCCATGCTTGTATTTGAGTTGTCAAGAGTGGTGCATATAGTTTCAATTCATAAAACATTCTTGTTAGATGCTCGGTCTAAAACAAAATTATTTTAACAGTCTATTTTCAAATTCATATTTGCTACCTGTATGCATTGTATTTAGTCCATTCTGATTTATGTAAGAGTTTCATCAGTAGAAATCAATGACAGGACATGAATCAAAATCGTACCCGTTTTCAGTACTTTTTATTGTTAATTTTGTCTGGAATTGGATATAGGTGTTTTGTATTTTCTGATTGAGAATTTCCAGTATCTGTATCTGTGCCCCCTCAAAGGTTAGCAGAGGTTGGGTCCAAAATGATAGCTATAGCTGTAAACAAGGTGATGTACGTATGGGTTTTTCTAATGTGGCTGTTTAGATTCACTGAGGTCACATCTTCTTTGTTGTGCCCAGAAATCAATGGGAAATCAATTGTGTATCTGTTAGCTCTTATACGTTGTTCCATTTCTGCTCTTATTCTGCAAAGGTTGAAGAAATTGTTAGCAATGTGGAAAGCAGGCTAGAATGAATTAGATAATTTGCTAGAGAACTGTATGCAAGATTTACTAAAGCTAGTAAATATTGTTTCTTCTCCTCAGTAGATTGTTTTATAATTAATTTAAAGGAAAAAATCTATACAATTTGAACTTTTATTTTTGTTCAATAACTTAAAGACTCATAGTTAAGAAGATATTATTGATTGCTACCTTGCATGCATAAAGGTTGTGAGTACTAATAACTATTAGATATTTATTAGTTTTTGAATGTTTTCCAAAAAAAATTTTGCCTTTTGAATGTTTATTTTCTATGTGACTGCACAAACGGAGCTGGGATCTGGATTCCTAAAAAATTGCCATATTAAAACCCATGTTTTTATCAGTATCTCTTTATTTTAGAAGATAAACATAATACAAACCTAAATACTGTCACTGAATACAGAGTGTGGGACCTTCAAATATGAAGGTCCGGAGACCATAAATGTTTAAAATTTACAATGCACTGTGACTGTTAGTGGCTCTGTTTGGCAAAACTTATTTGCAGCAGCTCTACCTTTTGTTCTGCTTCTTATCCTGTGTGTGTAACCAATTGCCTTGTGACTGAAATACTTACTGGAAGATGATTAAAAATATGGATGTGAACAAGACCACAAAGTTCAGAATCTGGAATGACAAGCTTTCTTCTATTTCAACAGGGTTTTTTTAAATGTTAAGTATTCAAGCTATTTGGGGATTTATGTTTGCAATGAAGCATACTTGCAGGCTTTTATTCTTGTGTTTTGAAATTGAGTGGGAGGAGTGCGTGGATTTCCCTCTTAAATAGGTCAGATGGCTAGATGGGAAATGTAAAAGATGGCAATTGTTTTTCTCAGTATTTGTGGTAACAGCTTCACTGTATATATCACATTTTGTGAGTTCCTAATTCCTCACAGAAAAGACATCTTTTTTAATATATGGAGGTAATTGTTATCTAGCTTTCTACTTTACCAAATTACTTCTAGTATAATTTTAAAACAATTAAGTGACAAATGGGAAAATCTTGTGATAATCCTCCACAAAAATATCAAAAAAGAAATTAAGTCTAATGAAGGACAAGGTCAAGAAAGTAGAAACAGTTTTAATAACAAGCAGAGATGAATTGAACATGCCAAAAATCAGTCTGTCCTAGGCAAGTAAAAGAGTGCAGGTTACAGGTATGGGCAGACTCTTCTACCTATCAAATGTGAAACATGCACTGGTGGTTACATACAGTTGGAAATTTGACGATTGCAATACTGTAATCAGTCTGGTTTCCATTCTGTTAATCACAAGAACTAGGAATACCTCACTGCCACTGCCTAACACATTGAAACCCCTAAGCACTCTCACACAGTTTTTTGAAACATCATTCTGTGAAAAATAGCTGAAAATAAAAGTGATTTATTGAAGGAATACATTTAAAATCTGGAAAGGTGAGCTGCTGATATTTCTGCCCACACCACGCTGCTTTCTGTGCAAGCAGACCATTCATAATTTCCAAGCCTCAGGTGATTCATGCTTATTCTGTTGTGAACTAGACAGGGAAGTTAAAAGTGAAGGAGAACTTCTTCAGTCAGGGCAAGTTTTTTTCACTGACTGAAAATTTGTATGGAGTATTCATGTACTGAAATACAAAAATAATGCAATGATCACTCCACGAGAGTTTCCAGTAAAATGTTTTCTAAATTATTGTTTTTCTCTGAGATGTTGCAGGAGTTTAGAGAGGTAAATGTATTTCTCCAAGAGGTTTGATTTGTAAAAGTTTTTTTAAAAGAAGAAAAGATTACTCCTAAATTTACAGATTCAGTGAAAAATATAAAGTGAAAAAGTGTTGGAATGTGGATAATATGATCTAAAGAGATGTCATTTTTCATTATGAGTTACCTAAAGTTTTCATAATAAGATAAAAATCCCAATGTTTCTGACTTTTGAGGCTTTTTGTTTGTTTGTTTTCCAAGTGCCCTGGAAAACTAATATGTTTGTGTTATAGTTATTTGGACTTAAATTATCTTAAATGATCACAGTTGGGCTTTAAATGATCATACTCTGTATAACAGGTAATTAGATAATGATGTGTGTTACAAAATAAGCTACAATAAAAACGTTTGCTAATCATGTGGGCGCTATGAATTGAGTTTTGTCAATCACAGTAAAATGATAAATGAAAATATATTATTTAGACGCATAACTTTCTCAACGATTAGGCACAACCAGTAGGCACTACGGAAGGATGAAGATGTGAGGGAAACTGTCTTACTTGTGGCTGCGTTAAAGTGTCATGTGCATTGTTAGAACACATATGAGGGTTTGAGCTTGCCAATGCCACAGTTGAATCTTCCTGAAACTTGAGGTTTCATGGTTTGCTTAAATGTACAGATTTTATTGTTTCTGGAAGTCTGTCACAAAACAACCTATATTTTGGGCAAGAAATAACAGTTCTCCTATTATTACTCTGCACTTAGTCAGACTTGTACCTCCATGCTTTTTATTTCTCACCTGAAGCAGAGATATTTTTTTACTGAAATTCATCTGTGTAAACATTTTGTTAGCAAACATCTAATTGTCAGTAATTAACTTTTTGCTTTTTCCCTATAGAAAGTGGACCTGCATTTAGGATGAGTTATCCCATCTTAAGAATGACATAATAGAAGCACTGCTTGAAAATGAAATAATTTCCTTAGAGTAAGAGCCTGCAACCACTTTTCAAATGATACAATGTATGATAAGCCACAACTGTGGTATGAAGCAAGAAAATAGCATATGCTAGTGGATAAAATGTAAAGTAATCATCACTGTTTAGGCGTGGAGTTGCTGGTTACAGTAATAAACTTGTCTGTACATAGTGGAAAGTGAAAGAGACATAAAATTTAATCACATTTGTGCTCTTTCTATGGGTATAGAGGACTTCTTCTCTTGCTAAGAAGTTCATCTCATTCAACTTCCAATGACTGGAAGCAATCAATTAAAAGCAGAGAGATTTTAAGTGAAACATTCTTATAAATATCCAAGTTGTTTTCAGTGACGGTAATTACCCATTTGTAAACATTGTGCATAAGTATGATTGATTCTCCATCACTTGAAATTTTTCTACTGTTTCAGTCATAATTGCATTTAAAAGTGTTGGCTTTATTTTAACTACAAATTCACACAATGCAAGAGCTATTAGGGGAATTCTTATTACATAGAGACTCAAAACAGATACCAAAAACTCCCTTATTGTTGTTAAATCTGTGGGCAATCTGATATACAGTCTGATGTAAAATTACTTTTCTTTGAGAAAAATTTCATTTTGTAGCTATGTGCAGAATAATAAATAGACATTCATTTGTGTCAGGATGGTGTGAAGTTACACTCCAGGGAGAATTAATACTCTGTTGCCATTTCTTGAGCACACTTGTCATGGTATTGCTTTTGAAAGCTTGTATTTGGGAAGTGTATTGTGGTGAGCCTGTTAAATATTCCGTTTATCCCTGACAGTTTATATTTATTTCAGAGAGTTCAACTTATTGCTAAATCACACATATAGTAATAGAAAAGTGCTAGGAAAACACCCAGAAGAGAAAAAATAAAACAAAACCTGAGGCTTATGAGCATATCATACCTGTCATTAATATATGTCTGTTTCTCTCTTCACTAGTCTGGTTATACATGTGGGGAGGACGTATTAAAACAAACAAACAAAACAAAACAAACAAAAAAACAACTAACAAAAAAAATCTACCAGAGGATTCAATAAACAAATTTCTGATATCTGAAAAAAGGTTATTTTATTTCTGTGCCAGGAAAGGCACTTGAGGGATTCATGGGATTAAAGCATTCAGTTGAAGACTTAGTGTGCTCAGCTAAATGCCTGACTTCATACATTATTTTAAGCATGTCATTCTCTTTAACCCAATTTTTTGTCTAAAAGATGTTCAGGTCAGAAGTGATTGTATTCTGTATTTGCACATGGCCTGGAAGAAAAAGTAACTGCTCTTAGAATGCCACCAGTAAGCTTTATTTCTACAATATACTGAGCCAATATTTTTCTCCGAGATTCATGTTTAATTTAAAAATTCCAGAGAATACATTTAATTGGAATCTCAAAATAAATAATCCATACAAATCCTGAAATTTCTCCTGTAAAATAGTAGTGGTGTGTCATCTGAGTTATTTAAAAAAAAAGAAAAAAAAAAAAGACAAAAAAACCCCCACAAACTTTGAAGCTCCTAGTAAAGTGTCTAGCTTTCATGTCTGAATTTAATGTTAAATATGACTCAGATATTTAAAGAGCATCAAAGTTAATGATTTGAGGAAGGAATCAGCAACAAAGAATTGACATGCAATTGAACAAAATTCATGTGAGAATATCTGAAAAAGCCATATATCTCTGAGACGTGTGTTATGACATAAAATGGTAATGATGTTGAATTGATATTTTATTTTCAGAAGGATTTCTCTCTGTCTTTCATAGCAAGTAACTGAAAAAATACTTTTGCAGGTCACACTTACTGCATCTCTCTGTCCTGAGGTGAGGATTGACTATTTCAGACATCACTCATCATTCGTGAACAAAAATACTGGAGTAGCACTACAGTCACTGGTCTGTCATTGCAGAGTTTCATCACCACTGTTTAAAAATCTGCTACAACAGTTGTTGCCGTCACAGAATTTTCCATTCCTCACCCTGATGCATGAAACTTCCTGAATGTAATGTTTATTCTAAAAGAACTGCTCCAAATACAGATACAATAGGCTATGGTACAATATTTTAAAATTTCCAATAACATTACTTACATTTCTCACCAATCCTAGTAGAAAAACATCCTATTTGTGGCTGTGCTGTAGTAGCCTTCTTTTATTTGTTCTACAATATGCTGTAGAGCTCTCACCCTTTTGAGCAGAGCTATTGTAGTACAAATGAGAAAGACCTTGTAGTACAATAAATTTTTTTCTAGACATTAAAATTTCACATATTTTTAAGACCCTGCCCATATCATCCCTCCATTAAGTAATTTTTTAGAGGAGAAATTGCTTCATTTTCCGGGAAATGACTGTCAAACTTTGACAGATTTTTATGGTCTCTTATGATCACAGTAATTGACACATTGATTGGAATAAGTTTCTTTATGAACTTCTGATGGAATGAATATATCAAGCAACTAATTCTGAAATAATGAGTGAAGAATAAAAATGCAGTAAAAAAATATATTAAAACATAATTTACAGAAAATGAAATACCAGAATAAAAACACAGAAACATATTCTGGTAATTCAGCAACTGTTAGTTGGGTTACTGCTGCCCTTGGGTAAACTGACATTTTCATATGCACTAATTAGCAAAGAGGTCAAATAAATTCTCAAATAAAATAGTTCATTTGTGGTGTTTTGCCTCTATAGAGGGACTAATCTCAAGCTCTGGAAAAACTGACAAAGTAAAATCCTAGGTGTACCCATTCTACCCACCGGGACTGGTTATTATCTACAGCTAATTAACTGCAAACAAAATGGAGAAAAACACGTTTGTAGGTTATAAAAATAATTTTTATTTTTTAATGAAGGGTGAAAAGTATCTGTATGCGACGAACTGTATGAGATGATGTTGCCATGCACACACAGACATGTTTGCTTTTGATTATAATCAAATACTGGAGTGTGTGACAGCAACGCCAAGGCTGCCCTGGTGAACTAACAAACAGCTTAATATCTCTTCCACTCACGCAGAAAGTGAGCTTGCAACACTGTGTGCTTGGGCTGGGAACTGCAGTGAGTTTTTGCTAATTAGTGCATATAGAAATACCCAGTTACAGGAGCAGTAGTGACTCGAACAGAAACAACTGAAGTACCAGAAGAAATTATAAACTGCATTTACAAGCCAGTCACAACCTCGATTCTTGTTTTAATCAAGAATTCCTCAGTTAAAATCTCCAGTTGCTTCAACCATAATTTTATTTGCATGAAAAGTAGAAGACTAAATTACTAAATATTTAGCAAAAGCATCACCCATGCTCTCAGAATCGTCATCTAGGACGCACATGCTCAAGATCATACATATTTGTACATGTAGGTGATGCTAAATTACTGCAATAGAGCCAAATCCTAAGAGTGTTGTTAAGATCAGCAAAGCTGCCATTCAGTAAGCTACATGTTTCTATGGAATTATGTTTGAAAAATACCATTTTTATCACCTCAAAAATACTTTAAAGAGTATTTGAAATGTTCACTTAAACAAATATTAGTTTTCATTTCTAGTGACATAAAATAATATATCCATAAAACATAAGTTACATTTATTTGCAAATTTTGCTATATATAAATTTGATATTTACAAGTTGTTAAATGCTCTTGGGTGTTTTTCACCACTTAATTATCTCCATTCATTTTATATAGATGGATATGTTTGTCAGTACATAATGATGAGTTTTATATATTCATGCATCATACATCATGCATTATTACAATTCACTATTGCAAAATATAAAAGTTTCATGAGGATGAACTTGACAGGATGTTTTTCCGCAAAAAATTAAAATAGAACTATTTTAACTCTAATAAAGTCACAAAGAGAGGTCTTTGTCAGTAAGAGCTGGCAAAAGGTTTTATGTAAAGAGGTAGAGAAAGTGAATTTTAGAAATTCACAATTTTTAAATTATTATATTGACATTTTTCATTTTATTCCCTGTGAAGAAATAATCCCAGGTAAAATCAGTAATAATATCAAACTGTCCTCTGATACTTTTGAACCAAACCAAATTATGTTTCCCCCTGAAATAAAAGCAATTCTTAACTTCCTACTAAAGGCTACATGAAAACTAAACCAAGGTTCTCCTTGTGAATTCAGGTGTTCCTCTCTTCATAGGTGGTTGCGGGTGTGGGTAATTGAGCAGCATGAATGATAGGGGCAATTAATCTCTGGATTATTGCTGCCATGTGAGTACAGCAGACATGCTAATTGCCTCTTTTTGTTCAAAGCATATGTGTAACGTGACATGTATATCCACATCATTTATCAGTAGGCAAGATCTGTTGTGATCTACGGTACAAATAGCACTGACCATGTAGCCATTTTTCACTGCTTGCTTTGGTGTGTTTTATTGCTCTCTGAAACCATGGAAAAGATTCTCTTGGTGTCAAGAGCTGTAGTATAACTGTACTTAGAAATTTCTTAGATATTGGAAAAATTCTTCAGGCCCCATCTGTTTGACTTATGTATAAATCTGTTATGAGCAGGAATGAGGCCTTAAATGCTGTATTGGACCACATGCACTGGAAAACAAGGTCTTATTTCCTTCAGGTCTTGATCAACTTTCAAACTTTTTTGCTTTATTTTAAGATCATTCCTGTTTTATTCAGGATACACAAGGCGTTCATTCACTGCATCACTTAATAGACCTATATATATTTTTTAACCCTCATTATAATTTTAAATTAATAGATTTACATAAGAAGACTACTATTAATTAATAACAAACAAGCAATAACTTGAATAGAAAAGAGGAATAAAAAAATGACTCAATGTTTTATTTAGACTACTGAAAAACATCCTAAAAATCAATGTTTAAACCTCACTTATGATAAAACATAAGCCTTGAAACATAATAACTTTTTTCTATTGAAGGACATAATTGACACTTTGAAAAATTATCCCTTACCTAAAGGTCTCATGTTTTTATCTTGGAATTCTGGACTTTTCATGCTTAGGTCAGGAAACCAACTTCAAATCAGAGCATCACACATCTGAAAGAAAAGACAATAACTTACCTTTCTTTTAACAACTTATTTTGTCAGCTCTTGTGTAGGTATTCAAAAGTAGAGTTTTGCCTATGAACTTGACTATCTTTATAATAATGATACTTAGGTAAAATACTGAAGCTTGATTGCCTAGACAATAATTACTCCTAATCTGGAAACATGTAACTACAAGAGGGTTAAACAAAATCCTTTGCTATAGAGTGAGGATGTAAAAATGTAACTAAAAATAAATCCTGTTTCAGCTTTTGAGGACAAGAGGAGAATACAAAAATAATCTCCTTATATCTACAGATTTACAGAGAAAGCATACTTCCTTCTACATGAAAATAAGGTTTTCAAAGCAACATCCAAAGTTATCCATGAAAGCAGAACTTTTTCTCCAATATATTTGACTGACAGAGGATTGTATGAACCATAAAAGGCTGTTTTTCAAAATGTAGATAGTTCTAAAATAGCCACAGGACATGCTTCCTTTTGCTAGAATTTTACTGATGGTCTATTTTCTCATAGCATTTGTATTTCAGATAACCTCCTACTGTCCTAGGGAAATTGCATGTAAGTGATGATACCTTTCAGTTTTGGGAATATGTTTATGGAAGCAGTATATCTGGGTAAAGAAATTATTTTGCAATATTTTCATGTGCAATCTATTGCTGCTTTCAGCTATGTAGGATGTTTTTGCTGTTACTGAGCAGTGACACATTAGGCTAGGCATGTAAAGTAATGCAGTGTGACTGATACAAGCTGATGTTACACTTCACAGCACAATGCTTCATAATGTGTTATGTCAATGAGAGCATTTAAAAAAAAAAAAAAAAAAAAAAAAAAGTAATTCTCCAGANACTAATAAAAGAATCCAAGAACAATCTTCCTTCTCTCCTCCTCCTGTCTCCCTCAAAATCCAAACCCACTGAGAGCAGAAAGCAATTTGTATTTGACACACAAAAATAACTTTTGGAGGATACATAGCAGTTGGTGGTTGTATAATACACTTAGAGCTGAATTAAGAAGGGGAAATAATTTTTTTTCTAAAATCTGTCTCTTTACAGAGTTAACATAAGTTCACAGATGTGATCTCCACTGGCTTTCAAAGACATATTTTTAAAGGACTAAGTGCTTTAATGTACTTCAAGTCTACATAGAATTATGAGCATTTTCAGCCTGTAAGGCAACATACTCTTTCAATTCTATACAGAAATACTGGTTTTACTGAATTGTCTTAGGTTTCCTTTCATTAATACTCCTTCTAGTTCTTTTAATTTTGAAAATTTATGTCTGTTTTTTCAAGGTGTACTTTTTATTTGGTTTCAAACCTATACTTTTCTTGAAGAACACACGAACATACACAAACCAGTGTGGTGTTTTCCTCATGTTATTGTAGGCTTCTTGAAAATCTTTTTTTGTATGTGAGCCTCCCACAATTTGGAAGTCCTTCCATCTTCTTCTCAAACTCAGTCCTAATACCATTTAATCTGACTGCTGATGTTATTGGTAGTAGTTGAGTGTTTAAGCAATAGTGTTTACCACTATTGCTGCTGGTAATTTTCTGCACTGACGGGTTTTCAGAGTTTTGCAGTCTGTGATCAGGGAGAGAGGGAGCATGTCCCATAGCTGGTGGAGTATGCACAGAACTCAGTGGATACTTTGAGCTTCTCAGTACTGGTGCAACTCACATTTTTAATGAGCACCTTCTCAGTACCTACAGTCTGCATATATGTTAATCTGGTTGGATGGTATCCAGGCCTGGAAATATTCAGCTTTAATGATGTAAATTTATAGTAATAGAGTAAATAGCAAGTTATATTTTAAAGGTACTTTTTAATTCAATGTATCCCATGGCAGCCTCCTGCAAGCAGCTTGAAGAAGTGGAGGCCGCTCCTATGAAGTCAGAGGAGGATCTGAGATGTTGGCGCACTGTGGTGAGCTCAGGGAAATACAACACCCTCCAGAGGCACATGGGGGTGAAGGGAAAGCAAATGGACATCCCCAATGTCAGTGCGAAGAAGGCAGATTCAGGAGGGGTGGGGACACTCCAGCCCAGCGCTCCAAACCTGGCCAGCCCATAGGCTCATTGGTCACTCACGGCAGCTTCTCAAAGTCTCAGCTTTAACTTCTCTCAGGATGGGCACTAACCCTAAAAGATAGATGCAAGATAGCTATTGAAATTAGCTGGTAATAAGAATTAGATGGTTAGAGCATAGTGCTAATAACACCAGGTTTGATCCCTGTATGGGCCATTCACTTAAGAGTTGGACTCGATGAACCTTGTGGGTTCCTTCCAACTCAGAATAGTCTGTGATTCTGTGATTAGGTGTTGGAACTGAGATCTGACTAGCAAATATGCTTTTGGAAAAAAAAAACCAACAAAACAACCAAAACAAAACCAAAAAACAACAAACCAACGAAACTAAAATAAAAGCACAGAAAAAGGGCCAAACACACACACACAAATTATTAAACTGGTTACACTTCTTTTGGCCTGAAGGTTAGAAAATTTTGTTGATAAATCAGTTTATACCACATATTACAAATTAAACAAAAGGAAGTTCAGAAATTGGTGAAACATCAGCATTTAAAATAATGATGGTGGGGTGATTAAAAATTAACCTTAAAAATTACTGCCTCTTTATCAGTGTATCTCAATTATCCAAAGATTATTCACTCAACCCAGGTCATCTTCTAGGACAAATTATTTTTAATCTCAACCTCCATAAAATATTTCTCATCCCCTTAGAGATGTACAGGTGGCTTTCATATGAGAACTAAGCAAGGAGAGGGCTCCCAAAATAATGCAAAACTTTCCTGTGAGAGCTGTACTGCACTTTTCAAGTTTCTGGAAACCCAGGTAGTAAAGGCATTCTGAAATCTTCTGTAACAAATTCTTATCTTTTCAGACATGCTGATCTTACCAATCAGATGTCATCTTCAGTATATTTTGTTGTTACTTTGAACACAATCCAGTCTCAGCTACTCCACATAGTTAAAGATTAAATTATCACATTTGCACTATATTTTATAGCTATTTTCTGACAACCTGAAAACAGAAACTAACAGTAAGGGTAAGTAAGTACTTTATTATCTGAAAAGGTCACTCTAGAAAGGAAAATCCAGTTCTATTCTGAGGAAACAATGTCAAATCACCTCTTTTAACAATCAAGAGGAAAGTAATATTTTTCCTTAATGTAAAAGATTCTTTTAGTGGTTTTATGTGTCTGTGGCTTTTTGGTATTGTTTTTTCCTAGAGTAACATCAGTCTGTAGAGTCCCATAACATTGCTTGAAATACAAAATTACATGACAAATATCAGAGACAATGAATATCAAGAAAACAAAATCTGATTAGAAAAGCTCAAGTGTTTAAAAACGTTAACTGAGATTTAAAACTAGTAATTTTTCCGATTAGATGAAGAATCTGTAGTAATTCTAGCAGATATTAACTTGTTAAGAGACTGAAATATGAGTCACATAATAAGGAAACTTCTACAGGTGAGTCCTAAATTAGTGATGCCAGTGTTGATGTAACTCCATGTATCCACCTCTGGGAGATACTGCCCAAAGATTACGCTGACTGCTCAGGAAGGGTATCATGAACAAATTTCCATGCATCTAAAATTTAAAATAGGCTCTTTATTTAGCATCAAGTCCCCTATCTCTTGTTACTCCTTCTCCCAGTACTCTACAGGAATTCCTGTTCCTGTCACTTGGTTTGCAAAGGAAAGAAACTTCTTTGAACAAATTTGTGCTGCTGAGTCACAGGCAGAGTGTTCTGCTGCCTCCTGCGGGGCTCTGCTGTCTTTGCCCTCTGCAGAGTCCCACTGGGTACTGAGATTCCTGGGTGGAAAAAAGCTGAACCCTGCTCTTCTCTATGAGCTTCCTTCTGCTCTTTACTTCTAAGCTTCCCCTGAAAATACTCTTTCTTTGTTTTCATCAAGAAAACGGAAACAGCCAACACTGGACTTGTTCTTTGAAGTGTGATATATATTGCTACAGTAACAGCAATAAACAATTCAAGTTAAGTTTAGTTATGATAAAAATAAAGATCAGTTTCAGATCTTCTCAGTGTAAATCCTTCCCTTTCCTTCTTCCTACAGTAATAAAAGCTGATATAGAAATAATAATGGGGATTTTCTCATTAAGACTTGTAATACCGATGAGTTGCAAAATTTTACCAATCTGATTAGTTTGGTGCTTTTTAACCAGAAGAGGGGATGGCAGAATTGTGTGAAAACTTCACTCCTTAGATGTATAAGCTTACATTTCAATAGTAATAGCAATAATTTAATGTGTTGCTATTGATGTTTAGAACTACACAGAGATTATGCTGTGGCATTCAACTCTGATCCTTTTTTGTCAACATTTTAAAGATATAAATATATAAATATGTTAATCAATCTTTTTCAGTGATAAAAGGAAACAAGCAGTTTCAGAGCACAGTATGCTGCCTTAGGTATGGGCTTTATATTCAGTGACTGACTCACTATATCTCTCCAAAAATAAATGGAGGCCAGATAAGGGTCTGGTCAGGACCCCAGTCACAGGTTCAACATCTAAGCTCAAAGAGATCCAAACTAGGGATTCCTATGAACATGTAGACACAACAAATAACTGTCTGTGCACAGCTTCTGTTCACTATAGAAGGGACCTTGACTAAATTCCTACGTAGTTATAGCAACTAGATATTTGAATTCAAGTGGAATTAATCCATAATTTCATAAGACAAAAGATGAAAAATAAGTAAATAAAGTATTGAACCATTTCTTTGATTGCATCCACTAATGGGAATAAAATATTACCTTAGTACTGCTGTACTGTCTGTGCTTTTAAAAAAAAAAAAAAAAAGGGAAAATAAATCATAGTTATTTTTTCTTTGTGGGCCACTGTTGCTGTGGGCCAACTGGAGGGCTGCTGGGAATGGGCACATGCTGTGTTACAAGTGCCAGCTTGTAGTACAGAACAGTTCTTAGTCAGGCAAGTGCTTTTGTGCAGAACATATCACAAGAACTGTAGTTATTACTCGAATGTAATATTAAAACCAACATGAAAACTGACTAAAGGTTACAGCATTTGTTATTACAAATCTTTTACAGTTAGTATATAGTCCTCTTGGGGTGAGGGTGATGGAAGTAGGAGCAAGTGTTGTTACAAGAGATCTAACATAATCTGATTTATTCATGTGCTTGAACAGTGTGTTATCTACTCGATTCGTCACTTAAAAAGGGAGTTATTATAACTGAATTTTAGCCACAGCTATAAAACGAGGGAGTAATCTTGTAAAAAACTAGAGAAACAGCTTGCCAGTATTTGAGTTCCTGTTGTGAAATTGCTTCTTTGCTTTTGCATATGGATAAATAATAAAAGATGGTGGTGTGAAAATAACTGTAAGACCTCCATATTTTTTTCCCCTGAAAGCAGGAGACAAGGGAAAATTTCTTTTGAGGGGACATGGACCTTATGGAAGGAAGTTTAAGACATCATTATAATCCTCTCACAGTTGGAAGAGGCAGGCTCCACCAGGAAGCTACTTCATCATCATAGCTTAATTTTATATTAAAAAGATCAAATATATAAGATGATTAAAACCTCCAGTGGTTTAAGACTTTATTTTAGGGAGATTACAGAGAAACTATAGAAAGCTGAGCATATTCTACTTTGAAAACTGAGGGTACTTTCCTTTGCTTAGGTTATTGAAGTAGAAAACATGTATGCTTCCACACAGTGAAGAATGGCAGTGTGACCCAATGTTCTTCATTTTGAAATGGCAAGGCATTCAGCATTAGCCCTCAGTCACAAATGGTGTTGAATGCTCTTAGGTCTGGTCACGATGAAGGACTCGGGCACAGTGCCTACATCTAGTAGAAGGCTTTAATGTATATATTTATGTGTGCCTCTCATAAAAATTATTTTATTTGCTTTTAACCATTGTTTATCTAAATTAATTTCTATAGATATGTTTTCTTTTTCATTTT
Organism: Empidonax traillii; assembly: GCF_003031625.1. NCBI lineage: Eukaryota > Metazoa > Chordata > Aves > Passeriformes > Tyrannidae > Empidonax > Empidonax traillii. The sequence goes on along the minus strand of NW_020955391.1, from coordinate 189,288 downwards.
GGAAAATGGAAATGCATTCAGAGTTAATTCATAGTCTATAAGGAAAGTAAACAGTTTTAATTGGAATATTACCTTAATAGAAAATAAAGCAATACTTCATAAATATTTTCTAAAGATATTTGTTTATGCAGTTAAAGTTAGCCTATAATTTTGTAATCACTGTCTTTTTTTCCCCCTTTTTTTCCCCCTAAGATTCTGTTTCAAAACTTTTAGTTATTTTGGTACGGTATGACCCTGGAGTGCCAGTAGGACACACTGAAAGGAATGGCATTTATGCAAGATCAATAGATTGTGTTTCTTAGGGACGTTATTCCTAATTAAATAAATAAATAAAATTAAAAGAAAGAAACAAACAAACAAACAATGGGCAATTTGAAAGTTTTTGAAGAAATATATGAAAAGTTATAGAGATAGTAAAAACTGTTAGAGAAAGAGGAACAGAGACTAATAATATTGACTTTCTGGCACTAATGTAACCTGGAATAATTTGTGGAGGTAGGCAACTAATAAGGTTCTATTTTTAATGAAAAACAAAGGTTGAGATTTTGACTGGAGAACTTCAAGCATTTTTTTTCAGGACATGACAGATGTCAGTGATGAAGTTAAAGGATAAAGGAAAAAGATGTCTATCTAAATGCAGCTTTTTATGATGTGGAAAACTAAATGGTAGTACCCACAGATAGAGATGTAACAGCTCACTGCTGCTAGCACCACCCTCCTGGCATCTTCCATTCGCAGAATTCTTCTCTCGCCTTTGCTGAAAGCACTAAGAAGTCAGTTCAGAGGGGTCTTCAAGTTGGCAAAGGTATTGTAATACATGAAGGAAGGCTGGTGAAAGCTGCCGTTCAGTGTAACCAAGGCTCAGGAAGTTGCTTTAAGCTGTGTAATAGCAGCAGCAGAAGGGCAGAAAAGCTCAAGAGTGTTGTTAGAGGAAAGTCAATGAGTTAGTTTTTTATCTTGAAAGAAAAGAGGTCAAAAATAGCTGTGATGGGAGGAATAGGTATGGAATGTGGAGAGTGTTGCCAGGCTTTTTAACTTAATCATAAAAAACACTGGAGGAATTTTGCATGTATTTTTAATCTATATATGTCATAATGTATGTTTGTACCTACAGAACCTCATGACAAGCTAGAACTTGTTGCTTACCAAATCAGGAGCTTCAACTTGAACTTGCAACACATTAAACAGGGCTTCAGAAAGGACTCTTCTACTCAACAAGAGTGAGGGAAGAACTCATGATAGAGAAGAAGGGACACAGATGTCTCCTGCAATTTCCAGTCTTCCCTCCTACTTTGCCAGTTCCAGATTTAGTTCTAACAGGGACACAAAGACAGAGGGAAATCTGTCCTGAGCTTCTCCATGTAGGGAACTATCCTACCTCCTTATAATAGCACATAGATACTCTAGATCTCCTGTTAGTCTTTCAGCATCTCTGTACATACATTTGGGGAAGAAAGAGGAGCAAAATGCAGATCATAAAAAGCACAGAGGGGATCAGAGTGTGGTAGTAAACTACTTGTGAAGGGGTCCTTGATAAATGGGTGCAAACAGTAGGCCCACCACCCACTGGCACAGACTGAGCCTAACGATGCCTGTGTTCCCTCTTGTGTGTCTCTGCTGGCTAGGTGTTGCTTCAGGATCCTCCAGTTAGGGAGGTGTTGAACTAAATTTATTCTTTGCATTTCAGTCATGGTTTTGTGGTTGTTCTTCTCACCTACCTGTGTCAATTTACACATATGACTACTTTGTATTTCACCCTCTTCATCTTGATGTAACTGAAATGCAGCTTAGAAACAATGCTAGCCTTTCTTAGACCAGACAAGATGATGAGACAGTTTGGTATAAACAAAGTGTTTGTCCCCAGATGTTTTAACATGTTAGCCATCTTTCCTTTAGTTTATTTGTTTGTTTTAATAGTCACTTATTAAGTGACCTGTGTTATGAAAATAATAGTATAGTGGATCCCCTTATGCGCTTCTATATCACCAAAGTATTTAAAAACACAGTTCTAATTACAAGTACAGCATCAGAGTTTGTAGGAAGCCAAGTCTGAAGGCAGGAGAGAAAATGTAATTTAAGTATACACACAAAATTCATCTTAAATTATAAAATTTTTAAAGTTTCTCCACATAGTTTTGATTGTTGTTTTCTTTTTCTTTTGTATCTGAAAGTAAGTACGTATTCTGAGTTTGAAACCTGTATTTGAATGTAAAAGTAACAGTAGTAAATATTGTGGTACATGTTTGTAAGTGAACAAAAATCCTCCTTGATGGGAATTACACATACTTGCTGTTCTGTAAAGCTTTTATGAAGTTGCAGATTATACCTGTACAAGAAAATCAGTACAGTTCCTCTACATGACTCAGTTGGGAATGAAAAGCCTCTCATCAGGAGCTTCTAATTAAGCAAATGGGAGGAACAGGAACTACTTTATTCTACACTAGTGTTTTGTGGCAGAGTAGAAGGCAAGAATAGGTTATGTTGAAAACATAAAGGTTTATGGTGAAGGAAGGAGAGCATACTGTGATGGTGAAATAATGTCATAGGAATGCTCTAGAGTAAAGCTATTCTAGCATGGATAATGCTATCAAAGGTAACACAAGACATGAGTAAGTGGCTATTTTTTATGCCTGACAAGTCTAGCATCTTGTTGTGCTGTATCTCTCGAATTAATATCTCTAGCCTTTACTGTGTTATGTCTCCACTATGTAGAATCAACAAAACTGATGTAACAGAGCAATCTCTGAATCTTTTGATGAAGTAGTTGAAGTGCAGGTGTTGTATGTACCCAGAAGAGTCCACTGTCCCAGAATTATATCAAGCTATCCCAAAAACTCTTATTCTTTATTTAGAAAAACAAACCAAACCCTGAATTTGTAGAGTACCAGACAGACGAGAGACCACTATAGTTTCAATATTATTTTCCCCTTATTGCTTTGAGTATTCCCTTTATTGCTCTGAGGAATATAGTCTACAGTTTAAAAGAAGGTGATATTTCTAATACCTACAACCTGTCATCAATGTGCTGGTCTAAATGGCAGTGAAGCACATTCAGTTGTCTATGGCTAGCACACGCTACAGTTGGACAGCAAGCAAAAAAAATGAACTAAAAACACTGGCTTCGGAAATCTTGTGACAATGAACGCATAGAACCTGTCAGGCTTGTATTTCAGCAGAGGGTGAAAAATAAATTTGTTATTATGAAGGTAGTATTAATATCATATCACTCATTTCAATTCAATGCCTTTCTTAACAGATGTTTTACTAAAATTTGCATAGTGATGCAGTAGTTGCTTGAAGCTTATCCTACAGCATATGTTGGTGTAGAGGATTTTTTAAGTCAGTGATTACCATACACACAGATGAATACAGAAAAAAGAGTATTCCCACTCCTTTTTACTTTATTTTACTGATATTAAATCAAGGGGCAAAATTAAATAGGTGATCTTCTAAAAATCAGTACTGCTCTTCTATTTCCACATTCATGGCTAGGCTTCGCGAACGAAGATTTGAGAGGGGCTCTACCCACGCTTGCTACAAGCACGCTGATGGCTAAAAAGGCCAATGCGAGATAGACAAGTCCGGTTGCAGAACGTACAGCAGAAAGACTCCCCAGGTGATAATTTCCACATTACTGTTATACAAAGCTTCTAGAACCATTCTGCAGAAGACCTTTCCTTAACTACTTATTAACCAACACTAAATTTAAAAACTTCATAAGCCTATCTTGTCAGTCACAAATCTGTTTGTTAGTCTTATGGAATTAGCACTTCTACAGTTTGAGTCTTACTCTGGTATCCAATTTTTATCTGAAAGCTTTGGATTTGTAACTTTTCCTGTCTAAACTGATAAAACAGGATAAAAGCAGGTCAATACTTGGATGAAATATTTGTTATCCCATAGGGTGAGTAGCAGCAGATAAACTCTTCTCGTTTAGCTCTGACTCATTGTCACTGTTCTGCAGCCAGAAGTACTGTTTTTTGCTAAGACATCAAACATAAAGATCCAACTTATTTGCTGCTAGAAATAAAGAATTCAGACACAGACATATTAGTCTCAGTCCTAGCAAAATTTCAGGCTGATTATTAAATTCTGTTGCCTAAACCTTTGTTTATTTGATTGTTGTTAACTGAATGGAGGAATTTCACATTCTGTGAAAATAAGATATCTGATTTCACTGCCACTGACCCCTGGACCCTAAATTCCTTTCAAAGTCTGTCTGATGACTATCCCCAAAGACAAAACCTTTTGTCAAAATAAGGCATTCAGTTTACCCATAAATCAGTGAGTTGTTCAACCCCTAAAATATTGAGGGAGGATGTGGAACAGTGCTGTAACTAAATGCAACTAAAATGTAGGGCTGTAAAAATTCAACAAACAAAAGCTAGAATATGGTTATGACTAGCATCTTCAAACCAGCCTAAGTCAATATCCAGTGGTCATAATCACAGAGATAAGTAAGCAAATAAATGTAATCAAGAGCTGTAGCAAATTAAATTCTTTTAGGTACTCTTTCATAGAAAAGATGTGCTTATACTTAAAACTTTTTATTGTAGTCAGGTTAAGAATGATGTGCTACATGGTTTCCATAATGTTTTGAAACCTGGAAGATCTATAATCCTATGAGAGTGTATTATATGTTAAGGATCTAGCCTGACTATTTATGTCTAAAATGTGTTGCCACAGTATCACAGAATTATAGAATCACAGAATGATTTGGGTTGGAAGGAACCTTAAATATCATCCAGTTCCAACCCTCCAGCCATGAGTAGAGGCACGTTCCACTAAACCAGTTGCTCAGTTCCTACAGTAGAAGAATACGGCAACCATCTAATAAAATCAAACAAACAAAAGCCCCCTCACTTCTTGCAAGATATGTTTTTAATAAGCACAAAATAGTCTCCCTTAAGCAATACCAGTGTGCGTTTGTCTGACTGAGCTGGAGTTCATTTCCCCATAGCAACCCTCACAGTGCTGTGCTTTGCATTGGTAGCTACAAAAGTGTTAATAACACACCGTTGTTTTGGTTACTGCTGAGCAGCATTGGCACAGCATCAGTGCTGTCTCTCAACATTCCTACCCCTCCCCAGTCAAAGGCAAGATCCTGGGAGGGGACACAACCAGGCCAGCTGACCCAAACTAACCAAAGGGTTATTCCATACCAAATGATGTCAGCTCAGATATAAAAACTAAGGAAAAGAAGAGGAAGGGGTGGGGGGGGGGTTGGCATTCACATTTTACAATGTCTGCCTTCTGAGAAATTGCTGTGCATGCTGAAGCCCTGCTTCCCGGGCAGTAGCCAGAAATCACTTGCTGATGGGAAAGAGAGAATAACCCTTATTATTTTCCACTTCACTTGCATGTGCACAAACTTTCACTTTTGCTTTAGTAAACTGCCTTATGGCAATCCATGAGTCATTTTCCATCTTATTCTCTCCCTTGTCCAGCTGGGAAGGGGAGCGATTAGTGGACACCAGGCATCCAGCCAAGGTCAACCCACCACACTGTGTTAAAATATTCCATTACCTAGGTGCTACACTAGACCTACACATTTTCATCGAAAGGTTTTAACCTTGCAACCAGTTACAATCTATCCCCTGGTGGACTGATAAGCAAGAAATATCAAATTACAAAAATCTCATAGTATCTGAATGAATTACTAGCGTACACACTATTTAATTCACTGTAGATACTGTAGATTGTTGAGCTGATATGCCTGTTTCACTTTGTTTTGTTCTGTAAATCCAAAGAATTTAAAAGGCTGTTTTACTGCATTGGACACACAAGAACATACTGAATCCATACAGCAGTCAATCAATCAAAGTCTTTTACAATTCTGTTTAAAATTATTCTGTGTCAACATTATTCACTATTCACACTGTCATTTATGTTTTGAAAATAGGTTCATAATTTTAAACTGTAAACTTTAAAAAGCTAGAAAATAACTGCAATTATCTGAGGGAATGAAAATATAGAGTTGGTTTTAGATGTCAATTTTTGCTTCTTACGTTAACATAATTTCTGGAAAATGTGTTTTAAAAGTAGCCTTAAATGTATTTCCATTAAGGAGAAATGAAAACATGATGTATTCTGAGTGAAGTCAAAGAAAGCAGTGACATTTAATGATGGTTTTTAAAGGAGGGTAGACAAGTTTTCAGCCAGGGTTTCCAAATACATAAGTAGTTCTAGCAGTTGAAAGCAGTGCATTTAAATCCTTTTGACATCTTTAATTGGATGTTCCCTGACTCTCTCGCCTGTCTTGCTATTTGCCTTTATTTCTCCCTGAGTTTTTCAGAATAATAAAAATGTTAACAACTTTCTAAAAATAATACACTTGTATATTTTTAATGCATATGAGGCCCTATTCTGTGAACAGCATCAAACCATTCGAGTCAGTGGAATTATACCTGATGATATTTTACCCCCCACATTTATAAGCCAAGGCACATAAATAGATGTATACACTTCTTTAAAATATTATTTTTGCCAGAGGTTTGATATGTGAAGAATCAAACTGACAGTAATGGAGGTTTGGTACAGAATGGGGGTAGCTGAGCGCTACAATCATGTCTATTTGTTTTTCTATGCATGTGCATGCATACGTAGGTGTGTGCCAGTATATAAAGAAAAATTTTCTGGTCAAATTTTTTATCCTAAAATTGCAATTCTAAAGAAGCTTTGTTTTCCAAGGAAGCAAACCATGAATTTAAGCAGAACAAAAACTAATACCGTAGGAGCATTCTTAATCCCTGGAACTGAGAGGTATGCAATGCAATGTCACCTGTTCAGTACAAAGTTTAATCTACCACAACATAGATATTGTAGACATGAAGAAAAAGTCAGACAGGTGGGAGGGATTTGTGAAATTTAGATCTTTTTTTAATCATGTCTACTTTCCATTTTCTTCTGAAAAATTAAGTAGACCCTTTTCAGCTTTTTCTAGGCTAATATTTTTTAAAATTCTGAAGACAATATCACTGACTTTCAATATAATTTATGTACCTTTTTTCCCTTATTTCTTTATCGTTTGATGTTTGAAACATATTTTGTGTTGATAGTTTAGCACTGAAGTGTCCAATCTAAGCAAACTCTACATTTCCCATATTTTTTTGTTTATTTTATTTTCCCACCCCCTCAATTATATAAATGCATTCTGTGTGTTTTGTTGTTGTTTTTTTTTTTTTTCAAACCACTTGCTTCAAAACATTTTATCTGTTTAGCACAGTACATCTCAAGCTATTGAACACATCTGCAAAGACAAAGTGTGGCAGTTGTAGCCTCAGGTAACTCATAAATGGGCTGTATTCACAACTGAGAGAGTGGAGGAAAAAGTGCGACTTGCTGTGCTTAGTAGTAACTGAGTTAATTGTTTGCTGACATTGATATTTCATGATAACTGCCACATTCACACAATTCCACAGAGAGTCATAGGTTACCAGGTTTCTAATGTGATTAACAAAACTAAAAGAAATAAAATCAGAAAGTTCATGAACTGCAAATTGCTGGAAACAGTATGGTAGGAACTATAGTATTACAAGCTTGTCCTCCTCTTTCAGCTCCCTCAGATACCTGATACTGACCTCGGACAGAGCTGATAATTTGGCTTGGTGTGACTTTGTGACTCCGCATGTTAAATCCCAGACATAATTATGGCACTTTCACAATGTACTCTGAAAGAGATGCAGAGCTGACAGCAGAAAAAAAATGAATCCCCACACATTTATTGCACAGTTGACTCATAGAGTGTGACTTTTTCATGACTGTTGGTCTGGCTGAGTTACTGACTGCCTGGAAAACCTGGACAAATAAGTCCTTTTTTATTCCCTGGAAAGAAGAAGAGATGCTGAAAGGAAGACAAACTTAGACACTGCGGGTAGGGCATGTTAGGAACTGAGCATCTTACGTCGTGCATACGCAGAGATCAATAGGTACAAAGAGCTGTTGAGAACTAAGATTAAAATGAACAGGTGGTTTATATAGGTAGGGCAGCTGCTAGAAAACAGGTAATGTAATAAATTATTGATCCTACAGAGGATGAGACAGCTACAGCTGTAATGCATGAGGTTGAGAAGCCTTTGATAGGCACAGAATAGAAACTAAATTACCTAGGAGAGTGTTGGAATAGGCCTGCAAAAAAGACTTTCCATCTCTAATGAAAGGGAAGGAAAGATGGTGAACTTCTGCCTGGAGCAGAAGGAAAGGGCAAGAATATTACTTCAGAGATAGAATTCAAACCAGGTGAAGGAATAGACCCCTGGTGAGTTAAAAAAATCCCTTACATTTCTATTAACACACTTTTCTATATGAATGTTGAGACATCACATACAGAGTTTTCCTTTAGAAATACAGGGGGGTTAAGTTTACTATCCACAGTTAAGTATTTAAAAACTTCCATGAGGCATTTACATCCATGGCCCTGCAGCTCATTACCCTATTGACTATTTTGTCTCATTTCCTCTTTAATTGCAGATTAGACACACAGCGGAATACCAGAGCAGGATCCTGAGTTGCTTCTTTTCATATGATAAACACACACTTCTCTGCTTCTAGATCAGAGCTGTGAAACAAAGAAGCGTTACAATTATACACATAAATGGTTCTAAGATATGAAACTTTTGTGACAGTGTTTTCAGCCCCAAGAACATCAAGGTTATTTTGGGATTCTTGAAATTTCTGTAGCATAGATGCAGAAGGAGAAATGGAAGGGCTAGTGGCTGTTAAAGACCTTTTTCTATGCCACTGAAGCCTGATGTTCTCACGCAATCGTGGAAAATAAGTAGAAAGAGTTTTCTAAGGCACAACTAATTATGAATGAAGCTTATGAAAAAAAAAGTTATTTGCAAAGTATATTTTTGTCTTGTGTGTCTTTTGTCTTTTACCCTCAGGTAGAAATACCTTTTTGGTATTAGTTAGTTATTTCTCTTTTCGAACACAAGCAAATCGAAGGAAGTGGGTTAAACGTGATTTTGGTTTAAGCTAAAAATTCCACTCTATCCCCCATATCATTGCAATGGCTCAAGGATAATGACATTTATTTCAGTCTACTCTGGACAAAAGTGATTTGCTTTCCACAATTCCTGAATCCTGACAATGGACAGATTAATAAGGAACAAGGTAATTATTCAGAGTGCAAGATTTGGGAAAGATAATGGGCAAGGAGTTGAGGGCAGATGCACAGGTCTTCTACACTCTCAGTCACAATCTTCTTTGTTGGTAGTAGATAAAGGGTTTAAGATAGAAAGGAACTCCCTCAGCACGATTTATAACCCTCAAGGTGAAGGTTCCTTTCTAAATTTCAGAGTAGAGATGCTCAGTCTTCCTTCATGCCCATAGCAGAGAAAAAACAGGTTTTTAATTTTGACTGTGCTTTTGCAAGAACACTTGACAGCCTACTTCTTATAAGTGCCTGGGAGTAACTTGATTATTACTGCTTGCTGTGCAATACTTCAGAGCCTGGGGGGAGGGAGGGGCTCAGCAGCTTGATCAGGTTCTCACAGCTTTCTTTAAGGTTTATATCCTCTGACCTTTGATCATGTCTTATTTTTTGCACTCTCACATAAATTTTTAAAACTGATTTGTTAAAAATGAAGTTAATAATCTTGTTTGTTTTTCCCCGAAGAGTATCTCCATGCTTTTCTGGACTGTTTTAGAAGGCATATAGTTATGATGATGACAACTGTGACCACACTATGATCTACATGTTTTGAATGGTGCTCTTGGGTAATTTCTACTGGCTTGTTACTTTTGGGGGTTTTGTTTGTTTGTTTTATTTGTTTGAAGGTTCTGTTTTGTGGTATTTTTTGTTTTGTTTTGGATTTTTTTTCTTTTTTTTTTACTATTAGTGCTCTTTCTTGCTACAGCTTACAATGTTTTCATTAGAATGAAAATGTTCATCCATAATTTAATACTTTTTTTTTTTTAATGATAAGACATTCTGTGTTTCCTCAGACATCAAACACAGCCTATAGAGTAGTTTAGGCAATCAGTATTTCTCAAAGGTACTGTCTAACTGCATGCTAACCCATCTAGTGTAAAAGGGTATTTGGAATCAGACACTTTTTCCCAAGAAAATTCCTCTTTTAGCTAAAGGAAAATGTTTCCATTTTGCTTTTTTTCAACTATATTGGACTTATCCAGAAAGAAAAAAATATAGCAGGCTGAAGGGTAAAAGAAGTTGAAATAACACATCAATCTGATTGTTACCCTAACCCTGAGCTCATCCCGGATTCTGTGTCATAGGTAATGCCTACCTTTGTACACTCTGTAAATTCTCTTTTGTTACCTCTTCATTAAATGTTCCTTTTATTCAGAGTATCCAGGCATGAGATTAAACATGTATCTGTAGGGTTAAATTTTTTTCTACCTGTCCCCCATGGAGTCTGTACATCCACTGAGTGCAGTCATGCCGGTCTGATTGTGCTCTACCCTCAGTTCTTTCCTCACTGCTCACCCTTCTCAAGTATCTGAAGAATTGTGTGGATTACATTTGTTTAAGCAAAGAAAAGTCTGCCTAGGTGAGCTGAAACTTCCCTGCATGAATGTTTGAACTAGGCCTTTTAAAATTCAAAACATTTCAGAAAGAATTTGATGTCAAGAAAGTAATACCTATTACTTTTTTTTTTTTTAAATATATGCTTCAATGCCACTTTTTGGATCTTGCTTTGGGTCAATTAGTTTTAATTTGATTTTTAAGCGGAAAGTCAGTATTCAAGCATTCATGTTAGGGGATGCTGGAAGATATGTTATATATGTGCAGACACTCCAAGCACAACCCTGTGCTCCCTAATCAGCAGTGGTGCATTACTTTCTGGTAGCATTTGTAAGACTTGCATAACTTTGTAAGCCTCAAACTTTTTTTTTTAATTATTATTCCTTTGTAGAAGGCAATGGTATCACCTGACTTGCTGATCTTGCAAATGGCATAAACCAGCTGCAGGTTCTCTGTGTGCACAGCTGTTCACTATCAGTTTCCTACAATGCACTCGATGTTGGCATTCAACCAGTATCCCCATTCTCAGGTGCTTAGCTGTTGCAAGGTGTAGCAAGGCATCTATATGAGGTGAGGAACCACCTCCAAAAATCTATCAAGTGAGGGATTCTGAACGTGCTGCTGGAGTAGACACAAATTTATTACAGAAGAGTTCTTGCTGCAAGGGCTCCTCTGTAAATGCTGGCATTAATTTGTTCACTTTTTCCCCATTATCATGTGAATTGCATGTTAAGAATTTTACCGTCACATTTAAATCCTTTTTTCCCCTGAATGTTTCTGTACCAGTATTGCTCAGTACTGTACTTAAAATCTTAACTTGCAGAATAAAAACCCCAAACAAACACAAAACCAAACCTAAACCAAATCAATAAAACCCCCACTCTGATGCTGAGTTGTGAAATCTCCCTGGAAATGAATTATCTCATTGTAGCTTTACCTTTCATTAGGCATTAAACAATAAATAATCTTATTACCAAAACAATATTGCACCATTTATAGAGAAGATTGCAGAATAGCTGTATCTTTCCCTTAGGGCCAGTAATCATGTCTTTTTCTATATAGTTCAGAGTGGTTAAATAGCTGAAAGTTGTGAAAGAACAGGAAGGATTTTAAGATGTGGAGAAATTTAATTTGTACTAGTTTTTAAAAATAACTTCATATAATTTTCTTAAAATTGAATGTTGAGCCCAAGAATGGCAAAAGGCAGCCATAGAGGGACTTGGAAAGTAATAGTGAAATGTAATTCTGAGTGTAAGAAAATTCAGAAACTTTGTGTGTTACATGTGAGAGGGTTAATTTGTGTTACACACTTTTCAGCTGTGAACATACAAACTTAAATTACGAAAGATATCTATGTTTTTCCCTTGTATTAATCACAGTCAGAAAAAAGTTTGCTCACCAATGCTTAGAGGATTTCACTCGCTGAAGAAATTATGTTGTGAAGGAAGCTGACATGGAGATGAATGTAGACTGTGACAGGCCTTTCATTATTTGCAATATCTGTAAAACCAAAGAGCAGTAAACACCAGTCAACATTCGCTTTAATATTTTACAGATTTTACATTTTTGGTTTTTTTCATGATTTTGGAGTCAAAATTGAATAATACATCAGATCACATCTTTTAGAACAGGGGCAAGTTGCATGTAGTGAACCTCTGTGATTTCGCTTGCGTTATTTTCTCCTGGAACATTATTTACGGCAAGGTTTTACTCCTACCAGAATTTTTATTTTGAAAATTCATAAATTCAAGTCACACGGGTTGCCTAAAATGCAATCTGTGAGGCGGTGTCATGGTGCTTTAGCTCTACTTACACCAGGAGAACCATACTGTTTTGAATACCACTGTGCAGCACTTTCATGCTAACCAGCTATCAAGAAGGCATTCAACTGCGAGATGTATTGTGATGTATAACCTTTGTGCATTGGAAACATCCTGGTCATTCAGTAGTTGGTTTACAGTTTGATTCTTTTCTTGTGTTAAGCTGCAGTATGCTATTAAAACCAGCAGATGTTCACTCTAGGGATGGTTGCACTTCATTTGTGAATGAAATGATTCCCATGTGGATTATGACAAGATATATTCTCTGTCATAACTTGAAACTCGAGCAAGTCCAACAGATGTAAAATTGACTTGAATTATTGAAGCCGAATTTGACCTACGTGTTCTTACTATTAAGTTTTATAAAGCATTTATGATCTATGCAAATGAAGACAACTTATGTATATTAATGCAATACTGTTATTCTAATTATCCTTGCATATGGCATAGTAAATAGTGATACTATTAATAAAGTAAAAGCAACAAAAATTGAATATTCATAATTAAGTTCAGTACATTATAAATGTATTACACTGAAAATTAATGCTGTGCAAGGTTATATAACTTTGATAGGCTTTGACTGCTCATGTTATCTACAGAATGCTTATTCTGTCCTTGATTACCACCTTCTCACAGAACAAAATAATAATTGCCATCTATGAGGTTTCCAAAAAAAAAAAAAAAAAAAAAAAAAGGCAGCAAGAACTATAAATGAAAAGAGCTTAAATTGTTCTGATACAGAAGATCTACCACATTAATCTTAAAAGGTTTCTGCTTGTTTCAGCACAGGAATGAAAAAAAATGTATTTGTGTCTCCCCTTCTCTACTAGAGGAATTTTTTCCTTTAGTGTGATTTCAGTATTGTAACTTGCTTTTCATTTTTCATAGCCTCCCTCTTGTCTCTATTTTGAGACTCACAAATTCCTAGAATTTCAACTGAAAGATCTTGTGTAGAGTCCCAAATCTTTGCTTGAACTGCAGTCCTTGTGAATCTGAGCTATCACCTCTTGAATCTTGCTGGCGTCTGAGATTTAGTCTTTCTGTATCTGAATGTAGAGCTACCTTCTTTCAAATTTCTCTTTATTACCTCATTTCTCTTGAATTATTATCATTCCCAGCATTTAGACTTCTGGTCTATTTTTGCCTTATCTTTACTCTGATTATCAGCTCTCTCTTCTCTTCAATTGACTTCAGGAAGTGGTCATTTCTCTCCCTAGTGCTTCTCTTTTTCCAAGATAGTGAAAAAAGGATTCACTTATCTTAAAACTAATTAATTCCACTTCCATTCCACCACTACTTATTTACCTTGAAACATAAGCAAGAAAGTCAGAGAAGATTTCATGGGTTCCCATTCCTTTTGCTTTGGTGGATGGCCCCATGGAGCTGCTGCAAGTTTAACATTCCTTTTGTTTTCCCCTGAAGTAGCAGTTTTGTATAGAAAAGCAGTGTCTTAGCATTATCTGTTCTCTAGAGATAAGTGTCCCGCTTTTTTTGCTTTCTGGCATTTGTTTTCTTCCTGCACTAGACTAGACGTGCTTGGAAACATATATTAATACAACTGCAATGGAATTTCAGGTACTTTAAGCTCCTCTGTAACTCATTATGCTTTCAAGAGAAAGTACTAAATGGTTCATATAACTATATGAATTAATTATATGCACTCAAAATTATATATATATATATGAATGACTGTAAACTAAGGCAATGGAGGAGCTGCTGTTTGATTGCTAGTCCTTATTCTTCAGGCAGAGGTGCTTTGCTACCAAATGTTGGATGAAAAGGAATTAAAATAGAAATTAGGAGTTAAAAGTAACCTTTTGGGGAACCCTCAAATATACCTTAAACCACATTGATTAAGGCATATTTCAACTCGAGATAAATAAATTAAGTCTAATTCAGCAGGGTATAAAGCTCACAGATATATACTCAGAGTGCGTTTAACAAAAGTTTATCTCTAAGTGTTCTGCAGTTTTGCACATCAAGCCCGCAGGATCATATTTTCTGGATGCCTGATTGCATTATCTGTGCCTAGAACAAAAGTACTGACCTGAAAGTCTTGTTTAAGTGACCACCTAAGAATTCTTTTTTAAAATTAATCACAAGCATGAACAGGATTCTTTTCTCCAGAGTAATATAAATTATGCTGGCATAATTACAAATTCTTAATTTTAAGTTTTCTTCCAAATTTAGAACATACATTTAAAGAAATATAAAATATACATAACCTTGAATCATCAGCTGTAAAAATTAATTGAACTGCATGAGGCAATGGTGAGGAGGACACAGTAGGAAGAGAAGGGAAACTCTAACATTAGTTTTTTTTGCTTAAAAACGTTAATTTTAAAAGTTCATCTTTCTAGTTCAACCAGTAGAACCATAAATCCTTTCATTTGGTGAATTAAGATCTACCACTTTTCAAGAAAAATTTCACTAGCGTTCTCATACTCCACCTAGCACTAGCTAGAACATTAAAAAAAAATCAAACCAAACCACAACACCGAACACAAAAATCCAACAAAAATTTTTTAAAGTTAACAACATTAATATCTGGGTAGCACTCAATTTAGAAAAATCTGCAATCAAATTATCAAACACATAATGTAGATAGTAAAGCAACACTGATATTTTTTCCAGTCTCTGAAGTGCTATTAGAATTATCTGCAATGATGGTAAGATAGTAAATCCTTTTTTCTGGTAAGTGTTTATTCTTGACCTTCACAGTGCAGCTAAACTAACAGAACACACTCGTGAGGCTGTTTCAGTGCCCAGTGTGCTGATTATGGGTGATCCATGTATGGTATACGGTTTACCTAAACATCTTCAAATCACTTGTTGGTCTGGTACAGCACTTTTTCTAGAAAGCAAAGTGTTTGCAGCTCTCAATCTTTGTTTGAATTGCTGTAGTTTTGGGGTTTTTTTCTCTAATTTCAATCTGATTTTCTTGTTCCAGTCACAGTCCCATCTGTTGAAGGAATGTAATAGACCCCTGAATTTGTAATAGACTTCCACTTCAAGTTAAATTTTTGTATACTTTTTCGTTTTATATTTTGAGATCATTTCATGTTTATCATGCTTTTAATTTCTAAGGAATAAGATAGTAATCCAGCTAAAACAAACAAAAAATATTCAGCAAGGAAGGTGCTTTCTTTTGCAACAGTGTTTACATTTATAAGAGTGTTCTAGGTTATGAATCCCCAGTGGAGAAATAAAACAAGTATTCTTTGTGTTTCCTTTGGCTGGATTAACCAGGCCTTGATCTCTCCTCTGAGTGCTCCTGGCTACAGTCAAGTGTTATACCTGCTTTCTTTTGCTTTCTTTCCTTTCCAATTTATGTGAAGGAGCACATTACACTACTCACACTACCTCACTCCTTGCCACCTGCTAATATAAAATGGTACTGTTACTTAAGGAGACTTGTTTTACATGTCCTTTTCCAAGATAAATTCTTCCTATCTAGTCTTACAGTTGTTATGCACAACCACGGTTTAGTTTTATTTCGATCATTCTGCCCTTCACCCATACAGTGCTTTCAAAGTGGGCAATACAAAGACTTCCTTAGCACCGGCTGTCAATCCTTTGAGTTCATTTACAGCTCTTTCTCATACGACTGAAGAACAATTCTTCCTCGATAACCTTAATTTACATATAAAAGCTGATCAGCTCTCCTGCAGAATGCCCAAACAGCAGGAGCAGCAGGTTTCTGTGCAGAGCCCCATTTGCGGTGCTGTTATTTGCTGTCCCCCTGCTGAAACACGACATGCACTTGTGATATCATAAAACAATACAATAATGCAACACGAAAATAGATTCAGCAATTAAAACACCTGGAATATTCTTTCCATTCTAGTACCTTTCACTTCCTACTTTTTAAGTTAAGATGTAATTGTTTTCTCTGGCCTTCTCCACACCTACACACATACACATGCTTGCTGTGCATTCATAGTAAAGCAAGGGAATTTTGCCAATAATCAGATCTAAGTTTAACTAGAAACAAGTAAAAAAATAAATCTTTGATTATGTTATAGATATCTGATCACTATATATAATTCAAAGGGGCCTATTTGCACAATTTTCAAGTATTTTAGTTAAAGAAACCAGTATTTTTCTCAACATCATTTGGCAGATCTGCTAATTATGTACACTGAAGACCTTTAGGTCTGAAGCAGAGAATTGTAGTAAAGTCTTGCATTTCTATTTAGCCACAAACATATTAATTGTTAAATGCAACAATAATGGAGAGGTAAAAAAATTGTAGGTATACAAAGTAAAGCTTTTTCACCATGGTTTCTCTGTAGAAAACTATAGAGTACTGGGCAATCACCAACCATATGAAGTTTAACAACGGAAAGTTCTGGATTCTGCATCTGGGATGGGGCAACACTGGATGTAAGTACAGACTGGGGAATGGGATGCTGGAAAGTAGTGCCATGAAAAGGGAGCTGCAGGTCCTGGTCCATGGTAAGTTGAATATGAGTCAGCAGTGCCCTGGCAGCCAGGAGGGCCAACCATGTCCTGGGGGGCATCAGGCAAAGCATCGCCATCTGGTCAAGGGAGGGGATTGTCCTGCTCTGCTCTGCACTGGAGAGGCCTCAACTTGAATATTGTGTGCAGTTTTGGGCACCTCAATATAGGAAAGATATTAAGCCATTAGAGAATGTCCAAAGGAGGGCAACAAAGATGGTGAAGGGTCTTGAGGGGAAGCTGTGTGAGGAGCGGCTGAGGTCACTTGGTCTGTTCTCCTTGGAGGAGACTGAGGGGAGACCTTATTGCAGTCTACAACTTCTTCAGGGGGAAATACTCTCAGACACATACTCTTGGGAATGGTCCTGTACAGGGCCAGGAGCTGGACTCCATGATCCTTGTGAATCCTTTCCAAATTGGCATATTCTGGGATTCTGGGACTTAGTCATGATTGTCTTTAT
The DNA here is from genome assembly GCF_003031625.1 of Empidonax traillii. NCBI lineage: Eukaryota > Metazoa > Chordata > Aves > Passeriformes > Tyrannidae > Empidonax > Empidonax traillii. The sequence continues at coordinate 172,057 of NW_020955391.1, read as the reverse complement.
AGTTAAGAAATGGCAGAAGAGAAATAAAATAGCTTCTAAATGTGACTTCTAAAACTTCATGAACTTCTAAAACTTCATGCACTTCGAAATAGATCTATGCAAGAAAAAATGAAGATTGAAACCGTTAAATTTGTTCAAAATGAATTGGATTACCCTGTGGAAAAATTATAATCAGATTACCAAGTATTTCAATCTCAGTGAATCGGATTTCCTTCTTTGGGGTGATGAGAGGGAAATTTCACCTTGAAAAATCAGTAAATTTTACAGCTCCTTCTTGTTGATAAAACAGCAAAGAGAACTGATGTGACAGTTCAGTCTAACAGAAGCAAACTAGTTTATTCCCTTCTAACACCTAGTAGGATGAAATGTAGTGGCTACTCCTGAATTGAATCACTTTATTATGGTTTTACATACTTAACTTAAAAGGTAGCATGCATTAAATATCAAATCTTCTCCATATTGCAATACAAAAAAAAAAAAAATTATTGTTCCCCTCTTGTCTTATAAATATTTATCAGACATCAAAATAATCCACAAGTGCTTTCCTGGGTTCCTTAATCCATCAGATATAATGACAATGCATTCAGCCTTTTATCACAATATGCAAAAGTAACATACTTTCTTCTTAACAAAAGATGAAATATTCAAATCTCATTCCCATTTTTATTAAATGGGAATAAATTTATTTTAAACAAAATTATTGGAAAAATATTCTTGAAAATACTCATCAGCCACTAATATAATTCCTGTTAGCAATTATTCTTTAGCATAGATTCATTATCAGTGATGCTGGCTGTTGTGGATAGAGAAGAGAGACATGTTTTTCTGGTTTTTTTTTCCTTTTTCTTTTCCTTTTTCTTTCCCTTTCCCATTCCCTTTTCCTCTTCCTTTCTTCCTTCCTCATCCTCCCCTCCTCTTTCCTCCCACTGCACCCTGCCTTTCAGAGTACTGTATGGCAAAGCCCTGAAAGGGCCCAGGAGAGCAATTATCACCATATTTCTTACACTTACTATTTTTTCCTACCCTGTACCTCTCACAATGTTCTGCCTGTTTATTTTGTTATTTAAGAAGCTTTCTGGACAAGAAGCATGTGTTTTTCCTGGACTGGAAAATGCTTTAATACCATAGGTACTATTGCAACATACAATTACCATTATGAATAATGGAATCTTCTTTAATAACAGTAATCTGCAGAGGCTCTTGAACTAGTGGAGCTACAGTTAAAGCACTTTTCAAAATACACACAAATCAAATAAAAGTGAAATCTCTCTCATCAAAAGTAACTCAATATATATATTGTGAAGTTGTGAATTTTGCTTGGTTTTAATCCAACAAGATGTCAGTGCCTGTCTATTCTGACTCCTCAGTGTTTTGATGTTGATTCTACAGAGCTTTTCCAACTATAATTTGGATACTATCTTTAAAGCAGGGAAAACAGAGAATTCAGTCTTTGTTTGATGGCATTCTTCTGGTAGGAAAACCCTTTCCTTTCTTACAGATGTTGCATAAAACATGAATGCTCTCTTTCCACTTTATCCCATTGAGATTAGACAGAGAGATTTGCCCCAGAGGGACCCTAGTTCTGCAGATTATTTTGCTTGTTGTGCAGGGAGTACATTTCTATGTTGTTTTTTTTAAGATGCTACTGCAATTTGGCAGGTAGGTGGTGGCACTTATGTGGATCCAAAAATATATCATACAGCACAACAATGATGCACACAAAGTAACATTCAGGAGACTAATTTAATCATTGCTGCTTTCAAGTGCGTGATTCTTCTGAATATTTCTTCTCCTTGTTCCCTGTGATTCACACTGTACTTCCATGAGTTTCAAATGGGTATTTTTGGCATATATTTTATACTCAGAAAAGTCTGAGATTTGATAACCTATTCATTTCACAAATCATGAGAAGCAGACAGTTCTTCCAACCTACCTGTTTGCTACCAAATCACTTAGATTTTTGTTTGAAAAAGTTGGGTTTTTTCTCTGTCTATGACAATCTTTAAGATCTTTCTGTTTAGGAATCAAAACACTCCAGTTTATTTTTAATGTCAGCAATAATACCTATAGATTTTCTCATAATTCAATTTACCACAGTCTACACACCGACAATTAACAGCATAGATCTCAATTTTTTCTTTAATAGAGCACATTTTCCTGCTGCACGTATTCATAAGTGCATTCATCCATCTGGCCCTTATGGTAGGAAGAGTGGGAAGAATCTTCCAATACCTGAGAGTGCTCACCTGAAAAAGCTCATTTTTTCTTCTTCATGAAAGGAGTCAATAACATCTCCTAAGAAGTCAAGGAGACACCCTAATCCATAGATAGTTGAGAATCAAGACTATAGAATTCCTTAGTCAAACGATTTTATGTTCCCAGTGAATTTGTTCCACTTTCCACGAAATGAAACAAACCCTGTATTCCAGGGTTTTCTTATGGTTGCTCGTGTGTTTTGTAAGTCCAAGCATTTACATCCTAAACAGCTCAAATAAACTTTCAATACACTCTATCTGTAATTTTTTTTTTTTCCAGTGCAGTTTGGCCCTTATTCTGAAATGTCTAATCCTTTGTACAGTTACACATTAAAAAACTCCTAGGCTTTTCACTCACAGATCCAGGTTTTACCCTCAAGTCAGATACTTGCTGAAGTTAAATTTGGCAATCTTTGGCTTGTGTCCCCAGAGTCCCTGCTAGGCTCTAATACAAAGTGCCTGAAAGCATGTGATCTGTCTTCTAAAATTCACACATTACCATTTTCTCTTGTTATATATGACTATAGATCTCACAGCTGGGTCATTCTAACCAAAAAGTAATAAGCTAAATAAGGATGCAGTGCTTGGGGAGTCAAGATCACTTAAGCCTCACTAGCAATTATAGTAATCTGAACAGTAAAGATAGGTGATGTGAAAAACAATAGTGTTACCTTCTCAATGAGAATGTTTCATGGAAAGTCTGACTGCTGCATTTATGAAGAAAAGTTATATTTTCCTAAATATTTCTTACTTCTATCAGTCTTCATAAATTGTTTATACATTCTTTCCATGAAAAAAAAATCAAATTATTTTATCTATAGAGGTAGATTCAGTTATTAAATTTTAAAAAATCAAAACAAAAACCCCACAGTAAAAGTAATCAAGAAATAATAAAAAAATTAAAAAGTAATAAGAGAGGAGAACTAATATTATACTTAAACTTTGAAGACTTATGAAATATTTTAGCTGGGCTGACAGCAGGCTCGTTGAGCACAGACAAAGAAAAAGGTTAATATCTATCCATTAGAATTTTTGAGCATGATATTTATCCTCCTATTGCTTTTGTTGTGTGGAATAAAGCTGACCGTTTCCTTTAGTGGCCCAACACAAAGGAGAGGATGTTATCTGAATTTGATCATTTTTCCCATTACAAATTTAAAGCTAGATGTATTTGTGCTATTATTAACCAGACGAAGACATCAGTGTTATAAAACTGAGATACAATAAGAGTCCTAAAATGCTCTAAGTTGATGTGTATATCTGAGAGATAAGAAAAAGTCCCAATTTTAGATGAAAGTTTCTGCTTTTGTATTGCACCTACTCCTGTGGTTTATTCAAGAATCAAAGCTTGCACTTGTAACTGAGCTTGAAAAGCTCTTTGGAAGCTACTTGAAGAACAGAAAAAGAGCAGATGTGATCAAAGAGAAGAAACACTACTGGGAAAGATTATACAAAGCATTGCTTGTTAACGGGTTAAATGATTATGTGTGCTTATAAAATGTAGTTGAACAGATATTTACTATGGAATGAAGCAAGAAGGGATTGGTTAAAAAAGAACATCTGCAGAAGTACCAGCATGCTTGGCAGTTAGTTTAATGGCAGGTGATCCAGAAATATGACTGTTTCTGCCTCCATATTCCTAAAAAATCTAAAGCTGGGAAGAGCCCAAAGAAGAGCTAGATGGGAAATGTTGCACATTGAAAGACTTGGATATTCCCTACTGGGGAAAACAGGAATGTATAGTTAGCTTGACTCCTATTAAAAAAACACCTTAGTTTGATAAACTGAAAAAACTCTGATGGTAGATAGCAATAAATATTGAGAAGTTCTAGAGACACTTTCATTTTAAGTACTTCAAGAGAAAACATAAATTTTTATTCTTAAATGTGTTTCAAATGATCTCTAAAAACATCATTCTGCTTAACAGCTGGGGAATCTTGGTTCTCCCTTCCAGTTCTATATCATCATCATCATCATCATCATCATCATCATCATCATCATAAACCACCTATACCTTCCAGAAACTAAGACTTTAATCTGAGACTTATAGATTTTATTCAGTGTAAATTAACATAAAACTCTTTTTTTGATTTAATGAATTGGGAGATAAACAAATTTAACACCACATGTTTTTGGGAGCCAAATGAATGGGAAAAGATAATGAGACCTACTTCTTATGCAAAAATCTAAAAAGAAATGAGGTAACATCTGTCCAGTACTAAGAAAGCTTAGAGACTCCAAGCAACTACTGTCACTTTTGAATCTATGGGTGACAGCAGTAACGTGTACACAAACTAAAATGAAATTCAGAAGCTAGTTTCTAGCCAAATGTAGAATGGCTTCACACAGGCTGAATTGCTTAATGGGGTGAATATTTACTTTTTTTTCCAGAAGGAAGTGCCTTTGAATGATGAAAGCTGCTCATAACACAGATGTGTCATGGGATGTCAAAAGGAATACTTACAACTATCAAGCCTTCTGCTTTGTTATCCTGTTGAGAGCTAGTCCATGAGACAGGTCTACAGGAATTTGGGTTGGACACTTGCACAATACTTCTCTAAGGGCTTTGGTCATGATTTGAGAGGAAACTAGCAAGTCAGTAAATGAAAAAGCAGTTTTTGTGTGGTATTTGCTAGCACTGAAGTCAGAAAAGTGTAACACCTGTGGCCTAAAGACGAGGATAGACAAATATCAAGCTTTGCACTACTTAGCATGCCCCTTGCAACTGTTGTAAAGGAGACGTATAGACATAAAGGAGACAATGTGACACACTAATGAATGAGGATTTTTTAGGTTACCTACCATGTAATATCTGACAGAGAGAAGGCACTGATGTCAAAAGAACTACAGATTGATCTATCAAAATCATATGAGAGTAAATTCAAGCTATTTTTATTCTGCATAACACTTCAATACCTCATTAAATTACAGTGATAGAGTATTTAGATGTTTTCAGGTAAGTTTTATTCTTATTTGGAATTATTTGTCTTGACTTTTTATGTGGACATATTTGATTTCTTATATCTTGCATTCATTATGAATATTTTCTCTGTAATCTCTCAACTGTTTTGCAATACACATTTATGAGTACATAGCCTGTAACCTAACACTTTATGTCCTATTGTCATCGATTAGGGTGCATCTTTTCAGAAGTGCAAATATAGATTAGACTGGACTAGACTAGACTAGAATATTTGGAAGTGATCTGCAACAATCATCCAGTCCAACCGCCTGAGCACTTCAGGGCTGATCAAAAGTTAAAGAAAATTATTAAGGTTGTTGTCCAAATGCCACTTAGGCACTGACAGGCTTGGGGCATCAACCATCTCTCTAGGAAGCCTGTTCCAGTGTTTGTTCTTGGTAAAGAAATGTCCAGGCTAAAGCTTCCCCGACACAGCTTTGAACCATTCCCACACATCCCACCACTAGAAACCAGGGAGAAGAGCTCTGCACCTCCCTTACCACTTCTCCTCAGGAAGCTGTAAAGAGCAGCGAGGTCACTTCTCAGCCTCCTTCTCTCCAAACTAGACAGACCCAGAGTCTCTAGCCCCTCCTCACAGGACATGCCTTTTAGCCCTGTCACCAACTGTATTGCCTCCTCTGGGTGCATCGAAGGACTTTCACATCCTTGCTGAACTGTGGGGCCCAAAACTGCACACAGCACTCAAGGAGACACTGCCCCAAGGCTGAATGCAATGGGACAGTCACCTCATCTGACTGGCTGGTTGTGCTGCCCTTGATGCTCCCCAGGATGAGATTTGTCCGAGTTTGCCCTCACGCTGAGCCTGCTGCCAATCAGCACCCCCTGATCCCTCTCTGCAAGGTTGCTCTCCAGCCACTCCACTCCCAGTTTATACTATATATATCCAGGGTTGCTCTGCCCCACGTTCAGAATCCAGCATTTGGACTTGTTATATTTCATGCCATTGGTGGTGCACACCGGTACAGTGTAAAGCTGTTAACGGAGCGGTAAATTCAGTAGTTCTCAAAACAAAATGTGAGACATTAAGGTGACTACTAGTTCATACAGTTTTACAGAACCCTTTATAGTTAAAAGGGTTCCTAACCCTAGTATTAACTAGGGATTCCAACCCAAATTTAGAACGCCTTGAAGCTGATGGGTTGAAGAAAGAGGAAAGGGAAGCTGGAGTGGGAAAGACAAGAAGAAAAAAAAATAGACTAAGGTCCGACGCTGCTTTGAATTTAAAATCTTTTTTTTCCTTTCCTATGGCTTCTTCATGCTACAAATCAGCAGCAAAGGTTTTAAGTATGTGCAGAAAAAGGTGTTATCTTTGCATGCTCTTTTGATGTCATTCTGCTTTTTTTTTTTTTTTAAACAAGCATATGTGCACATAAACATTCCTCTATTACTTCTTTCTTTCATCTCAAAAGATGTCCTCCATTTTCAAATGTTTATAAAATGCTTAATTATTCAGCTCTATACAAGTCATTAGAAATTATTTTCTTGGGTAACTTGCAACATATTTGCTGATATTAAACATTTTCTTTTAAAAACTGAAATATCTGGGTAAATTGCAGTCCTTTCTACTGCTTTTGCTTTGTGAAATTTTTTGTGATATTTTAAGTGTTTTAGGGAAAATAACAAATCTATCCCTTTGCTAAAGTGATTAATAGCTTTTAAGGTAGAGATTGATTAGATTTGTGACCACAGAATAATTTGAAATTGTACCTGGAATTTTAAGTAGAAACCACGTCCTCATTTTTTGAACAGAATAAGTAAATAGATTAGTTGATATTGCTGTGAGGATGAGAATGTGTTAGTCACTTTGGGAATGTATGAACTCTGTGGCAAATACCAAAGAAAAACAGTATAATTTTCATTATACTATCAGAAGCTCAGAATGCATTTCAGAAGCAATTAAGCACAACACAAAATTTAATTCATATTCATAAAACTTACTAGGTCAGGTGTGGAATTACAAAATTCTAAATTATATGCATTCACAGTTTGCTCTGAATGAGAGCATAATGAGAGGGATTCTTTTTCCATGCAGCACAAGGTGAGTGGTTGCATGAACTAAACGTGCAGTGGCACTAATTAAACGGTTGCCCTACTCTCTTTCCTTGGAGCAGTAGAGCAGATAGTCCTGTAGGAAGAAGCATTTATATATTTATGCATCATATCATATTTCATGTGACCTTTCCATGCCTGAAAACCCATTGATGAGTTCAGCCTATTAAAAATATAATCTTAGCAGTCATACCAGAAACAACCTAATTTAATAATTCCTATTTTCTGTTCACTGTATAGTGAAACTGCAACTAGCTTTTCATTCAGTGGGTGTCTCAATATGGCCCAGTATTGTTGCTGGTTGTGCATAAGCCGTAGTACTTCATAAAGCTATAAGAAAACTATTTTTAGTGTACTATAGCCCCAGTTATAGCAATAAAATAATAGCCTATTTCTTGAAAAAAAGAAGGAAACTTCAGAGTTTGGGAGTGACATCCTGGTTCTGGGATTGAGGCAGAGAATACAGAACTAAAGAAATCGGTTAAGTTATTGGCTAAAAATGGATCCAGGGGCAAAATTCACCTTGTGTTAACCAGTCATCTGAATAAGCCAGTGTGCTTGCTTATTTCTCCAGAAAACCCGCAGGCATTACATGGAAAAATACAGAATATTTCCAATTTCTAGGGCTTAAGGCACATTCTTAGGTAAAAAAATGAAAGACAAAAAAAACCCCACAGGCAAAGTCTTAGAGAACAATTGTACTGCTGCAGACCTGTTATACATTGATAACTATCAGAGCTCTTAAAGTGCTTTATGAAGAAACAGTTCCAAGACACTACATCTCACCTAATTACAAGAAAAGGAATCCTCCTGTTAATGCTTTTTAGGGTTTTATTTTTTACTTGCTTAAGTAATATTACAAGCACACATTTCAGGAAATGTTATTTAGCAACTGCAATGCTAACTATTCAGTGAGCTTCCTACAGTAAAGGTACAATTACCACAGTAATAAGAAGCATTTTAAGATAGCCTCAGGAATATTGCTCAGACTTGTTTCTTTTTAAGGACGATGCCTTAAAAGCCAATCTTTAAACAAGTATAATCTGAAATTTGAATGAAATAGAAATAAAATTATTGCAAATGTTAAGATGTTTCAGGGCACCATCCTAATGTTAGTGATTTATCCACTATACCTAATTTCCTCCTACCTTCAACTCACCAGAATGAAACCATAAAGGGGTCTTATGTCATGGTGGTGTCCTATTTGAGTAAAGCAACATTGAATGAGTCTACATGGAGTAGTATGGAATCCATTCATTTAAATTCAGAAGTCAATTAACAGACTATCTAGTATGTAATAAGTAGAGGAACCCGGTTTTATTCCAAGCAAATTAAAATAAACAGAGGGTACTAACAAAAGAACTATTTCTGTATATTTACTAACTTCTAGGCGTACCGTGGAGTCTGTAAGGTGAAGGGTCCTGTCTGGACCTAACACCAGTGAATCTTTTGCAGCCGGGAACAGGGAACAAATTATAAATAAAAATATATTCCTCTGTGCCACGTGGATACACAGAGAGACACCCCATGCCTTGCAATGTGAGGATGATGCAAGACCCTCCTGTACGAGCCCAGGGGAGATAAGTTACAAGGAGCCAAAAGGTAACACCCACCTCCAAAGCAGGGAAATTACCTTTTAAGGCAACAAAAGGACAATGAATGAATATTCAACAACTGATATCGAAGAGTACAAAAAACCTCGGTTTTCAAACAACAGGGTGTGCTCTTTGTATGATTCAGAGGTGCACCCAGTGCTGTAAATGGGTACCCAGCATTGCAATAAACATTTCTTGCTATATTTCTTTGTCCTGCAGGTATTTTTGCTGTCTTCAAAATTCAAGAGAAGAATTAACTTATAACATAGTAGACCAAATTTTTGCGTACAATACAAATTCATTATGCTATCCTCTGTGTCTCAAGTACTGCATGTCTAACACTGTCTAGTTTGGACAAAATATCATTATAGAGCAATAATGAGCACCAAAGCACAATGTTTGATATTCTTGTGGTTTTCAATAATTTTGTAAGTTGTGCACTTTAAATTAAAAAATCTTTTGTATGCATTTGTAAACAACCTTTCCAGTTAGGGAGAAAATTGTTCTTTGGGGTGCAATTACTATGCAGAAAACAGCTCAATTTCTGCAACCTGTTGCTTATTATAAAGCTTCAGTTTAATAAGATTATTGATTTCTATGGTAATTCTCATGATATGTGATCTATCCTACCCAAACTTGTGATGTATTAACTTTGTACGCCTGAAACCACCAGGAGAAAAGTTCTTCTCTGCAAACCAACAGATATTGATGTTATGTTACACTAAAAATACAGAGCAGCATGATACCCTTGTGTTACTAAAACGTAACTATTCTGTGATAAAGAATTGTTCAGTAAATTACTTCTTTAGTTTGGTTGGTTGGTTGGTTTTTACCTTTTTGTTGTTGGGTTTTGGTTTTTATATGGCTGTATTTCCTCAGCAGTTTGAGTTTAAAAATCTATTATAGTAGAGTCACTAGAAAGAAAGTAGTACAGGTTGCAATTCAAGTCTAGATCTGTTTTGTGTATCTTTAAGGCAAAACTACTCCCTCTTTTCAATACTGAAGCTAGAATAAACACTGAACATTTCAGAATCAAAGGACTAATAAAATGCACTCTTCCTTGTCTATATTTAAAAAATGAGAGTCCTTGACACACAAGATTCTGTGGTTAAGTCTGAGCACTTTCAAAGCCTTAAAGAGACCTATTGGCAATTCAAAATATGTAATGTGATCTCAGAGAAACTGAAATCCTAAGCAAGTAAAAAATTTCGCTATACAAGAATAATACACTAAATACATTAGAATATTCTATAGTGATTTGATTTTTAAGTTCAAAGGCACTATTTAAGAGCATTTAATTGTTGGTCTTTAGGTGACCACTATCTTTTCCCTTTCTTATAAACATTTTCTTCACTGAAGAATTATCCATTGTAATTAACTTCTAATAAAAACTCTCAGTACATCTGAAAACACAAAATTTTTAATATACTGGGATATGAGAATTAATATGATTTTTAAGAAAGTATGAGCTCTGTTAAATGACCTTTTGAAATATAGTAGATAATGATAAAAGAACTAAATTGATGAAAGAACTAAAAGTTGAAAACTGAGCCTTTGAAAACGAGAAAGAACAACTCACTGTTGGGAGCCAAAAGCTGCAAATAATATCCCTGAGAAACAAATAAATTACTTACTTCTCAATTAGAGTACTGATTGTCAAAAGAAAGTGGAAAAAATATTCTGGAAATCAAACATCTTGAGTGTAGTACTTGAGAAAATTCGCTCTGTTTTTTCAAGAGTAGAGTCTTGTGAGAAAGCAAATATGCCAATTTTATTTATTTGCACACTACGAGTAATAGCAATTCAACTTTTCAAAATTTAACACTTACATATTCCTTGTTATTAAAAGACAAAATCTGCCATCTGGGATTGTTTCAATGTGTCTTTAAGAAAACATAGTTTATTGTGACTGAATTTCCTATATAGTTTTGTATATATCAATTTTATTAATCTCCCACCTGTGCAAAAATAAAGTAAATTCAGTGCCAAGATACCCAATGTAAATGGGTTTTTCAATATCTGTCAACTAAATCTTGTTTTTTTCTTTCATTCGGGAAGCATGGATTTATTCTCTTTCATCTCCCATGTTATAAATAAGACTTCCCTTCTTACTTTTACTGTCTCTTTAAGGATTAGATATTGAAATTAATTGTGGGAGAATTAAAGTATTTCAGTATTTTGTCTACTTAATGACAATCTCACTTTTAAAATAGATTTTATACTTATTGACACTCATAAACAGAATTTTTGGAATTGATGCTACCATGTATTCTGTGTCTTTGAAAACCACAGAGTAATTTAAATTATTTATAGTTGTTGTGAAATGTTGGTCTTATTAACTATGTATAATAATAGGAAAAAAACCACTGACCTGAAAATTACCTCAGAAGTCCACATCAATACATTTGCTGTTTTATTAACATTCAGCTCTAGAAAAATGCATACAGATAGGATTATAAGTGGGATTTCTTATCCATTTTTTGGCAATAATTATGTGTCCCACCAAACTTTTATGCTTCTTATTCATTTAGAGTCAGTCCATATCAGGTCAACTCAATTTTGATTTCATCAGGGATGAACATACGTCAAAAATTGTTGACTGATTTAGACTCAAATTTTCGAAGACCCACAAAATCTAAACTACAGTGACCTGAAGTAACACTGATGCTTGTCACCTCAAATGAAGATCAGTGAAGGCATTGGTAAGGCAGACTTTATAAGGAAAGCAAAAATTGTTTTGTTGTGACTAGGCAAACCCAGAGGCACCTCGTTCTGCACTGAATAAAGTGTACCTTTAGATTGATAATATTGAGTGAGTTGACTTGTAAATTTCCTCTTGAATGATGAATGGCTGAGCCTTGAGCCTTGACTGTTGCTGACTTTTGACTTATTGCTGTTTAATGCTACACATTCAATACCTCTCGCAGCGATTCCAGGATCAGTGTGATTCTGTGTGAAAATTCAAAGAGTATATAGAATGTGCATTACAAAGCCAAAGGCTAAGATCTTTCACTGTGGATTGTTAAATACAGACAATTCTACTTAATTATCAGTGTTGAAACTTTTCTGGCTACTCTGCATGCTCCTGCTCAGACCTAATTTCACCTACCTCTCTATTCTCCCCCTCACTCTTCAGAGACTCCTCCAGTTTTCCTGAGCTGAGGCAGCTCTTCCAAAGAACAATTCTCACCATCATTTATTTTTCTCCTGATGGTTAATTGAGCCACAGTCTAAAAATAGTCATTAAATGTTTCAGGGTGAATGTAAAAACCAATGCTTTTCCTAGACCCTAATCTTGACCTGAAACACAAGTGCTACTTCTTGAAAGGTGAAATGTGAATCTGTTGTGGAATGATTAGAACCACCTGAATAGCAAAAAAGACAAATATCCCCAGATGAGCATTCCCTTGACATCTAGACCTCCTTTCAGCAGAGCCTATTTAGCGATATGAGTGACATCAAGCCTATGAGAGAGAAAACTCAGTCACACAGACTGGTTTAGATGTAGAGAAGAAGCCCCATATATAGGGTAGAAGCAATCCATTACTTTGTTACTCTGCCTTCTAGCATAACTTCATGTTTCCTTTACACAGAATAATATCTATCTCATTTTTCTGGAACATTTAGGAATTTGAAAGAAACCTAGAAGGGTCTGATTATACATTGTACATTTTGTAATTTTTAGTAGGCTTTTTATGCTGTAAGGTTTCATGCCCTTTCATCCCAAAATTAAAATATATTTATCAACTTGGATATTAATCAGTGTCTAACCCCAAGGTCTTCTCAAACAACCATTTCAATCAACCACAAAAAGTCATGCTCAGTATAGCAAGTATACAGGCATGAAATCTATCACCCCATCAAGATTTCTTGATTTCCCTGTAATCTTTCTGCCTTAAGAAGATGGAAAACATATCTTCCCACACAGAAAATAATTGTTTCCTACCTGCAAATACTACATGAATGACACTGCACCATACACACTTTAAAGTTATTGATCAAGTTTTTCCATATCAAAGGGCATTAAATATAAAAGTAAGACATGCCTCACAATTTCCTATTAGTAATTGTGTTTTCTTTTCTACTCTTGGCAGCCAAATCCCACACAGCTGTTATTCCCCCATTTATTCTCTACATTCTTACAAACCTTTCACTGCAGATTAGTTTCAGTGAAGGTCACACAGTGTCTGGCACCCAGAGGAGAAAATGTTATTCACAGAAAATTCCTCTGATATCAGATGTGGAACTTGTACAAATAAAAATTTTGGTATAGGTAGATTGAAAACAGCCTATATTGTTGGGATAAAAACCCCAAACAGTAAAGAAGCTTTGAGATGTATGTAGAGATATAGCTCTCTCAGAGAACCTTACAGGCTCTTCTTATTGCTTCATTTACCTAAAACGCTTCCTACTCAAAGTATTGCCTACAAGTCTGCAGAGTTAAACAAATTTATCATCAGAAATAACAGAAACCAAGAAAACAAATTTCATCCTGATACAACAAGAAAAAAACAGCCCTGATATTTCAGCAAGATGACAAGGTAGGTAGAAGAAGAAAATCTTTCTCATATATCAAAGGTTAGAAAAAAGAGGTTTTTTTAATAAAGAAGAAATTCCAAATGAGAAATTTTGGGCAGACACAAATGAAAGAGAGATGTAAGCTATTAAAGGAAAACAAATGTGATCTACATTACTAAAGACAAGTTACAAGGTTTGAGGTACTAAACAAGAATGCTGTCTGCGTAGAAAAAAATGTTATCTACATACACAATATCTCCTCTCTTCATAGTTTTGCTCAGTGATTAATTTGACCCTTTAAAAGAAGTAATGAACAACAAAAACATAATTTGAAAAAAAGCTATGTTAACAACTGGGTTTCATGGCAGGAAGCACAGAAGCAAAGCTCTCTAAACCTTTAAAATGCTGCATACCTTAAGTACCCTGTGATTTAAATATAAATGATTAAAAAAAAATAAAAAGGTCAAACAAGTTAAAAATTCATGTTAAATAACCAGTATTATGGTCAAAATCGCCCATCCCAGAGTGATTACTATAGCGAAACTTTTCTGATAGTACATTTAAATATACCACCTTTCTTCAGAGTAACTCTTTAACAAATATTCTTCATGAGACAGAATGCTGTAGAGAGAATTAAAGAGACATAGCTCTTGACAGATATGATAGTCATTTAGTTATTCTGCACAGGAGGATAAAAAAACATGGAACCAATTTCTGATGTTATTGGACAGAGCCAGAATCAAGTGCCTAACACACCTTTCCACTAGCTAATTTTATATCTTACAATGACTCTTCTAAAGGTGTAAGAAGAGATATTGCTCACCACTGGTTTCATTATGTATGCTATTTATTTAATAAAAAAAATCATAATTTGAAATGTCCATGGACCCATTTAGAAAATAATGCTCCTTTGATTTTTAAATGTTTTCCAAAAGTTGATTCTATGGCACAATTTGAGAGACAGAACTACGCATTGATTTTCGTAATGGTTCAGTGAGTTTCAATGGGTGCAGTTGCTTTTTATTAGCTTCATCATACCAAAGAAACTGCACACAATTGCACATTCTGGTATTGGACATCAGTATTCACAAAGATTACAAAGAAACTTCATTGTCCCTGAACAAAAAAATCCAAGGAGGTAAAGAAATACTTCCTATAGTATGGCTTTCTTGCTTGATTATCTACACCAAACAGTTTTGTTTAATTTCCAGCATCATTAACTGTTTAGAAAGTGTAAGACAGAGTCCAAAGGGAAAATTAATCATAACATTATAAATTGCAATGGACTTCGCCTAGGCTTCTTATTTTTTAGAACTAGAAAAATAGTATATTTATTTAATTATTAATTTAACATTTTCAGTGCTTACCACATTTGTAGAAGCAGATAAAATGTGCGAATCACAGAACAACTAAAAAGTAAGATCATAAAATAGTTTTAGACACAAGGAGTTATCACTTAAAAATGTAAACAGTACAGAGAAAAATCAAGGATGATGCAGCACATCTGGGAAAAGAAATTCTCTCCTTTTTATTTTGCAAGCTTAAATAAGTACCTGGTTTAATAAATACAGCATGCTGGAAAACAGGAAGACGGCAACAAAAACGAAGTCCTTCAGAGATATCCACAACATTTAGATCAGATTTCTGCTAAGGTCAAAAGTCAAGCAACAAGCGGTGTTGCTTTTTGATGTGACTTTTTTTCCATTTATTTCCAACCCTGTTATTAAGTGATAACTGGGTTTATTAATGTAACTCTAAGACAAGATCATGGAAAGTAAAAAAAAAAAAAAAAAAAAAAACAAAAAACAAAGAAACAAACAAACAAAACAACAAAACCCCAAAACAAAATAAGACAAAACAAACAAACAAAACCCCCGAAACCAAAACACTTTATATTTTCCTCTTGTACACCTATGGATGTTTCAGAAGTGATATTTCAAAAATGTTTGAGTCCTTGTAGCCCAGTAAATATTGTTTGTACCTGGCCACAGACCTGTTGAAGACTGGTCTCAGGCCGTCTTTGACTTTGAGCTTGTCTTGGCCTTCCTAGAGTTGTGATTTGGCCTGCAGCTGTGCAAACAAGCTGGTGACTTCCCTTTAGCTTCATAGAGGTGTGTGGCTAGGCACCTACAGTCTTATCTGTGGTTTGTAGAAGATGGCTGGTGATAGCAACTAGCTGGGAATGGCAGTGTGTGGAATGAACTGCCCCTGTGGTAGCACGGAGTGCAGTGTGGGTGAGGACAGACACAGGATTATAGCAGGAGCCTCGAATGTATGGTCTTAGGAGGCTACTGGAAACACAGGGCTATAAACTCACCAAGACCAGTCCTCTGGCTATTAAGGAAATGTGGCTCTGGGAGATGAGCAAAAGCAATGTTTGGGACAACAAGGAGGACAACGAACAGTATGCAACACATACCATGTATAGTAAAAGTGGATAAATCACGGAGCTGTGAACCAGAGAAGAAAGACTAAGGTATGGAGTGTGTTAGCAATGAGGAGAAACTACTTCAAGTGTGTTCTCACATGTGGATGAGGAAAGCATCAACAACATAGTTCCAGTAAAGAATCTGATTTATTAATTTTAACTTCCTTAAAGCTCTCAGTCCTAGCAACGCTGCAATGGACTAATAATAATGTTTTGATTAAGCTGCTAGAGATTGCAACTAGACTAGTAATAAATTATTAACTTACATACACGATGTGCTACCCTCCTTGTGCAAAAGAGAAATTTGATTGTGGCAAACGGTTGGGAGACTGTTATCTCGAAGAGGAGGATCAGGGAATGCTATCAATGTGTACAAACATGCAGTGAAAATGCTTGTAAAGGTGATGTAAAGAATATGTAAAGAGATGTAAAGAATATGGAGACAACTCATCTTGGTGGTGCTCAGTGATAAGACAAGAGGAAATGGGCATGAATTGCAGTTCCATGAAATTCCCTTCAAACACCAGAAAAAAGATCAGGGTCTGTGACAAGTAGATTGCACATCCACAGGTAGTTGCAGGTTGGGGTTTTTTTTACACATTTCTATCTGCTATTAAAAGATATTAATACACTCAAACATAACAGAAAAACAGATAAGGAGAACAATACTGTATACCTAAAAAAAAATCAATCTAGAGAGATTAAATACAGAGTTAGAGTAATTAAGAAATTATAATATGAAAATATTATACATTTGCATGTTGTCAATCTTATTTCTCATTGCCTTTGCTCTTGCTGTCTTCTTCCAGTTACAGGAAGACTTGCAAGTAGAAAAAACTCTACCCTAGAAACAGCGAGAGTTCACTCAATGAAGGAGTTGCATCCATATGACATGCTGCTCTCTGACAGCATTACTATATTGCAGAATGTATTTTTGAGTAATGTCTTAATTTAATATGCTTGCATAAACATTCCTGTTACAGCATAAAGAGGAATTGCTGGGAGTTTTGCCAACTTGTGTCTGAACATAGTGTAAAGACTCTCCTTCTCTGGATGTAACCAGTGGCGGCAGTTAAAGGAGATATGATAGCTCCTTTGCAGATGACTTAACTCAAATTTTTAAAAAGAAAAAAAAAAAACAAACCCAGAACATGTTGTGTTTTTTTTCTTTGCTTTTAAACTAAGCAACTAGAGCAAGTTCTAGCCTCTGTAACTTGGACCTTTAACTAAGGCCTGTACATATTTCAGTAAGTTTAATGAGTAGAAATGCTGTCAGGCTGTGAGGTTACTTTATGCACTGTAAGTTTCTCTTTGTTTTCTGCAAAACACAGAAACAAGATGTAGTGCTGTATAAGTAAATTAACGTGTTTATAAAACTTTAACAATTAACTTGTGGACACAAGAGCAAATGAAGCAGACATATGCCTATGTCAGCTAAGATCTAGTTGGCATTCTTTTTCAAACATGTCTATAGACCAGGCTTTTTTTTTTAATGTTTTTGTCCCTGTAGGTTAGATTAGACCTTTAGAAGGACTCTGACGCATTTCATTAAAAAGCAAAAGGACACCACTGGAGTGATTCTAAGTGGACAAAGTAATCCAAAATGAAGGAAGAACTGACTAAACCAGTGGAAAACTTTTTTGGCTGCCAGTTGCAATAACTGAACCTGGATCAATCACAGAAGGTTAATTCTAATTCTCAAATAAGGAAGCCTTTGTTTTTACATGCTGATCTTTAGTAAATGAGAATAGATTTTAATTTTCAGGGTTTTTTCTCATTAGCATCCTCTCCAGTAGTTTTTTATTTTCATAACCTGTGCATGCAGAGTTGCAGAGACGAACTCAGAACCAAACCAAAAGCAGGGTAGTGTATTTATTTTAAGACAGCGCTTTTGCTGGAGTAGTTAACCTAAATGTAGAGCTGCCATTAATCTTGACATGTGGCACCTCGGTAAGACACAACTCTGTGATGACCCTCACCAACTTGTAATACTGGGCATCTGACATTAGATCCTCAGTAAAAAATGTTTTCATTCTCTTTCAGAATATTGCCTGTTAGGTGTCAGCACATCCGCTGGACTTCTACCAGTCAAAATAAGAAGTCCTAATGTATTCAAAGAAACATGATGTATCATAGACAGTTTTTTCATTTCAAAAATGAAGGATTTAATTGCTCACAGGGAAGTGAGAAATAGAAATCCAAACATTAAAAAAGTATTTCTAATAATTTCTAATAATTTGCATGTTTAACAGTCTCAAAGCAACACAGACAGTTCATAGGAATGAGATACTATTGAGAAGTATGAGATCAGAAAGGAAAGCAGTCATTGATACTTCCATAGCAAAATCAGAGCACTTGTATTTTTAATAACCAGATGTGAGCATTCTCACTGATAGATCTAGTTCCCTCTGCTTCAAAATAAACACAAAACAGCCTATTTCACTGTGTGTGATAAGAAATGTTTACTGAAGAGCAATGCTGCTTTAGAGACACTATTGCCTATAGAAATCAAACTCAGTAATTTAATAAAAAAGCCATAATTTTGTGACTAGACAGAATATTTACATATTAATTCCAAGCTACCGATTTGCTAAGAGGAGCAATAATTAATGTCTGTGCATATATAATTTGTGTATTTGCAAAAAAATTCTTTTTTTTCTGGGATATTTAATCAAAAACACAAAACATGTTATGTGTGCATATATATATATATATATATATATATATATATATATATATAGTGTTATAGTTCAGGTAAGCCCTTCTTCCAGTAATAATGTCTGAGGTTATTTAAAATAAGAACACTGTTTGAAGTCTGCTCTGAATGTAGAAGAATGAATTCTCAAGTGCTTTGTAAAGAATGCATCTGATGTTAAGCTTCATTTAAAAGTCTAAAACTGGAAGTAAGGAAATTTGTGATATCAGAAAACACGAATGAAAGTGTCTCTATGTGATACAGCCAATTAAGAGATATGAAAAAAAAATATGTCAGTCAACAGAATGGGCACAAGAGGGTTTCATGGTTTTTTACAAGCCCCTACATAGCAGCCACACTGTGAAAATTTGCTCATATTCCAACCAGACACAAATGTTATTTGCTCCAGCTAAGTACAATTTTCCAAGAAATACTACTGAGCAATCACTGTCTTTGGAGATGTTGAGAGGGTGCTAAAGTGAATTTCCTGTTAGATCAGGTACTGTGGAGAAACACAGTGTTAATAGAATGACACTGCTATCGATGCATGAATTTATTATCCTAATATAGAAATACAATGAGAGTGGAAAAATGCATCAGCCTTCATTTCACTTTGTAGCAACAAATGTGATATAATTTATTGTGCAGTATCAAGAGTAATAAAATAGGTAATATAGTTGTCTTTCAAGCTCTTCTCTTTTTTTCTTGTTTTTTGCTTCAGGCTGCTTTTCATCTCTGTTTTTCCAAATATATCTCAACATTACATTGACAAACTATCATTCTGTGCATCAGTTTTCTCTACCTATAACTAGTTTATCCAGTCTTTTGAACTTATAGGGCTGACCACCTTCTAATTTCAAAAGTAATAATGTCAGAGCTATGAATGTACATTCATATAATCTAATCACAGACAATGCAAAAAAAAAAAAAATCTCGATACTCAGTTTTCATCTTCTAGTCCTTTGAGTAAGATTTTTTTTAGTTTACTGATTCATGGTCTATTTTAGAGACAGACCCGTGTGTTGGACTTAGGTATATCTATCAGTAAGTAAATTCTGACTGAATACTGGAATGATGGTGTTTTGCCAAAATCTATGCACAGGTTTTGTCTGGCTTATTTTGGCTTTACTGTAATTTAATGGGATACGAGTAAACTATTTGACTGGGATCCAGCAGTTTCTATTGGCATCCTACTGCACTGCTTTTAGCTTGGCCTTTTTGAATTGTGGGGAGAAACCACGGGTTCCATGGAGACCTTCTAAACTTAATGATGCTGGTTATTCCTTTAGTGCAAGTAACGAAATAGTAGCAAAAAGCAGTATACCTTAATTTTTACTCATTCATCAGTAATCAGTCTCTACCACCCTTTCATTTAGTAGTTTGTTTTCAAGACAGAATACGCTGGGGCAGATCTAAACAACTCCCATCTAAGGCCTTGTCCACAAGATGTTCTCTTCTCTGCAATATCACATTTTTTTCTTATAAAATGGTCATTGGTACAGTCCAAAACTGAACTGTCGTGATTTCTGTCGTGTGGGTTAGTTATTACCCATTATAGACTGTAGAACTTACACTTCATCAATGGAAAATGTTAACCATTGGCACTTCACAACAAGGTACACAATGCATCTTTCCTTTTATATTTGTGTTACTATGTACTGTACTAACAGAATCATAGTTCAAGGGTGACCTTTTATTTCATCTGCTTATTGGTAATTTTATTTTTTCAATATAATGAAATAATTATAGTAGTAAGAAACAGTACAATAAAGCAATAAAAATAAAAGATTGCCAAGATACATAAACAAACAAAATAGAAAAAGAAAGAAATATTTATTGAAAGTTACGAACGAATACTCCATATCTCCATTCAGAAAAATCCAAAATTTAAAAAAAAACCCTCTTCAAATACTTCCCCTTTCATGCCTTTTAGGACTGCAAAGAATCCATGTGTCTAATGCAACTTTTTGCTATGGATAAAACATCAAATATTTTTGCACCCCACAGATGTTGTTTTCAACAACTTGCTTTCATAAGCAAGTCACTAAACAAATTCTGTTTGTGTTTTCAAATGCTCAGCAGTTGCCAGATGTTGTATTGATCTCTACAGCTTTTAAAATATTTTTTTATGAACACAGAAAAGAGGCAGATCTAATAACACCAACTTTGGAATCACAGAAAACACAATACTGCCTTAAATAGGTTAAGGAATATGGGAATCACTAAATATGATAGTATTCAAAATCCTTATAAATAAAGTACTTGAAAAACATTGATTTTCAGTGTTGTAATATGACAATTATTCCTGGAAGCAACTTAAGTTGGGAATTTTATTTCCAACTAACAAAATTGGCACCATAGAACTGAGGTCAGGTCACTCCAAGGGTATATTATTAAAGGAAAATATCAGCAGACTTAATATTTCCTACTCCTTCTTCTCTAAAAGCTTGAGGTGGGACATCAGTACTTTCTTAAATTTTATTTTTTTCTGTCTTTTTCACATTTACAACTCTAATAAATAAACTTCCTATGCAAAATGCACTAATTCACTCCCTTGCAAAAAGATTCCTGTTAATTCATCATTCACCTGCAAAAACAAGTTCAATCTGTCAGCTGACAAAAATGAAGAACAAGAAAATAGGCAGGAGTATAGCTCAATATATTTAATTTCTTTTTTTTTTTTTAATTTAGAAAACCCTATGCTCAGTTCCTGTTTATTGTCATTTAGAGATATAATAACAACTTGAACAAAATTTTGATGCCCACTGCCAAAAGAAAATATTGGAAAGAGGAAATCTATGGATTTGGTGAAATCCTACACTAGTAAATTTTATTAAATAAGCCATTAAATAGCATCATGAGCTGTCCCATTGGACAGTCAAAGCATATGAACTTCATAAGTTTCAGTTACGAGATGGAAATAGAGGATTTCTGAAACAAAACCAAAACCAAAACCAAACCCAAACCAAAACAAAACCAACCAAAAATAAACAAACAAACAAACAAACCCCCTCCCCAAAAAAAAAAAAAAAAAAAAAAAAAAAAAAAAAAAAAAAAAAAACAAAAAAAAAACACCACCACAACAACAACAAAAACCACCACATATAATGGTCAGAAAAGGAAAGCTCCTGACAGTAAAGCTCACAAGATTAATTTAGCACAATGGTTTATATTAAGAGAAATTATTGTTGGTTTCTCATTGTTCTACTTTAGTAGAACAATTTTAGTTAACATTGTTGAACAAATCTTTCATATCCATCTCAGACTTTTAAAATATACACAATTTACCACAATTTTACCGCAATTCAGTATAGTTCAAGTGAATGATTGGAGACCCACGTAGGCAGCTGCATAGAACATGGTGTGATAGTTGCTAATGTGCATACTTAAATTACCAGCTGTGGACAGCAATAACAAAAATATTATATTTAGAGAAGCAATTTCATTTGTGAAATCATTGCTCATTCTCAATACACAGTTCAAACAAATTACTTCAACGTAAAAAGACTATAAAATCAAACAAAAAAATTACAAACACATGAAAGAAACTAAATGTAGGAGTGAACAAACAGGAGAACCAAGTATTGAGAAAATCAGCTTATAAGCAACTGAATTTTTGCTTTTGTCAATGTAATTTCCTTCTCCTAAGTTAATGATTCTAGCATCAGGTCCTTCTATTAGGTAATTAGCCAAATTATTCATGCTAATAATTAATGGTTTAGACTGCTCTGTTCTGTTTGCATTAAACAAATATTTTTAGGATTCTCTACCGTGCAGTGCACTTTGCAAATGTGAAAAATAACAAGCTATAAAATTTTCTAGCTATAATAAAGTAAAAAAAAAGATTTTAACTCCTAGGTAAAGGACCCTCAGATAAAAAAATTTAAAATTAACAATGGCAAAAAATAACAATTAGAGCTTACTAAAATACCTTGTGGAACAGTCCATATTCCAATTACCATGTATTTTTTACATACTAACTTTCAGTTGCATAATTTAAAGCCCACTGGCACAATGAACCTGAAAATATTTTCATAAAAATATATTTTCAACTGAAATGCTGTGATGTACTGTTTCAATTCTTTTTATCATCACAACAGCATTCTAGGGTCATCCAAAAATAGTTGGGTCTTCTAAAAACTTTTTATCTTTGTTGGTATTGTGAGTCACATATGGTTACTTAAAACAAGGCTTTAAAGTGTTTTAGTACTTCTCAAAGTACCAAAAAAATCAATAAAGAGTTTAAAGGTCCCCAGATGCATTAGGTAGTGTGTCAGATTTTCAATTTCAAGTCTGCTTTAATATCTTTTAAATGACTTTCCAAAGCCCTTTTTTTGTTTGTTTCTTATTTAAATAGTGACAGTTCAGTAATGAATATTTAGCAATAGAAATTTTTCTGACTTTAGTAAACATTAGTTTCTATACATCTTGGAAATTATTGCTGTATCTTACTGTATGATTGGTGTCTTTGAGGAAATAAGTCTGGTATAATTTAAGAGCTAAAAAATCCATTTCACAAAAAAAAAAAAAAAGTTTGACATACAAATCATGGAAGTCTTCATGTGAAAATACATAGGAACTCAATGTCTTGTAAAAAATAGAGTTTATATGACCATTTGTCAGAATGACATAACCTAGAGGCAAATTGTAATCTTGCTAATTTATAACTAGGCCCTATGTTAACACAGTATCTCTTATGATCCCATTCATCACCACAAATTAGACACCACCTTTAGGACAGAAACTCAAGGATCTTCATCTCCTCTGAACTGAAATCTTTCTCTCTGCCTCTAAGACCTCCTCACAGAGGTTTAGTCACCAGCTAAATGCGAATACGAGTAAGCAGTGCTCTTACAAACCCTTCAATAATTCCTAATCTTTTTCCAGCCACTGTTTGCAATGTCCCTCTTCCAACACCCAGGCTAAGTTTTGGCAATTCCCATTGACTGAGGCTTTTTTGAGCAGTACCTCTAGTGTGTGGCTCTCCTTGTCCACCTACCCAACCTACACTCGCAGCCAGGCTTCATGTCATACCTCAAAAACTGTGGTACACAATTTTCTGGTACTGACAAACACAGAATCAATATTCTCCTATTTTTCAGACTGCTTCAGTAACCCTAATTTTCTAGTTGACTTGGTCCTGCTTGTTTACATCCCTTCAGCAACTTACATATTTCTTTTTCTACACTAAACATAGGTTATGCGTCTTTACTCTGAAAGGACAGACCCTTTAGGACCTTTCGTGATGACCTCATAACACTCCCAGCAATCTAAATTATTAAGTTATTCTAAATTTTCTGGCAAGCACTTCTGTGCTTTCTCTCACATTGCTATAACTAACCACACTAACCAACCAACTCTCTTTAATTTTACTTAAACAGTCAATTTTGCAACACCTGCAGTAACTTAATCTGCATTTTACTGACAATGACTTAGCTTACCTCTGCTGATTGATCTCATGTCCTCTAGACTCGCTGTAATTTCACATACCAACACTCTGCTTCCATGCTGTTTGGCATGAAAGGCCCTAGTCAATAGCAAGAACTTCTAACACTTTATGACCACATAAATAATAAACAAAAATCGACTTCCAAATATAAGATGCTCACAATTTTGGAACAATCATTATTTTCTCTTGAATAAATTTTCTGTTTTCCTAACTTTATTATTCCACTATATATTACTTATTTTTTGATATTAATGTTTATTTTAAAAATATAAGCACATATTCCATAACAACATCAACTGTTGTTGCTTTCAGCACTCTATCAGGTCATGTGTTATTTTATTAATCTACTACTGATGAATTTTCATAGCTAACCTTTTGAATATAAATTTTCTATCTCAGTAACAACATAAATTATTTTAATAACTTATTACTTTTCTTTAAGCAGTAGTTTCCAAGATTTTCTTATTATAAACCACAATGCAGAAGTGGGATTAGATGTCCGACCTGACACGCTATGCGGGGTATGTCTGAAAAATCATTTTTCATGACTGAGTGCAATTTGCAACATTATATTAGACCTCAGGTAAGTTCACAACCTATTAAAACTGATGCATACATGACCACTTAAAACATCTCAGACATCTGAAGTCATTATTCTACAATACGTTTTAAGACTAAATTTTCTGACAAGATGCTTTTATTCTCCTTGAAATGAGTTATCTATATACTTGTAAAAATATTCAATCACAATTTCCTTCAAAGTTAGGATAATCTTTTGACGGATGCTTCTAAACAACTAGTGATATATGTCATTTTGTCCCAGAAGGGAGAGAAAATAGTTGCTAACAACTATAAAGTTAGTCTCCCAAGAGAAGAAGACAAACATCTAGCTTTAGTTTTCTTTCAGGAGTCAAAACTTTGAGAATTCATGATTAAATTAGGAAAAAATCTAATTTCTCATATTTATAGGTAAGAAGTCCTGAGATTTTTCACCACCATAAGCAATCTGAAATATAATATTTCTAAGTGATCAAGAATAGATTTATTATAAAACCTTATACATATTACCTCATACAATTGCATATAAATTATTGCCATTGGTCCACTTCTGCCACAGTTCTGAATTAATTATGAACAAATAGAATGTGCTTCCTCAAACATAATCCCATCAGAAAAGCTTTCTGGGATGAGTACTGGAAGTTAGAAACAAATAAAACTCCCTTGTATTATTGAAGGACATCAGCCAACCAATTCAGCCTGTTTTCACTGAAAAGCTGAATTCTATTTTGTTTCAGTGAAAGCCTTGATGTGGTCTCTCTTATCTATAACACTACTTTAAGGGCTACTGCCTAAATTGTTCTGCCACTAATGGGGAGCCTTTTTTTAAAACATCCTTGTAATTTACTAACCAAACCAGGGCAATTTGCTCTTCTCAATTACTTATGCCCTTTTTTTTTTCAAACATTTAGCAAAATTATATAAATTGAATTTTCACTTTAAAAAATACATTTTCTTTGTCCTAAACAAAGCTCCTTTATTCATACAATGGTTTTCAGTCCTTTAACTAATTTTCTATAAAGCTAAAACATTTTTCATTTTAAATTATTGGAGTGGAAAATTGCACAGGTTTAAAAATTTATGAAAAAATATGTAAGGGCCTGCGGTCTCATAAAATATGTATAGTATAGCACCATATTTATTCTACCTACTTGCTAAATTTGCTTAAAGTGCCCACTGTGATTTGTTTGGCGGAACATACTTCTTTTTCCATAAAAGTCTTTTCTGTGTTATCTATTGTTTGAACTGTGCCAGGAAAAAACAAAACATTACATTTCTGACTATTTCTCTCCCACCCTTATTAACAGATGTTAGCTGATAGTGGAAATATAAGACAACATTTTTATGAAACCATTGAGGGAAATTCAAACCTGAAGAATACTTATCAAACAATATAGCAATAAATATAATTTTTGCATTCCAGTGACATTTTGCATCAAGATATGGGAATCTGAAGTGCAAATGTTAATTTTGTTTAGTAATGAAATTCTTTCAGATCACCTTGGTTAAGTAACAAGATTAAATATCTCCTTCCAACTTATTTGCTGATAACATGCATGCTTAGCCATGGAAAATTTACAATATCAGCAACATAGTTTCAGGAGATCTCAGCCACATTTTCTTCAAGAATAAATATTATTTACTTCTGAACTAGCTTTTAAGAGAAGTAGAAAATAAACCACAAGCAAAATAAAGATAAATTATTTGAAAATAAGAAGTTTCTACAGTTCTTTAGAATACTTCTGAAGTCTTAAAAGAAGTGTACATAGTTCTAGTTCATAGCTGTTTCTGTAGTTCTTCCTACATTTAAAACTACACTGAACTTGAAAATTGATTTTGAAATGTCACTATGTCACATGGTATTGGAACTTTCCCTTTTTCATCATTAGAGAAATGAAAAATTATTTTTTATCAAGTAAATCTCTAGCAGAGTTTCTTGGTGTGTCGGTTTTCATTATTTTTATATATTTATATCAAGAAGTAATCATTTGGCTGCCCACAAAACCTTTGCTAGAGGATTCAGTTCTACCGTTAAAACATGCTTAACTTACTAAACAAAAGTAGTTACAGATTAGTTAGTTGTCTCCTCTTCTACATACATTAAAAAAAAAAAGTAATTTTCAATTCTGCAATCTTGAAAAGTTCTTTAGAACATCTAGAGTCTTCTTGTATGCTCTAAAGCATGATGCTTAAGCTCAGAAAAATGCACCCCATTTGATCAATAAGAGAAAAAAAAAAAAAAAAGGATGACCAGCAGGGTTTGAAATGCTTTTCTATAAGCACATATTTCCTCTGCTCTCTCTTAGTGATTTCTGTATCAATGCTTGTATCATCCCGCCTTAGAAACCGCTAGTTTACAGCTGACTGGCCTTTAAATCACTGACTTTCATAACTAACTCTCAAGGTACATTAAATTCAGTGTGGTTGATTGTTTCAACTAGAAACAATTTTCCTCTGGTGGATATCCAAGAAGTTGCATATGTCAGAAACAGCTACCTCCTGTACCTAAAATGTAACGCTGTAAAAAATCAGAGTATCAAACTTCCTAACCATATTCGCTTTCATTGCACAAGATTTCACATTCTAATAAATGAGGAATAATGAAGCTGTAAAGATTTAAAACAATATATCTTCAGAAAATACTAGCCACATCATATGCAGCAAAAAGATTTTTTTTTTTGTAATGACTCTGCTTACTCCTGTTTATAGGTGATTACCTACTTTAAAATTGCAGTATGTAATAGAAATATTTTTGTTCTTTTTAAAAAAGACATAAAGACAGACATAATTATTCCTGTAGTCATTTCACCCTTTTATATATTAAAGTGCTTATCACTGAGCAACGTTCTTACAGAAAAAAAAAATATACTTCCACAGTATTATGTCTTTCCAAGAGCAGCCAAAAATTACTTAGATGACTGTAAAGCAGTGTTAGTTAAGGTCAATCTGCCAGCATGAGACTGGTAAAAATAGTAAACCAGGGTAACTCCACTGTGCAGCAGTGAACAGAGACACTCTGAAAATATTTAGTAGCTTCTATCTTTTCCAGTAAAAAATATAAGTCTGCCCACCATCAGGTACTTCAAGAAGGGTACATCAGCAGAGACTGTCTTTGAGGATGATGTGGGTAGGGGTGCCTTAGGAAGGAAGAGGAGGAAGGGGGTTTGCAGTGACCCTGCCCACCCAGAGTAGTATTGGGATACCTAGTACAGCCTGAAGATGTTCAGCTGTGCCCCCACTAGCAGCATCTGTGAATTCCTCACCTAGCTGGGCAGCATCTGGGGACGGCAATCTAGGGGGAGTTGGTGATGGATGTGT
This sequence comes from Empidonax traillii, assembly GCF_003031625.1. NCBI lineage: Eukaryota > Metazoa > Chordata > Aves > Passeriformes > Tyrannidae > Empidonax > Empidonax traillii. The sequence continues at coordinate 144,209 of NW_020955391.1, read as the reverse complement.
CTGGATGGGGGGAAACTGAGGAGTTTATGGTACACCCTCCCAGGGCAGTGGAGTGTGGGTCTGAGGGATTCAAGGGTATTTTGAGGAGGGAGGGGCAGCAGGCACCCTCCAGGGAATTGTTGGGGGGAGGATTGTGGTAATTTTTAGGGAAGACACCCCAGGGTATGGATGTGCTGGGACCACGGCTATGTTGGGTTGGGGGCAGAGGATTTTGTGGAGCACCCTGGACTGGGGTTCTGGGTGGTGAGATCTCCCCAAGAGTTTCACTGTGAAGCAAGATCAGTTGCTGCAGCCCTTCTGCCTTCATGATGGCATCTTTTCTCTCTTGAACTTTCTCAAGGTGTGGAGCATTATGCTCCTTTTTCTACCAATGGGCCTGACATAACTCTTTCTGCTGTATACCTAAAGTCAATGCCTCTTCCCAGAAGGCTTTTTCAGTTGCTGCACTGCCTTTTCTGGCCTGCTAGATTTTAGTTTGGCTTTGCTCAGCTGCTGATACAAGCTTTTGTCGGTTTCTCAGGGATGTCCTCATTGACCTTTTTTTGTATTTGAAGCCATTGCTCGCATGTGCTCTGCAAAACTTGCGCATCAACACTCTCTGATGTCTGATGACTTTCAGGGCTCAGGTGGGAAAAGGATGAATCAGATCTTGACGTTTGTATTTGGGCGCTGACATCTCCTGCCTATTCAAAGTTAAAGTACACAAATTGACAAAACTTAGGAAATTAGCTCAAAGCAGGAGATAATGGCAGTGGCAGCATTACATATGACCAGAAAAGGACTGTCACCAACTTGCCATCAGATGATAAAATAGTTTTCAACAATTCTGAATTAGACAGTATCCATGGAAAAGTGTTATTTGGCATTAGTGTGTAATATAATCCTGAAAGGAGGACTCTAATTTAAAATCTTTTTTTTTACATATCTTCTCCCCAAAGCTTTTGCTTACCCTGATGGCTTCTGGACACAGCTCATCCTACCCACTGTCCCAGAGCTCCATTACTTCACTGCTTTTGGAGGACACAGGTCCCTTCTGCGCCCTCCTCCATCCCAGCACCACCAGATCCACTTCCTGTCCCAGTGGGAATGGCCTCGCCTCTCCTCACCTTGCCTCTCAGCAGGTGATTGTGCCAGGCAGGACTTGGTGGGTGTTGCTGGGTGCTGTCTGAAAAGAGAGGAGCCAAGACCAGAGGAACAGCAAGGCACAGGCAGCTGTCTGCTGGATGAGTCACCATCAGCACTTCCACCAGCACTACCAGCACCACTGGCACAGCACCAGCAGCACAACACCAGCAGCACAACACCAGCAACACCATCCTGGACCGCTGGGTGTGTCTGTTGGGTTTCCACTCAACACGTCAATGTGCCTTTCAGGATACATGGCATCTCTCAATGTGACGTGCTGTGTGTCACATGTTCCTGGATGTGCCTTTTGGTTTCTGCTATTTCCACTATAATGTTAACATTAACTTGATAAGATGTAAAGCTTTTTCTCATTTCACTAATGTTCCAACATGAATTTCTGAACAAAAAGACTAACTATGGACTGAAGTACTTTCCTCTGCCTTCTGCCCACAACACATGCAAGAAGACCAATATCTCTAAATGTCTATTGCTGATTTCCAGTTCTCTCCACATTTTTAGTAGAGATTATGTTACATAGATTATTGCATGGATTAAAGTATGTGATAAATAAGGTATTAAAAATTATTGAATCTTTTAATCCCAGTAAAATTTCAACTGAAAATAAAATAAACAAGTAATATGTTTTATAATTATATTAAAAAGGTGTAGCTTAATTTTTCATACCCATGAGCTTTATACTATATATCTTGCTCTGCAGTACCTTGCATTAGCACCAATATTTCCAGAGAGGACACCAGAATTCTGATCTATCAAACATGATATTAAGTGGAAGGGGTTGACAGCAAAAACAACCCCTAGTATATTAAAGAAAATAAGAGTTATGAAAGTCCTCACTTGTAAGGTGTTCATAAATTATATTAGCCTGCAGACGCTGTATAATATGTTTGGTCATGTGAAGAAATTACCTTTAAAATTGGCAGACAATCCACGGAGTAAGTGTTGCGTGTATGAAAATGTGGCAGTCAGAGCTATGCTCAGTATGTCTAGGAAAGTAGGATACTGCTTTTATTTCTCTTATTGTGGAAAGAATTGCTGCAAGAATTTTAAAAGTACAGATCATTCATCTCTGTACAAGGAATTCCCACAGGCCTCAATCAGTAACATAATTTTGTTTTTTTAAATTACATTAAGTTATCTAGATTAAAGATGCTCTGAGTCTGAATGCCTCATGTTTGTAATGAAGAGATGGGTGAAATTCTATTCTTTTTCTTAGCATAGGAGGACAGAAAAATTTGTATGGAATATAGAATATATTAGAAAGTAGAGAAGGAGAAAATTATTTCAGTAAGGAGGAGGAAACCTTCTTTGGTTTAGCAGGTTTTTAGGCAAGTCATTCACTGATAATAAACACTGAATGTTTAAAGAAGTGTTATAAGACAAATGGCATAAGAGCAGAGGCAGTGCTCCATAAACACCAGGACCTGAGAAAACAAAACACTGTCCTCAAATTTTTTCTTTTTTTTTTTTTTTTTTTTTTTTTTTTTTTTTTTTTTTTTTTTTTTTTTTTTTTTTTGCTATATTAGGAGCTGCAAGTATTATGAAATGGCAAGGTTCACATATTCCCTAGGATCCTTTGAAATATCACAGGCAGAGGCAAAGTCTGCCCTTTAGGGAAAGCCTGTACTACTGCATTTCATTTATTTTTTATTTTACAATGGAGAGTTCACTGGCTTTTCCAGTTGCAAGAGAAGTGATAACAGTGCATCTAAATGTTGTTCCTGTACAGAGACTGAGCCAAGACTAATAACCACAGGAGAGTGACAGAGATAAAAGCTGAAAATATTTAGTTCTCATGAAGATTAAAACAAGTTTAAAAGTACTTTTCATGTGTCTAATCATTCTAATTAATTAAATTTCCAAAATCTAAAAATTTAAATAACATTATATTCAGAAAAAAAGATGCCATTGTGTAAAATTACTTAGCTTCTGAAAGTATACAGAATACCCTTAATATTAGTTATTTTAATATTTCATAATATGTTTCTCAAAACAAAAGGACAATGTCACACAAAGTAGCTAAATTAAAAAAAAAAAAGTAAATCAAAATGTTCTCTGTTGGAAAAAATTTTCTTCTACAGTGGTTAAAATTTGAAAGAACCATATGAAATGAATGTTTTTCAGTATATTTTTAAACAACTGCTTTTAGTATGGAAGATTCTCAGCAACACTCCTTCTGGAGATGCCTCTTTGCATCAGATGCAAATTTCTAACCAGACAATCTGAAAGTAATCCCCTTATACTTGTTGAAACTTAGTCAACTTAGTTAACTAACAATTTCAATTTTTAATCTTTATTCTGCTGATGATAATATTTTGACAAATTGCTTGACTTTTAAACATGGCTTTCTGTCAATCATTGAAAGAAAACTCTCTATTCTCAAGGTGAAATAAATACCTGTGCAATTTTGCTGATATCTTCCATTTACCTGCAGAAAATCTTAGTTTCATAATCTGTTAGTGGAGGGGAAAGAGGAACAGGGTTTCAGTGGCTTTCAGTTAACACAGAAATGCAAAGAAAACATAAATTTTGACACAAGTTCTAATAACAATTTTTGAACTCTGATGAACATAATTTTCTAAAAAAACACCTCTAAGTTACAGATGAAATTATTCAATAACAGACATTCACCCACTGGCTCAGCTGCACACCCTCAAGCTCAACAATTGCTCTTCTCCCATCTGCTAAAATGACTTGATAGAAATGGATGATTAAATGATCATGTATAAAAATGAACTCAATAGGAAGAATTTGCAACACACAAACAAAAGGCTGATATGCATTGCTAGGGTAGGAGTTTCTTCACTCTAAATTTGGTTGAGTCTGGACTACATATCGAAAGATCAAATAAGGTCATTTAAAAACCTCAACAAAATTACTTCTGATTAAGAATGAGGTTGTGAAAATGACACAATAACTAAATACCAGCTGATGGCTCAGAATTTAACTTTTTCACCCATAAGAATTTCTCTACCTAGATACAAGCTACTAGCATACATGCAAAAGATATATATGTCTTCAGGACATTCACTGGACTCAATTCTTTTTCTAAACTCAATTCAGATCAAACCTCTGAACCTGTCTCTATCTGTACCTTAAGTTTACACTCCCACATGCTCCTATCTTTGATTCTACAGCTTTGTTTTTCCTCGTACTCATAAATGTTTTACACACATATATATTTGTGCATGTATCGTAGATATTCTTCTCTGTGTGTGTGTGCTTGTGATTGTGTGTCTTCATCTACTCACACTTGTGCTCTCAAATACATCCTGCTCTATTGCAAATGTTGAAAGTAGTTTAGGATTGATAAGAATAACAGGGCATGAGTCACCCGTATAAACTTCCAAATATGTATTTGAAAGCATTAGGAATTTTCTGATTAAATACAGAGATATAGAAGAATACGTAAATGCTAAGATGTTTTCATAAATGTTACTTTTTGTAAATTTTTATTCAGCTACTCTCTTACTTTCAGTCAGTGTACCTGCTGGATTCACTACATTTTTCATGTTAATCCTTCTAAATGAGGTCTGTATGCAGATTCCAGGCACTCCTGGAAATTCAGTCTTTAGTCAGGTCCTCATCTGCTCCTCCCCTCTGCAGCAGGATGACCGAAAATCGTAACTCGCAGACTTAAATGGATCTCTTGTGGCAAGTATATACCAAGGATTTATTCACATTATAGAGTAAGAACATTCAATTCTTCTCTCCTCAGCAGAGAGAGCTGGAAATACTAAAAATCACAGCTTGAATCAAAGGGAACACTCAGATATCTTTGACTCCCTATCAAAGAGGTCAGAAAAAACCCTGAGATTACAAAATGTTTCACCAAATGAAAATGCTCAAACTTCACCATCTTAGTTTGTACTTCAAAGTTTTTCTTTGAAGACAGATGGATAGGAAAAGTCACCTAAGAAATGAAAGCTGCCATTCTAGATACTTCACTGCAAGACACGATCAAATTACAATATCAATTTATATTTAAGTAATAACAGACCTGTGCATTTCAAGAACGCAACAAGATAACAGGCAGCATTCTATTATGGGGAAATAGGAATAGAATTAGAATTTCATATTATTTTAAAATAGAAGGAAAAAAAAATAAAAAGCAATCAGGTTTATTTTATAAAAAGTAACTCCAAAATCTTTACTTACTGAAGTTTTTGATTATTTTTTTTAATATGAAAGTATCCAAAAATATTGAAGCAGCATTTTTCCAATGAAAAATAATTTTGACTGAAAAATATGAAAAAACTTTGACTGGAAAGATGAGTTCTGGTACTTCTGATAAGAGAAATACTACTCAGTATAACAAAAGTAGATCTTCTATGGCACAATAAAAGATGATTTTGAAAGGGGAAATGAATGCAAGCCATAAGCAAAAACTTCCTGATACTAATATACATTATTCATAGCACTGATATGAGCATTCAAGCTAGCCTCGTTTTTGGTATGACTCAGGGTGGCGACTTTCCACCAGTTATCTCATTATTGACCAAAAAAACTTTTCTTTGGCTGAAATGCATCTTTGAACAGACAGTCATCTACCCTTGTTAAAATACAGAAAATTCATTTCCTTTTGCTGTTTCTCCAGTGACTAATCTCCCTCACTGTTAAAATTTATGCCCAATTTGTACATCAGATTTAGGAGACTGATTCTGTGGTATACAGCATTTTTTCCTAATGAAAAGTATTCATTAGAATGTTATGCCTCAAGTTTATTCTAATAAAACAATGAGATGAAGGTCTTTAGGAGCAAACTTTAATAACTTGTTACAAAATATTATCAAAGGCATTGGAAAGCCAAAAAAACCCAACAAGGACATGAGAAGATATTATCAAAGGTCAAACCCAGTGATTAATCTCCTTTGAAACGCCACAGACAGAGGTAAGGGTGATCAAATGTTTTACAGGTAGATTACATTTTACCAGAGAAGATCACTAATCCTTTACCAGTCCACAATGACTTTTAAAAATTAGGTCTCTAAAGAGTGCTACAGGGTTAAGTAGCCCTGCTGAGAAGGGCTTTTGGGTACTGATGGAGGAGAGGCTGGACATGAGCCAACAATGTACACTTGCAGCCCATTGGCCAACCATATCCTGGGCTGCATCAAAAGCAGCATGGCCAGCAGGTGAAGGGAGGGGATTCTTCTCCTCTATTCTGCTGAGTGAGACCTCACCTGGAGTCCTGCATCCAGCGCTGGTACCCCTAATATAAGAAGGATCTCCTGGAGCAGGGCCATGAACATGATCAGAGGGCTGGAACACCTCTTCTTTGAGGAAGGGCTGAGACAGTTGGGATCATTTAGTCAGGAGAATCTGAGAATCTTAGGACACCTTATTTCAGCCCTGCAGTACTTATAGAGTACCACATACTTTGTTGCTTTGTCTTCTAGAACTTAAAAAATATGACTAAAACTTGAATCTAGGGGAAAATATATACCCAAACCATCTATTTTCTTATTCCAGATAATGCATAAGCTTCTGTAGTCTTGTTTAAAAATATACTGCATAAAATAGCAGTTCTTAATATATATCTGTTAAAATTCCTATATGATACTAATGGTTAATTTAGCCTAGCATTATCACTTTATTTGTAAATTACTTGTAAAGGATTATGAATATAAATGCTGATTTAGGAGAAATAGGGAGCAAAGGTGATTTTAGAGAACTTCAAAATATTTCAAGTACCCAAAAAAAGTACTCAAGAAACACACAAAAAATAAGGAAGACAAGACTTTTGTTAACGTCACATTAAAAGGTTGAGCACTAAGCTAACAAGCAGCACAGTAGCCAAGAGGTTAAATAATCTAATGAATTTTTTTTGTTGGATTAGCTTGGTTTGTCATTTAAATTCATTCATAAGCAAATTATGTTTGCACAATTAGTTTTGTGCAACTAATATTATATTCAGCTGATGCCCGATGACATGACAATTTTAGAATTAAGGTTGTGTAAGTGCATATTGATCAAGATAGTCACACACACACACACATAAAAATAATCAAGAAAGTCATTTACACCACCCTTGTTCTTTGTTTTAGATTAAGATTAATTTTCTGCTAATTCACTATTTTTACATAACACAATATGAAGTCAAATTACTCATTTGAAGGCAGTTTTCCTTGGAAAACTTAATGACCTACCAGTAAATACCTTGCCAGTGGAGAATTGATTAAGAGCAGGGAAATCAATGACTTAATTTTACATGGTATTTAATGTAATAAAACAAATCTAAATAAGATCGACATAATGTTAATATTTTTTTTTAAATGGAAACTTTCTAAATTGCAATTTACTATACTGGTAGATATTAAATCTGAGCAATTTTCATAACAACTCAATTAAGTGAGAATGGTACAGAAGAAGATTTGGTTTGGTTTGATTTAGTTTGGTTTGTTATTTCTCCTCCAATAGGTTGTTCTCTGTCTATGTTTTCTTTCCTGTCTTTCACTTGTTTTCTGAGTATCCTTAAAATCTTATCCTTATTCTACTGCAGAAATTGGAGTGTAAATATGAATTCAGTAATCTTCATTCTATCTTGGTTTACATTCCTTAGCCACTACCTAATCAAAAGTGGAACCAAGGAGTTCTCAGTTTTATTATTATATTAATATGTACTATATTATTATAACATTTTTATTTAAGTCCTTCATTCTGACTGGTTTGTTGTGAAGTGGAATCAGTGACCTGGTTGGGTTTTAGTCCCATTAGTTGCTAACACATATTAAAGACCCTGTCCCACAGGGTAGTGGGGCACAATTTAATTAATTCCACTGTGCTTTAGAAAGCACGAATAGCACAATTATTTGTGATATCTCAGCCACTGAGTATTTAATCATTGCTTAATTAAAGAGGGTACTTCCACATTCAACACCAGAGTACAAAAGATTTTTTTAGGGAATCTAATCATACTTGAAGTCTATGCTGATTGAGCTGAAGGATTTACAGTCTAGAAGGATTTACAGTCTAGAATCTAGACTGTAAATCTAGCCATTTTCTTCCCAGTCTGTATTTCCCAGCTCCCTATTGCCAGGGTCAGTGTCCAGGGGTGACATAAGCAAGAGCCCAAATGCAAGATTTCCACTGTCAACAGCACAGTCACATTTTCTAAGATGCAGCAAGGTACAGGGAGCTTGCTTACTGCCCCACATCCTCATGATAACTATTTCTCTGTCAGATAATACACAGGTCCTAGCTAAAAGCATGCAAGTGATTAGTGACAACTTAAGGAAAGAAAATCATGGAATGGTTTGAGTTGGAAGGAATCTTAAAGATCATCTAGTTCCAACCCCCTCCTTCCAAGGCAGGGACACCTCTCTCTAGACCAGATTGCTCAATATTAATAATAATCTTTAATAAATATTGTTGAACTCTTCTATTCCGAGGTTAGGCTGAGTTGACTATAGGCTACTGTGGTAGTAACTATTACAGTTTTCTGTACTACTATTACAGTTTTCATGCATATAAAAATTTATTTGAATTCTTTATATGCTTAGAAATAGAAAAGGCACAGTTAGAGTATTCAGCTAGTCAGAGTGCTGCATCAGAGAGTGTTAGTCTTAATTTCTAGATTCTCTAGAAATTCAGCAAACTAGCAAGTTAAAGCCTCTCTCTTCTACTTTCTATCATATCAGTTAACCCTAGCCTCACCTTCTTCATAGCATTGGTCACCAGTTTTATTACTGAGGTTGAAACAGTATAGAAATAAAAATTCTTGTTGTGAACAGAAAAATCTACAAGGAAGAAAATTGATTCAGGCATCAGAGAATATAGGGTTGTCTTGAGAAGAATGACTCTTAAATTCTGAACCAACAAGTATACTTGTTCAGTGTGTTTTGCGCCAAAGACCTGGCTAGGTCACAGAAAAAACAGGTAAGTACTCTCATGCTGTAATAATGGGCAAACTCACTAAATATCCTTATTAGGTAGCACTCATACTTTTGAAGTATGGGTCTGGACAGCACAGCTAAAACCAGAATTTAAGCCATTAGAGGTCTTATACTAAGTCTGAGAATGTGTTCCAAATATGGCCTGCACAGTTCAGTATGACAGATAAAACATTGCTAGCTTATATGACAACCATACATTGATTGGGTGCTCACTCTTTTGTGAATAACACTGACTTGCAGTTAACCTCAGAAAATGTATGGTCTCTCACATTCAGAAGAAAGGAGGCATTAATTTTTTACAGCTTAATATAAATAGAGAGGCACATATACCTGCATCAAATTTAATATCCATCAAAGAAAGATAGTTGATTTTGGAATAGACATGAATTACCATGCTAGCATACAGTTGTGAAGCAAGAAGACGCATTACCTGTAAGGAAGACACAGGTATCACAATGCATATAAAACTAAGAAACATGCAGAGAAAATTGTGGTTTTCAGGTGTGAGCCAGACTTGATTTGTATTTTTACATACTAAAGACTCTCTTGAAGACTGCCTTTTTTCTTCTGTTTTACTCACTATTCTACCATTACTGTTTTCAGAAGCTATTGTACTGGAGATAGTTCAAAATAGAAATTTATAAATGTTAGCTGTATCCTTTGCTTGACAGAGAACTTGCATGAATCTTTTATTGAATAACTACAAAACTTTTCAGAGAACTCCAAGCAACTAATGGAGCCAGGGAAATGACAGATTTCAGCAAAGTATCAGTAGACTTCATTTGTTTCTGGCCCACAGAGACATTCACCTTAAGGCACTGCCTCAAGCTGTTTGATTTCTTAAGTCTATCTACCTGCTTGAGATTGTTTCCACTGCTTTTCACTTCTCACTAAACAAACCTACCTTGACAATATTTCAGCACTCTAGTGCGATCCTCTGCTCTAAATACATTACATTTCTTTCTAGAGAGATAATTTATAGAAAAAAATCACAAACTTTAGCATGCCACTTTTAAAACATATTGAGACAAAATAAAAATTCAGTTATATCTCTACACATCTATTTACAAATAAAAATAAAGTATGATCTGAGTAGAACAAAGATATTGATCTGTTCAATAAAGCACTGCTCACAGGGATAACTTATCACAGGCTTTTGTTCCTGTAAAAATCATCAGTGATGTGCTCTCTACAAATTCTATAAGAAGATTTTGGTTTTTACTGACTTATTTTATGCAATTTTAGAGGTAAAATGTTATGCAAGTAAAAAGGAATCCTTCGGCACTTATAGTGGTTTCACACAGGAAACCACTGTACACTGTACAGTGTCTGTACACTGCACAGAAAGAGCAGCAGATGTCTGCAGAGTCATACATGACTATCTGCAGATGAAGAACAATTTATTTCAAAGCTACAGGCTTCTTGAAACTGTTACCACCTCTGAATTCCGTGGCAGTTCACTTTACACATTAGCTGCTAAAGCTGCAGCACCTACTTACAGATGTAATTGGGAACAATCAAAATATCAGGCATTGTTTCCATTTTCAAGAACTTAGCAGTTGAAATTCATACAACATTCATATGCTGCCCTGAACTCTTTTGTAAAATGGCACTAATTTTTTCCCTATTTTAAATGCCTACTATTTATTTTATACTTCCTAGTTGATGTTTTTGAGGTGATATCAAAGGTGATTTTTTTGTTTTCTTAAATTTAGATATAATAAATGATATTCTCAAAAGCTATTGTTAGGTAGGACTAAGGTACAGCAAACTACGCATATTCTGATAAATCCATTTTCTAGAATTAGAGATATTAAGGCAGACTACCAGCACTACCGATAACGAAAGGACTCAATAACAAAATATTGAGTGCTCTTAGTTGTGAAAAAAGCTAAGAAATGTGAGAATGAAGAAAGCAATCCCATTGTAACCAAAGAAGAGATAGGTTCCTTAGTCTGCAGTCAACCTCAAACAGTACCTCTGAGAAAAGGCTTTGAAGTTTATTGTGAAATTAATCTCAAGATTCCCTGGATTTCACTGGACTTCTCAGAATACTGAGTCCAACCATTAACCTAGTACTACCATGTTCCCCACTACACTATGTCTCCAGGCTCCATGTCTACACATCTTTTAAATACCTCCAGGTATGATGACTCAATCACCTTGCTGGGTACCCTATTCCAATGCTTGACCACCGTTCAAGGGAACAAACGTTTCCTAAGATCCCATCTAAACCTCCCCTGGTGCAATTGGAGGCTATTTCCTCCTGTCCTGTCAATTTTTACTTGGGAGAAGAGAACAACTCCAGCCTTGCTACAACCTACAGGTTATTGTTTTCAAGAGCTGTTGTACTGGAGGTAGTTCAAAATAGAAATTTATAACCATTAACTGTATCCTCTGTTTTGCTGACCTATCAGTCAGCCTCCTCCAGGCTAAACAATCCCAGCTCCCTCAGCCACTTCTCATAGGATTTGTGCTTTAGGCTCTTCACCAGCTTTGTTGGCCCTCTCTGGACATGCTTCAGCACTTCAGTGTCTTTCTTGTACTTAAGCCCATAACTAAATAAGGCACTCCAGGCGTGGTGTCACCAGTGTCAATTACAGGGGAATCACCGCCCTGGTCCTGCTGGCCATGTTGCGTACCAGGGTGCCACTGGCATTCTTGGCCACCTGGGCACACTGCTGGCTCATGTTCACCACAGCCTTCCTACACTCCTGCACAACTTGTCCAGATCATTGATAAAGGGGTTAAACAGAACCAGCCCTAAAACTGAGCCCTGGAGAGCGGCCAGTAGTGACCAGCTGCCAACTGGATGCAACTCCATTCACCACCGCTTTCGGGGCCTGGTCATCCAGCCAGTTTTTTTACCCAGCAAAGAGTTCACCTGTCCAAGCCATGGGAAGTCAGTTTATCCATGAGAAAGCTGTTGAAAGCAGTGCCAAAAGGTTTACTGAAGTCCAGGTAGACCACATCCACATCCTTTCCCTCATTCATTAATTGGGTCACCTTATCATAAAAGGAGGTCAGGTTGGTCAAGCAGGACCTGCCTTCTGTAAAACCATGTTGGCTGGGCCTGATCCTCTGGTTGTCCTGCATGTGCAGTTGATGGCACTCAAGATGTTCAGCTCCATCACCTTTCCTGGCACCAACATCAGACTGACAGCCAGTAGTTCCCCAGATCCTCCTTTTGGCCCTTCCTGTAGGTAGTTGTCACATTTTCTAAATTCCAATTGCCTGGCATCTTCTTGTTTAGCCAGGATGGCAGGTAAATGATAGAAAGTGGTTCAGTGAGCACTTCCACCAGCTTCCTTAGTACCCTTGAATGGATCCTATCTGGCCTCACAGATTTCGTGTCAAACTGGTGTAGCAGTTCACTGACCTCTTTTGATCTTTCCTTGAAGCTTTTATCTGAGTTTAAAAATACTATGCTCATTAGACAGGCTTTTTTTTTGTTTATTTGCAATTACCTTCAGAATAAATTGCCTAGAAATGCATTCTTATATTTTTATATAAAGTAAGAATTTTAGAACAAGGAGGTTATACATAAAGACTACGTGATTTTCAAACCCTCTCAACTGTTAAACTGGTTGACAGTTTTTCCAATCAGATTAAAGAAAAATTAGTAAGTTTCATGGTTTTCACTCAGATTACAAGTATCTGACCTGGCTCTTTTTTTTTTTTTTTTTTTTTTTTTTTTTTTTTTTTTTTTTTTTTTTTTTTTTTTTTTTTTTTTTTTTTTTTAGTTTACTGGGTCTTATCAAAATTAAGCAATAAGCATTTAGCACTTCAGTATGGTATTACAGCTTGTATGTGAAAACAATACCTACAAATAGATAAATTCAAGTAAAAATTCCAAATATAAATGTGATTTATTGTTATTGACATTGGAAAAACTATATAGAAACAAAATATTTTCACCACTGATGGCATTTACAGTGGAGTTATTGTACGAAAAAAAATATAGAGTCTAAGGTTTCTTCTCCAGTATTATACCTTGAATTATGCATTTATTAACATGAATTCTTAAATCAGATGACATAGTAGTTTCACACCAGAGGAAAAGGAAATAACTAAATCTTTTCAAACAGGTAAGGTTTTGAATATGGTTCAAAAGTTAAAATGTTCAAAATTATTTACATGTTTACATTATTTCTTTTCCTGTAGTTTTGGCATAAGTTTAATTAAAAAATTTCCTAAATAGCTTTCTTTGAAGGCTTGACACTTCTTCTCTTAGACTAATTTAATGTTTGGCTTCATTCTGCTACTTTGACATATGCTAATATTCAGATTGCAAAAGCACTCTAAAATCTAAAAATATTTATAAATTTGGCTAACTGGTGATTAACCTGAACTAGCATCAATGATGGATGGAGTACAGAAGCCAAAAGTTCTAGTTCACTATATGCATTTCCTGTGCTACTCACAATGCATAGAAAAACTATTGCCTATACTGCACTCTAAGAACACCTCCTCAGGTGAGTAAGACACAGTATTTGTCTAAACTTCTTTTATCTCAGAGCACAATCAGAGGCTTCCAGCATGCAGTGGCCCAGATAGACAAACCCTCTCACTTCACCTTCCCCCAGCAAACGTGTACAGAGCTGCTATAATAGCCTGGAAAATTTGTTCTTCTTCATGAAGGCTCCAGGTTCATTATTCATAGAAACTTCTAAATTTCATTAGAGTTAACACAACTTATTTAGAAGATACAAGGGCTCCAGGGCTCCTGGAGAACAGGTATGCCAATTGATAAAGTTTTGGAATTTGTAACAATGATCATGTAACTGTGGTCTCCAACACCACAGTTTGAATTTGCTCATTTGTACACTGTGTGAACAAAAGCGAAATAAATTTTTTTCCTTATTTAGAAAATACACAAGTAATAACACGTCCAGGCTTTAGCATAAGTTCTTTTTGCCTTGTCTTAATCTTCTGCACAGAATAGAGAAATGAGGTTGGCAGATGTAAGCCACTCTGGAAATTAAGAGAGCTATGAGAAATGGGCACATGAGTTTAACTACTGACAGCCTCAGTGGGCTTAAAAGACGCAAAGAATACTGTCCTCCTCTAATCTCCCACCCCATATCCTTGCTTCCCTGAACAAGGCTACAGTAGATGCGTTGCTCAATTCTGATGGATTCCCTCTCTTTTTGGATATCATGTCCTCAGGCCACAGAGCAGATTTTACCTTTATTACCTCTTGTATCCTTGTGTCTGCTTACAATGTGTGTCTTAAAGGTTGAAGTGTGTGATGAATATTAAAAGCTTGACTCAGATGAATTGTTGGAGCATTTAGAGTAACAGTCATTAAACATGTGCTATAGCCAAACAATCGATCAAGTTCCCAGGTTGTTAGTACTCTAGCCTCCAATACCACAGTCAACTTTTTTGTTTAAAAATCCATTCTTCTGTGTTTTGTTAATTTGAAAATCCTAGTTACTTGCATACTAATAATATATAACCCCATTTGCATATTATCACAAGCTAACAGCTTCTGACTCAACAGGTTCCAAAATTTAGCTCAGTACTATCCAAAGCCTTATAAATCAAATTGTAATTTATGTAGAATTTATATAGAAATTTTCATCATCAATTACTTATAAAAATCTACCTTAATATGATGCTGCAGTATTACCTTAACCAAGCTTCCAGTAGAAGTAAAGAGGAAAAAAAAAAATAAAAAGACCTTTTAAGGAAGAAGAGGAAAAGAAATTACAAAAGTTAATTAGAATGACACAATTTGACCTTTCAAAAACCAGCATTTCCTGTATTAAAAAGGAAAGAAAATGATGAGCTACTACTGACATTGCAAGAAGTAGAAACAATACTTCTCTAAGCTTCTGTTAAGCTCAATTTTTTACTCCCATGTCAGGGTAAATGATTGTTTAAAGAACCAAATCTGGCATCAAAGTAATAAGTTGTCCGACTGATGAATTAGAATCTTTCTTCTTTACCATCTCTTTTAAAATTTTCAAAATATCCTTAAGCTACAGGCAGACCCACAGCCTTTTGGAACTATTCAAAGGTCATTTCAGCTATATACTCTATCATGCAGATTTCTGCACTATCCAAATGATAAGACTCATTTTAATCCAAAAGTGAAGTACATGTAATGAGACGTTGCCATGGGGCCTGCACACTGAACAAAGAGTTTACATGCATTCAGCCAGAAACGGATGTATTTGCCGACTCAAGAAAAAAAAAAATGAGAAAATAAGCACCACCACTGATTCCAAAGTAAAACAGACAGGCATTAATAATTTTATATTGCTTTTTAAAATACACTTACTGCAATATTTTAAGCTCTTTTAACCAGTGTATTCATTTTTTCCTGAACACCTAAATCTTTATTATGCAAACCAATCTGAGGAACAAGACTAACAAAAAGGTAAATAGGAAAATCTGTGGTAAAAACGTGAAAAAAAGATGTGCAAAATATTTCATTCTATAGGAAATGAAAGACACTGAAATTTAAACTATTAAAGGAAGATTTTATTTGCTAAGTTTAAAGGAGTTGGATATTAGAACTACGAAATAAAGTGCTTTTTTGTTGTTTTTGATACATGAAGCTAAAAATAATAATTTTAGTCAAAAATTAGAAAGAAATTGTTTATCTGAAGCCTTCCTTTCAGCATGACACTTGACACTTCAGTGACTACAGCAATAGTCTCAACAAGGTATTCAAATCAACATCGTCAAACACAAAGACTTATGGTAGTTTTTTAATACTGTAGTTGGTAAAATAGATACTTTAGTGAAAAGAATTATTTTAGTCTTGAAAGGAAGCATCATCTTTAAAATATGAGTAAAATTCTGTACAAAATTAAAAGCTCTAGCTTCTTAAAAATTTTTTCCTTCCCTTATTTTGTTTTGAAGATTAAATCTCAGGTTGTGTTTCAGGGAATAAAACAGTGCCTTGCAATGATACCCAAACAAGTTCTGCCCTCATAAGCAGCAAGCATTTTAGAATCACACTTTCCACAGGCTAATTAGAATCCCTGCTGTAACAATTATTTAGCATTTCAGTTAGGCTAGTTAGCTTGCTTCTGGGCATTAATGAGTATTATATTAATGGAACTATATTTATGCTGTATATATATCAGCTATTCTGTCCAGACATTGTAATGCTCAGAGCTGCAAGCTCAAGAGCAACAAGTTTAAAACAGATTCAGTATTCGCTGGGATTAAAAGGGTTTCTCTTTGTTTTGTTACATGAAGGAGAATATGTTCAGCAACAATGACTGAGAGACTTAAACCCCCACGAATCCAACAAGACAGCACAACAGCTTTTGTTTTTAAATAATCCCAAAACAGAGGCAGGAAACAAACCAGAATTTTGCCCTCTGATATACTATCTGCTGAATAATTAGACTTGTATGGGCATCCTTTCTTCCTGATCTCTTCAACTCATCTCTCTGTTTAAGGCTGAGAAACATGGTGGCATACTCAGATCAACAAAATGAGCGGCTCTTAAAACCTCTGTCTATTAAAGTTCCTACAAAATTGTGCAGGTGTTAAATGGACAATAAAAATCCTTGACTGAGAATTTCAGTGACCAGCAGGTATGCAAGTATTTAGCACTGCCATTAGACCAGATCACTGTCCTTTCATTTCAGGAGAATGCTCCTGCTGAAAAAACCATCTTGCTAAAGGAATTATATTCGCTACTGACTCAAAGAACAATGTTCTCCTTGGGTCCCCTAAGCCCTTCGTAATTTTCAGAAGAAAATAACCCCTGCCAAATATTTGTCACAATTTAGTTACTGCAAGACATATTTTTTTCTTTTGTTTTCTGAACATGAAGTATTCCCCACCGGTAAAGACGAGAAATCACAGTCATCATCAGGCACACAATGTTTTAAGGCAGAAGATGCTATCAGCTTTATAAAATCATTTAGCTTTTTATAACAAATATTTTTTGTGAAAGTCAAATCTGTCTTTTACAAATAAGATGACAAAATTTAAAATAGGAATTCAAGTCAGAAATTATTGGCCTTTGTATTTTCAGCAGAGTTCTACCTTAATTAAATACATGTTGATGCATTTGTTACTGATATGACTGGCAAGTTTTGTAGCTGGAATGGTAAACAATCTGAGTTATTCATAGAATTAAAACAACCACAGTATTAAAAATGCAGTTTTCTGCTACACTTTGCATATTCTTGATGTCATGAGCTGAAATATTGCTGAGAGTATACAAAAATAAGGGTTTATTTTAGAAGCTTATACAGTATTGTCAGCACTTACTTAGAACCAATATTAAAATATTTTCCTGATATTTGATGTAGTTCAAGTTTGCAAGGAAAGTAAACACTTGAGGCTATGTCAAACTAAATGCAGCTGATCATTCCTGTCAGGATAAGCACTACAAATACATTTAGCTCCAAAAATATATGATGTTCTTCTCCCTTCATTTGATATTCTGCATATATAAAGTCCTGTTCATATTGCTTTACATTCAAGACACACAAAGATTATAACAAAAACTAACATTGATACAATTTCTTTTCAAAACAGCTGCAATCCACTGCATCTTGAGTGGGGAGGTTTGTTATGCTTTTTTGTTGTGTTGAACCTGTACAGGTTGCATGGAGCCTTCAGGGATTTACTGATGATGGGATCACCTATTGAAGACACATACATCATTTACTACAATATTACTGATGTAAAAATACCTTATGAGTAAAATATACAGAATCTAAAAAATGTACAGAGACTAAAAAGTTCTATAGGGCAGAAAACGGAGCTTGTGCCATACCCAGTTCATCAGAAAAACAACAAAAAAACCCTCAACCCCCTCCCGCTGAACTCATACATGCTATTAAAAGTAAGTTAAATGCAGACTAATTAATAAATACCTTAATTCTAAAAGGATTACTGGTAAACTTTATTAAATTTGAATATTGACTTGAATATTTGTGCCTAAGCATTAAACTGCTTTAAATATTTTTACTTAAAATACTTGTGCTACAAGTTGAATAAATAGTGATGATTAAAAACTCAGGCATAACTATTTACCAGCCACTGTTGAATGATTTGGAACTCAGAGTTGCAGGTAAGCTATAGTTTCTAAAGGTTCACCATTTAAATGGCATTTTCCAAAGAAACTTAGAAAAATCTTAGAGAATTTGCTCCTAGCATATACACAAGGAAAATTATTTGCATTTTTAAACTGAATTTCCCCACATAAATAATATGCAAGATATATTCAACCTCATTTCTGTTATTATAATAAAACAGGGAACTGATATACAGAGACCTTAAGGAAGATGAGCAAGATGAATGTCCCAAACAGCAATAGGATATTTAGATTTAACTCTAGGACATTATTGTGATTTATACTGTTTTCACTGAGCTTGCATCAGTTACAATAAGATTAATCACCTTGAGAGTTTGTTTACCTTCTCTATTTTATGAAAAAAGATCATCTGATTGGTGCTTGTTAGTGAAACAGTATATTTATCTATGTATTTTTTTTTAATCAGTGGATAAATCAATATACTGCCGTTTTAGAGGGATACTGCTTTTCAGATTGCAATCCTAGAAGGCAGTTGAAAAAGCAACTTACTGTGAAATGAAGTTCTTGGACATCATGAGTATCAGTAGCTTGACATCCTAATATTCTGTGAAATCTCTGCACCGGAGATTAACTTTTGCATTAATGAACACCTGTCTATTTCTCTCATTTTACTTACTATAATGGAAAAACAGGATAAACAAAAAGGAGAAGCAAAGCAATTACACTTTAAAAAGGAGTATTTAAACATCTATATTATACACAAGAAAGTTATTAGTTGTCTCAGCACCGTCGAAAAAGACAATTTATCAATTAAAACATGCAAAAAGGAAGTTCATTCTCCCTGAAATTTAAGGAAATTGAATAAACCTGTTTATTTATTACCAGCAACATTGTCTGGATAGCCAAATATGGAGGGGAGTAAATGTTAACAGTGTGCTTCACCATTTTGTCCAGTAATATTGTAACTTCCCAGGGAGACCTTTTAGTTAGGCTATAACTCCATACTAAACATGAATAATTACCTCACTTAAGCACAAGTGAAAATTCTCACAAGAACATTCAAAGTTTATTCATGTCTAATAATGGCACAAGAAGAGGGTTAAGAGGTAGGTCATTGGTAGCAGCATTAGCTTTTAAAGAAAAATAGTAAATCTGGACTCATCTATCTTCTTTCTCTCTATCTTTACTCCAGGACCAATAAAAGAGAGAAAATAGTTCATGAAAACAAGATCCTTTAAAGCATTCCACTTATTCTAAAAGTGGCACTGTTGAAGACTTGAATGAGCCTGACTCTACAAATCTAGCAAGTTTAGGAAGGTCTGAATATATATTCTTGCAGCCAACAGGCAAAAAAGGTACAGAGTTTGACCCTCTCTGTACAGATTCCTGGTTTAGACAAGAACAGAAATATCAAGTGATTTGCTTAACTAACCAGTGAAGTCACACTCACAAAGAGTAATCCTAATAAGTTTACATAATTGGTCTACACTGTGAGAGTTATTTGTTGGAGAAATCAACTAATTTTTATTAGTGAATAAATTTAAGGCCATTGTTTTTCAGACAACTTCCAAGTAGTGAAGGGGAATATGTTTCCTGAACACAGTAATAATCACTGCCTGGCTAGAGAGCATGATAATAGTCCTTGAATATGACACTCAGCAGCCTAAAATTAAGAAAAGGGACTGATATATTCTGATTGGAGTTCAGTGTAGTTCTTTGTCCCCTGAAAACAAAATAAACCAAACTAAACCAAACCCAAAACCAAAACAAAAACCAAAACCCAACCAAACAAACAAAAAAACCCACCACAGTTCAATCTGTACGCATCTTAATTTTTTTCCTAAAAGAGCATTAAGAACTTGAGAGACACTGTTTTTCATACTGACTGATTTCCAGGCAAAAGGTAACTTTTGATTTCCTTGTTCAATGGCTAAATTGCTTCTTACACTTCTACCCTGGAACTAAACCATTTCAATCTTGGGGTTTTTTTACATTTTTTTCCATATTGCCCTCTTAAATCTATTTCAAATATCTGTATTGCTATGAAGATAAACTGTTATTATTAGTTAGGCTACTCCTACAGTGTAACATTAACATAATCAGAAAGAAAGGAAGAGAAAAAAGACAGGGTAGGAAAGTGTAAAGTGTCATTTCCCTTGCACCAGAGCTGTAGGGTGAATGGTTTTGGAAGCAGACAGAACACTTCTGTTGTGGTGTGCAGATAGATCATTAGGAGGAACTGAAAATATTTTCAAAGATGAGGGACCTAGGGGAAAGTAATCTTTCTTTTTCCCAACTAAGGATTTTATTTCATGACAGTTACATTTAACCTCAAAAGTCAAACTATTCGGTGCATCATTTGATGCACTAGAATGCTGTCATTTCAGTGATAGAAATGTTTTCAGTTCCTGGGAATTCTGAAGACAGTTTTGCATACTGCTGGCATTACCACTGAGGTCTGGAGATAAAGCAGATGCAGGATTTGTAAGGGTAGGCAATACATCTTAGATATATTGAGTATAGGCGAAAAAACAGACAAATTCTCAGATGCTATAACCTTTCTCCAGATCTGTTGGGACATTCTCCTTACAAATATGCTTTGATTAATGCTTAAGAACTAGATGTTTTTTAGAAATGCTGTTTTCTAGAGCATAAACGAAAGCAGACAGGGAGGTCACCATGCTGAATTTGTACCTGTGAAAGGTCCTCTCATCCCATAAAACTTTCCTGAAGCAGAAAAGGTTACTTTGTATACAGAAATAAAATGAGACATAGGATAGAAAGAGAAATCATTTTTCAAACTGAAAATTACAAAGTTCAAAGACTACTTTCTTCTGCTCTTGTCTATCTTTTTCATGTTTTCTGAGTTCTGGTTCTGGTTCTCCAGCTGAGTTCTGATATATGCTTTCCACTCTTAAATTTTTTTTTTTTTTCTGCTTAAATTACCTTTTTCACATTTCTCCCAATAAGTGATTTTTTTTCAAATGTGTTTACATAATAAAAGTCAATTTTTCAATACTAAAGTTA
This sequence comes from Empidonax traillii, assembly GCF_003031625.1. Taxonomy (NCBI): domain Eukaryota; kingdom Metazoa; phylum Chordata; class Aves; order Passeriformes; family Tyrannidae; genus Empidonax; species Empidonax traillii. The sequence continues at coordinate 123,125 of NW_020955391.1, read as the reverse complement.
TGAAATATCTTCAGTGAATTAGCAGCCATCACTAATGCACAAAATAATTAGATTTGTGACTGCAGGACATTTACTTGTCTAGTCTCAGCTACCTTGAAGTCCTTAAATATTGTATGATTTATAGGGTCACAAAGAAAAATGTGGACATAATTCATCAGTTCGCAGTTGCAATAAGTACTTTATAAGACACCATTATTAAAATAACCACTTATAGAATAAAAATGCCTAAGCAGGCTATTAATAATAGTGTGTGTGCAAACTGCTTAGGATGCCCCAAAGATTTACCATTCTTGGGGTAGAATTAACATTCTAACAGGGAGATTGAGAGGCACTTTCAATTGTTTCTTTTTCATTTGGCATTTGTGGCTGGTTTTTGTTGGACTTCTTCCCAACTCTGAAGAGGTTAAAGATACCATAGGGTATCTTTACATTTAATTTCATAACTAACACAAGATAGCAGGGATGAGTTCCTCATTTTCCAGTACCCATTTTAAAATAACTTGGTTGTCGTGTTTACTATTACAGAAATTCAGCAGGTATTGGGGCACTGATCTAACCCTGTACCTTTCAAAAACATTTCATTGTTGTCTTGCTATTTCTCGAAATATGATTAAACATTCCAGAGGCTGGAAAAGCAGTAAAGTTAGTGATATAATAAAAAAGTTTGATTTTCTTCCTTTTACATCAGTAAGAGTTTCAATTAACATCTGGTGAATTATGAAACAAATAGATTTTTATACTGTTTCAAAAATTCAATAATTAACAGTACAACTTTGAATTCAGTTGGCAAACTACAAATTCTAGAAAGACTTGTCCAACAAAACTGTCCCCTGCACTGTTGATAGTCTCACTTAACATGTTGTTTATAAAATGTGTAATTATAACTGAATTCCAGAGTTTTTATTTCATTTTTACTACAAATCTCTCATGGTAATTACCTCAAAAATTGGTAGAGCATTGTTTTAAATAGTTTATTTCAAAGTATGAGGTTGTAATACTTTTTGACTATCAACAGGAAAGAAAAGCAAAGAGTTGTATTTTTTAGTTTCTGAATTTGACAGATTTATGTTAGAACCAAAAATTAAGGATTATTTCATGCTGAAATTAAAATGGTTGGGAAGAAAAAGAAGTAAAACATAGGGAATCAGTAGAAGTCTAAGAAGACAATTAGATCACATTAGAGAACTCAGAATTCTTCCCTAAATTCAACAGCAATTCTCAGAAACTAAAAATTTTCTGGGTTTTAGGGACTATACCATCGAATTTTTACCCTCTTTTTACCCTTTTTTAAGAAAAAAAATCTGAAATAAAAATTCACTTTAAAACATGAAAGATATCAAAATATTCATTTGGAAACTATAAACATGTTTTTACTCTTTTTATTTTGTTTCTTTTTAGTTTTGGAAGTCCGTCCACAAAATTGGTACCTGACACTAGTTCACAGACTAGTGAAAAGTCGCTGGACTTTGTTGCTGTTGAAAATCATTCTCCTCTAGGAAGTAATCTTGATAAAAATTTTTTTCATCAGTTCTACTGAGTTTGTGAGGCACCCTGGCATATCCAGAATATTTAAACACACCCCAAAAAGCCTTTAATACTGAACTGATTTCACAGACTATACATATCATAGACCATTTGTTCCTTACTTCTTGGGGAGTAGGCAGGGACAACTTCAAACATTAAGGAATTTCTCTGGAAAAAAAATGAAACAGAAAATGGCCTCAACATTGCTACAAATTCTGTTAAAATTAATCTGCTGCACACAAGCACACAAGACATCCTGCTGGCAAGCTGAAACATTTTTAATAGCTAATGCACCTGAGAATACAAGAACACTATTAAACCTTTTAAAGCTTACTTGCTACCCATTTCTGTAATGTAATTATGTACCAGACTCAAAGTGAAATCTCAAGCACATCAACCTACATGAAGCCAGAATCTGTATTCTCCTGCTGCCTCTAGCTTGACCCAAATAGTTTGAAAATCTTGGACAAAACTGATCCCTTGACATTTTGTAATCAAAATCTACCACCACCATCACTATATGTGTACTTAGGAAGGTTGTTTCTTTTACAAGACTCCAAACTGCCATGATAAGCATTTATCCTGTCATTTCTTTCCCTTCAGGAAGACCAAAGACAGAAGATAGTCCAGTAGATGTATTGTCCACTTGACAGAACACAAATAACTTACTAATTTCTAGGCCTAGGTCTTGTTTAGATGGAATACAGCCCTATGAATCCTTAATTTTTCCACCCTTTGAAAATTATTTGCATATCTGAAAGAAAAATTCGGCAAGTCATCCAGTCTCAAATAAAGTGAGATGACATTTATGAAAAAACAAACTGCAAGCTCCAGTGCTCACAGAGGTAATCAGAAGGCTAAGCCATGGACTTTTGAGCAAGAAAGAAAGTTTATTTCATGGACACTCACAGCAGCATGAGCTCACAACTGGGTGGAAAAAGCACCCCCTAGGGCGTCTTGGCCACACATTCTGAACTGTTCCCTTTCTCTCCTCTATTTCCCTTCCTCCACTTATGGCAAAGGAATGTTTCTTTTTGCACCTTCTCAGGTAAGAGAATTGCTGGTTTGAGGAGGCAGCTCTAAGGGAGAGACAAAAGGTGGTTGTTCTCATGCACTATCTCAACAGGCGTTTCTTTAGCCACAGTAGGTTTCTTGAGCAATCACAGATTTCTAAACCAGTTTACCTACTCTCCATTTCTTGCACGGGGATCCCTCCAACCCCCCCACAAACAAAAGAAACAACAGTCCAGAAGAAGAATTTGTGATGAACAAGATCTCATTTTCTAGAAGTATTAATGAAAAAGTGTAGTTAAAAATATAGCCTAATTATGTGGAATATTTGCAAGACTGTACGAAAGCATACCATGCAAACACTATTTTCCTTTTACTGCTATTTCTTAATAAATAAAGTTCATCGATAATTATGTCCTACATTTTCTTTTTATGTCCCATCTTTCTTGTAAAACTTCCCATGGTTTACATTACAGGACTTCTAATTTGCCAGAAGATTGCAACAGAGACACTGATGTTCCAGGTGTTAGGATGTACTTCTTCAGTATTACAGAACATTGACAGAAAATGTTAATAGCAGCCACATAAACAATTTGTCCACAAATGTTCTGATGTAGTTATTTACATTTAAAGGATTTACCATTTGGAAAAGAGTTTTGACGGAAATGAGAGAAATTCTGCTTAGACTTTGTATTTAATGTTTGTTGGTTTTCCTTAGTGGGCTCTCCGTCCTCCCCCTCCCTCTCTTTTTGAAGCTACATTGATGTCTTATCAAAAAGGAACAGCAGTTAAGTAACTGCTCAATGCACACACCAATAAATATTAAATTTTTAACATTTTACAGAACTTTGTCTTATTGACTGCTTCTAAATTTTCAGTAAACGATTTTAGAATTGTAGATTATAAATAAGATGGTAAATTGAACATTTTGCCTATCCAGTGCATAAAGGGAATAGAAATGTCTCTCAGTTCTGCATCTTCTCAATGCACTATTTAATTTTGGCACAGATAGAAGAGAACCTGCAAAATCAGTCTAAACAAATGTGTTTTAAAACAATTACGAGATATTCTACTTCAGTTAACTCCTATATATAAACAAGCACAAAGATATTTAATGCTTTGGAAACCAAGAAGACAAATTTTCATAATTTGAAATTTTTCAAATTTTCATATTTTAAGAAGATCAGATTCAACCCTTCCCCCAAAAAATAAACAGAGTAGGACAGAATTTGCTGAGAGGACAAACAAATCACCCATCTCTTCTCAGAAAATACAAGGAAAAATCCAAAACAACACAGAGTGCAGAGGAACTTGTTTTGTAAACTTCAACAGCAAACAGTACAACTACAAATAACAGAATTAAAGTCAGATTCTGTCCTGAGCTGCCCACTTAGGCATGCTGATACTGACAAAAATGATACATGATTACTCACCCAAAGCCCTTTGGTTCTACCAGGAGAGAATGTGGAGAGCAGCCATTTCTTTATGAAGTACTTGGGGGAAGCAGGGGAGGTTGGTGTGGCAAACCCTTCACTCCCCCAAAGCTGTTCATACTGCAGCTTTCATCATTGGAGAAGAAAGCTACTGGAGTCAAGTCACACTCACTAACTTCAAGAGTTACCAAGCAACTTTAGTTCTCATTTTTTTTCCAGTTCAGGAGACGGAGCAGGATGAAAGGGATAAGAAAGATCCAATGAGCCCCAAAAAGCAGATGAAAAGGAGTCACTACAAATACCTGGGGCACCCTAGGGAAAGGAGCAGACAGGAGGTAGTATAAGAGAGGCTGAGAGATGAAGCTGGGAGGGAAGCAGGAAGGTCCCAAGGCTCTTCTATATGCTCACCCAGATATCCACCCTGCTTCATACAATGCAGCCTCACACAGACCCCACTGCTCTTAGGTCAGTTATTCATATATTCCCCTGAATCCCACCACATTTTGTTGACTCATTGCTGGAAAGAATTGGAATTCCTCATATTGGAAAGAAACAGGTAGAACAGCTGAGATGTCTAAAATGTGTTTCCTTCCACTTATTCCCAGCTGCCTTTAAAGACAGGAATAAAGTGATTTAGTAATTTTGAAGGAAAACAAATAAAAATTATTTCCTAGCAACAGGAGTCACAGTATTGGTCTCTGGGGAATTTATCCTCAATGTTTTCAGGGCTTTGCCTGCTTACTAATATCAGAATAAAAGTACTCAAATTATTTTAGTGTGATTCTTAAAACAAGGATAAGCCTATACTGCTCTTCAGCAATGTAGGCATGGCAAAGCATGGTGTTAAAAGAACTCATGCTCATGCAAGAAAAACAAGGAATTTCAAACCTTAAAAGCAAAAACCTAGCATACCCCCAGCACATGCAAATAGCTTCCATTTCATTGAATCATATGATGTATTACACCACACCTGCAAACCTGTAAATCTCTATTTCAAAACATAAACCTAGCAGTATCCACAATTGCAGAACAGTAATTTTTCTTTTATAGACACTGAATTTTGGAGGTATCAATCCATACATACCATTAGAGTTTGGCAAAAAAATTGTCAAAAAAAATTCAAGGGCTGTTAGGCTTGGATTGATCATCTGATGGCTGACAATGCATTAAGTGGGAGAAGGACAGTGAATTAAATACCAATATATGACCTATCTGAGGTGCTTTAGGACCTTCTAAATACAGCACCTGTAAACACATCAGTGTTATACACGGTTCTTACTATTGCAAAATAGTACTGTCTTGAGGAATTAACTGTATGGAGATGACACCCAAAATTAAGTGTTCAGCAGTATTAAAGTAAGATGAAGAGAACATGTACATTTATATTAATCAAAATTATAGAAAGAGACATGCTGATAGGCCTCTACCTATTAATACCTGTAAAGAAGATTCCAGAAACAGCTATGGCTGTACTGGTGCACATAGATTACCGAACTGAAACATCCACTAAATTGTTCCAGTGTGCAAATACCTGTAATTTTTTTCATTTGAACAAACTCAAGAATTGAGAATAACTGTATTATTTTGGAAAAGTGGTTTCTTTCATTCTAATATAACTCTTAGAATTATAATTAGCGTCTGCAAAAGGTTCAAGAATAATAATGAAGAATAACAAGCACAAAGAAATAACTACTTACACATCTGCCAAAGGTCAACTTTATTTCTCCAGGTTTTCATTATTCAATATCACAGAATGACAATCACAGAATTTGCTGAGTTGGAAGGGACCCACATGGATCACTGAGTCCAATTCCTGGTCCTGCCCAGGAGCATGCCCAAGAGTCACACCATGGGCCTGAGAGTATCATCCAAATGCTTCTTGAACTCTGTCAGGTTTGGTGCTGTGATCGCTTCCCTGGGGATCTGGTTCCAGCGCCCAACCACCCTCTTGGTGAAGAACCTTTTTCTAACACCTAACCTAAACCTGCCCTGACAAAACTTTTTGGCCATTCCCTCAGGTTCCTGTCACTGGTCACCACAGAGAAGAGATCAGTGTCTGCCCCTCCTCTTCCCCTCAGGAGGAAGTTGTAGACTGCAATGAGGTTTCCCCTCAGTCTCCTCTTCTCCAGGCTGAACAGACCAAGTGACCTCAAGCACATGTGACTTCCCCTCAAGGCCCTTCATCCTCTTCATTGCTCTCCTTTGGACACTTGAGTTAATATCTTTCTTATATTGTGGTGCCCAAAACTGCACACAATATTCAAGTTGAGGCCTCACCATGGCAGAGCAGAGCGGGACAATCCCCTCCCTTGACCAGCTGGTGATGCTTTGCCTGATGCCTCTGAGGACAAGGTTGGTGCTCCTGGGTGCCAGGGCACTACTGGCTCATGTTCAGCTTGTTGTCGACTGGAACCCCTAGGTCTCTTTCTGTGGCACTGCTTTCCAGCATCTCATTCACCAGGCTGTACTTACACCCAGGGTTACCTGTCCCAGGTGCAGAATCCAGCACTTCCCCCTGTTGAACTTCATATGGTTGGTGATTGCCCAGTTGTCTAATTTGCTGAGGTCTCTCTGCAGGGCCTCCCTGCCTTTGAGGGAGTCAACAGCTCCTCCCAGTTCTGCCTCCAAGTCATTTGTGAAGATGTTGAAGGGCACAGGGCCCAAGATGGAACCTTGTGGAACCCCACTGTGACAGGTCACCAGTCTGATGTTCCCCCATTCACTGTTACGCTCTGTGCTCTACCCATGAGCCAACTGCTCACCCACCACATGATGTGTTTATCCACCAGTGTGCTGGGCATTTTATCCAAAAGGATCCTGTGAGAGACAGTATTGAAAGCTTTACTGATTATCCCAAAAAAACTACATCAACTGGCTTCCCTTGATCAACCAGGTGAGTTACCTTGTGTGCGTCTATCTGACTTTAGAGCAGTATCATGGTTTCAGTTCACTTGTGATACTCTGCACATGTATACATTTTTTGTAATGCAGAAGTGTGTCACATTACACATATCACTGTCTTCTTTTAATAAAAAGTCTAAATCATAAAAATTATTACAGTATTTTTAATTCTTAAAAATGTCACATTTCCCTTAAAAGTTTCCTGTAGCAACAGACTCTGCAGAAACACTGTGTATTGAATTTAAAATATTGCCTTGTTAATAAGTGCAGTAGTCCAAACTATTTGTATTCTACAGCAGCAGAAAATCCAATGGAAATAGAATAATGTGACATAATATATTGTTCTTGTATAAACAAAATTGGCATGTTTCTGGTCTATCCACTGAAATGCACCATTTCTGGTGCATCCATTGAAAACACCCAGTGTTATTTGAATTTTATAAATCATATGAAACAACTAACAAACAGTATATACACTGCTATTATTTGCATTACTTGTTAATAGCAGCAATGTCTGCAGCAGCAGCAACACAAAACTTAATAAAACAAAGATATCAAAGCACAGTCATTCCAGAAATAAAATGTTCCTATATCACCCAGAAACAATTTACTGTAATATGTGTTGAAATGCTACAGTAGTCAATGCTTTATATAAGTCTTGAAAATGTAGGGCTGCTAAAACATTTTATCATTATGGTCAAAACTCAAATCAGTTATAAATTAGATGCATCTTTCTATGTTACAGCAGAAGAGACTAAACAAAAAATGCTTCGCTTCAGCATCAAAGCAGCAAGAAAATAAAATCTTAGCAATCACAGAGAATATAGAAAGAAAATAAACAAAGCCCACAAAGGTATAAGTCCATGGTGAAACTGCATGTTGAGTGTAAAGGTTTGGTTCCCCATTACAAGATAAAATGTTACTGAACTCACACAGAATAACGAAACAGAATGGTTACGTTTGGAAGGGACCTCTGGAGATCATCTAATCCAACCATAAACCTAACACTGTCAAGTCCACCAATAAACCATATACCTAAGCACTGCACCTAAGAATTTTTTACCTCCAAGGTTGATGACTACAGTTCCTCCCTGGGCATCGTGATCCAATGTCTGAGGACCCTTTCAGGGAAGGAAGCTTTCCTAAGATCCATTCTAAAAATAGGCAAGAAGATAATCAAAAGTATAAAATGATTTTCATGCAAAGAGCAAGTAAGAAGATTCATCTTCCAACATGTATCACTTTTAGGAAATGAAAGGCTGTGTACTTTACATAACATGTTGCAAAGGCCAACTCATCCCTCATGTTAAAACTGGCTGCTGTAGAAACATCTTTCACAGAAATATTTATCATTTATACCAGCTTGAAGACTGGAAGGTTCCTCTGGGTACTCAGGTGAAATCCATCTAGCAGGAGGATACTCTGTTCACCCTATAAGATAAAAGCATCTGAGATCCTTCTTCCCCGCAGCAATCTCTGAGCCATCTGTTAAACTTCTTTAACTTCCTCTACAATTGTCCTGTATGTCAGACAGTAGGATGTTACAGACATCACTAAGTTAGAGTAGTTAAGAGTGTGTTGGGGATACCAAGCTGTTTTCAATTAGCTATTGTCAGTTATGAAGTCATTTAACTCAAATGAACACTGCTAGAAGCAAATATTTGCCACGTGGTTGTGGCTAAATGTAATACCAAATCTGAAGCTCAAAGAGGAAGAAATGTTAGAGAGTATGATGGTTAACCATCCCCCCCAAGAACTCATCTAGAGGAACTGCTTACATTCTTACGTTCTTCTAAATTACTGCTATAGTTTTGTGTATAACTTGATAGAACTTTAATTCCCCTGATTCAGTACACAAAATGCTTTGCAGCTAGTTCATGGATCACTTCTGCTGGCTTGCCCACTATCTAATTAGGAAACTATAAATGGGAAGGAGGTCCAAGAGTTTTTTCCTTTATTTTATGAATAAGAGATGTCTCTGGCAAAGTCCGATATTTTGTAAGACTGGGCTTGATCCAACAACTAAAAGCTTGTTAAATGAAACAAAATGGGTTTGCCACTGGCAGCTTTACCAATCTGGCCGCTTTTCTATAAAATTGTGGTACTCTAAGCTGCCTTTAATTACTTATTCACACGTTACCACTTCTTATACAGGGAAGAACATTTAAACTGGTCATATATTTTTTATTTATGATTTATAGAAATAATGAATTTTTATCTGAAATGCTGTATGTTAAAAATTCATGATGCAAATATGGCACATTTATGTAGTTAGCCAAGTCCCAGTTCAGAGTCACTGTAGCATTTTCCAGGGAATAGCCAATTCCATCGTTACAACTCACTGGCTCAGCTGCCGGCAATGAAACAAAACCAGCTTTGTTTAAACAGCATTAGTACCACATGCTGGCATATTGACAACTGGCATAAAAGGATCCTATGCAAAAAAGCTGGCTGTTCATTTCACTGGTCATGTAGAAAACTGACTCAGAATGGAGATAATTTCTTCTATGATCTTCTCAAAAAAATCCCAACCAAACAAAATAAAATAAATAAACAAGAAAATAAAAAATCCACAAAACTATTTGGGGTAACCTGGAAGATGTCACTCCTCCAAAATAATGTTTCATTTCCATTTTGATTTTTTTAAAAAAGTCTTTATATTGAATGTAGGTCTCTTTTTTCTTTAAAAAATTCATAATTTAAAACTGATATTTTTCTATGTATGATTTTTCTATATTTATAAATAGAATACTATTTCAATAAATTGTTACCAGAAAGCAGGTAGGCAGGAAGGAAGGAAGAAAGGCTCACCTAAAAAAGTTCAACAACTTTTACTCAAGTTTACAAATATTTCTAGACATGAAAACACAGGTGTTGGCTAATGCTTTGAACTAAAACATTTCACATGGCATTAGGTAACAACACAGTAGCAAATTCTGAGGCTATGTTGATTCTGTAGCTGACATTTTTTCAGTATGTGATCATCATCATTCATAGATACTTAACTTTAATAGAATTATGTCTTCTTCATTAAATAAGAAAAAAGAGTAATTGCTAGGAAGCTGAGACAGTTTTCCTTTCTTTTTGCTGTAGCACATAGATACCTATGAGAAAATGGAGCATGGCTAAGTCAGGTCCAACATGTGAACAAGTAAATGTAAATAACAAGTAAAGAGAATGGTTAAATAAGGAAAGCCAAACCATATCCTTATTTAACAGACAGTAAGCTGTTTCCTATAGGTTGAGAGACTTCAGACTCAGTCTGTGTCTGAGCTATTACCTGAATAAAATAAATGCAATAAAGGCTCAGACAGGTAAGATATATTATGCATTCTGAAAATGAGACTAGCGATCTGGAATTATATCCCCAGTGTTTTGCTGTTATGCATATTTTATACTTGCAATTTGATTGTTGAGAGCACCATAGTGCACTGTTTTTCATTATCTTTTTGAAGAGCAGCAATCTTTAATATTTTTGCATAATAGTATACTTCAACAATATTGCTGTCTCTGAAGACCTGTGCTTTAGTTATGCTTGCTAAATGGAATTTTAAACTCAAAAGGACATGACGTGAATTTCGATAGCAGTTCAGCTAATCAGAACAAAATAGTTGCTTCCACTCATATAAACTACTGCAAACCTTTGCTATACTAGAGTTGAAAAAAAATATTTGCTAGATTCTGAAGGCATGCATATGTAACTGCCTGTCTAGTTACAGCTGTGAGACCAGCAATCTGACACTATGGTTAGACCTGCAGAAGAAGCCCTACTCTATTCAGGACCAAGTAAAACTGTTGCACATTTACAGATTTCTTGTCATGTATTAATTATCCATCACAAATTTTGAAGTTACTATTTTGAATGGTTTAGAAAATAGGCAAAATGCATTCTTTCCAATATATAAATTTCTGTAATATATGTTTATTTATATTATATTCTGTGTGTATTTATAGGAGTAGATACAACCTGAGAGAAGCAAATATTTAAAAATTATGGTTTAGTTACAAAAGGACATAATACGGAACCTACTTCCCACTTATTCTATAGGATTAAAAGATAAAATTACATTTACAATGGCACAGGAAGGACATCAACCTGTTGGACCAAATTCAGAGGAGGGACATCAAACTGATTAGAGGAATGGAGCCTCTCTCCTACAAGGAAAGGCTGAGAGAATTGAGATTGTTCATCCTGGAAAAGAGAAGGCTTCAGAGTGACTAAATTGTGGTCTTCCAGTACCTGAATGGAGCCTATAAGAAAGATGGAGAGAGGTTTTTTACAAGATTACATAGTGACAGGACAAGGGGAATGGTTTCAAACCACTGTAAAGTAGATTTAGATTAGATATTAGGAAGAAATTCTTTACTATGAGAGTGGGGAGGCACTGGAACAAGTTGCCCAAAGAATTTGTGGCTGCCCCTTTCCTGGAGGTGTTCAGGCCAGACTGGGTGGAGCTCTGAGCAACCTGGTCTAGTGGAAGGTGTCCCTTCTCATGGCAGGGATGATTTTTAACTTAAATCATTTTAGGATTCTATGACTATAGAACAAAACAGTCTGAAAAAAGCTCTGGACAAGTGTTTATATTGCTGAAAAAGGTAGTATTTGGTAAAAATGTGGGAGGTCATTATAAATTTTGTATAAATTTTTATTGTGTCTTCATAAATTCATAATTCTCTATGTACACATGTCCAGTAATATACAGACATATTTAATACCACTTATGTACATCAATTTCAGTTTATTATCACTGACCATATAAAGTGGATCAATGTTTATAAACAGACTGCCACACAGTAAATCCAAACAAGAATATTTTCATGCAAGATATTTAGAACAAATTAATCACATAACAACAGCCTACACATCATGTGAGTAAATGTGTAGACCAATAATGCAGGCAAATAGGCCTTTAGTATCTTTATATATATAAAAGATGTCTGTAAATCAATTTCTATCTCATTGATTTGTCATATTTCTGTACTTCATGACTTTCCATGAGGATGATGATGATGGATAGTCCCCTTTAAAAAGGGAGGGAAAAGTAAGAGATCTTTCTACGACACTGATCACTGTATACATCCTTAAAATAAATATTTGTCAAAATATTTATCAAATAAGTTCCTATAGGAGCTGTGATTCATAAATGAATTATCTACAAGGGAATAGACTAATACAGCCCGAAGGATGGTATAGGATGTGTAGTCATGCAGACATAAGAAAGAAAATTTATTGACTAAGGTGGTCCAGCTCCCTGTGGCAAGGAATGAAATGTGAACATCAAAGCTGGGATACAAATCTAATTTTCTATATCTTTTGGTTTTAGTCCCTATTTAAAAGCTGAGACAGAAACCATGAAAGTTTTATATTGTCCCATGGGACATGATTTTGTGCCAGTCCTTCATTAGAGGCAGTCACTTTAACACCTTATGAAAGGAAGCATGTTAAAGACATAACTTGAAAACCATAAACCTAAAGTCTACCATGATGCAACACTGTGATTATGTTTCATAAGGTGCAATTATTGCCATTGTCTGACAAACACCAAGTTGTCTGACACTGCAGCACTGACAACACTGATGCTTTCACTCCTCTCATTTTAGAAGGAATTCCTTTGGAGTTCATGAAATCTACCATCAGTTTCAGTGGCTATTGAGAAAAAAAATCCGAGCACTTCTGGGAAGCCCACCACTCCTGCCTGGCAAATGAATATTTTCAAAACAATCTCTTTCCTGCCCTTTTGTTTAGCAGGGCTTGACAGCAAATACAGCAGTATATTCCTAGTTATCAGCCTGTATTACATACTGCAATAACACATTCAGTGATTCAACTTGAAACTGCGCCTCTGCGGTGTTCAACTTACATACTCACTATAGAGATGACTAAGCTATACTTACATGGAAAGGGCTGTGTGCACTAATTAACACAAAGAGAGAAGAATATAACAACAGGCCTGCTAAAATATCCCTATATAAAAGCATGTTATCATGACAGCAAACAATTTTGACATCTCTATAGTGCCCATCTTTTAAGAAAAAACATAAAATCAAATTAAAAAGCAGGAGTTGAGGGCAAATATTAACACATGTATCTGGTAAAAATGAGTAACTCTTTACCAGCTACATTTATCTAAATCATTACTATCACAGCTTTAATCTTGTGAATAATCCACTGTTCGATATCCCATAAAATCAAGAAAAAAGGAGGAAGATCATAGACTTCAGAGCTAATTATATTACCAGTTAACTTCAGAATTGCTATATATAATATTTAATTATGACTTTTTAACTCCATAAAGCTTTAGAATTTGTATCAATTTACACAGGGATTTTAAGTGCATTCCCTTAGTGGCCATTTGCAGTCCTTAAGAAAATAATACTTTAAAGAAAGAACAAGAATTTATGTTGTAAGTTGTAAGTATTTTCCTAATAAATTGAGTTATAGAGTGCTGGCTCTTTTCTAATGAAAAAAAAAATTAAACAGCTCTGCAATTGGAAGAACTGCTTCCACCTGAAGCTATTACTGAAAACTGTAGATAATGCTCTAACAGTCCTTTATTGTCATTGTCTCAGAATCTTTCTTACAATCAATTAAAAAAACTCTGCATTTTTCTGTTAACCATAGGCATAATGGATTTTTTTAATCTTGAAATAAATGTCTGTGTTGCACTAAAAATAGTGAGTTTTTGTAAAATTATGATTAGTGAAATGGATTCTGACTATTTAATATTATTTTTCTATACTTAAGTAAATGCAGGGGTTGCACAAAGGAGGGATGATAAGGTTGATTTTTGCACAACTATTTTAACAAAATTTGACATAGAGATGATTGTCCAGGAAATACTTCCTTGCAAAATAAGAACTTCAACAACCACTTGGACACAAGGTTCTGCAATAATGTTTAACTTAATTCCAGATTTTATGTTTTTGTAGAGCTGACAAAAGCAGTTGAAATTGTGCAAGAACTGGACTCCCTTCTAGGTACTTTCGCAAAGACATTGCTGTGGGCAAAATATTCTATGTGTTGACAAACCAAACAATCACCAAATCACTTCAAATCAATTGAAGTACAAAGTCAACTTTTCCAAGTGTACAGAGACAGAGCGTAGAGACTAAATTACAAAGCAGTGTTTACTTTTGAGCCATTTTGACCTCAAAAAAAGTACTTCTTAATGAAATAATCTGGATTTTTTTATTCTCTTCATTCAAATATTATAAGTCTGACTTTAAGCTCATCCCCAGGAATTTTCATAGATTTATTTCTGCTGTAGGTTGATCTAACTGATAGCAGAATCAGATCATGCAATGCTTACAACATACTTACATTTACAACAGTTCTATTTCATCTCTCATTTAGCATAGATTTCTGATGTCAGTTAAGGGCACTACATGCTTCCTTCTTACCATGGTTATTACGAAGGCAAAATAAACCATGAATGTTACATTAAAGTACCTAACATCCAGTTCTTCTAATCTATTCAGAATCAATATTTGTGCCTATCCCACACAAGTATAGACTTTCAGCCTTCTAGACTATGCATTGATTATTTTAATCCTTTCAGGAATCTTTCCAGAATGATTGATATTATAGACTGTGTTCCCTTCTTGACTGCTATATGACACACGTATGCTATGAAATCACTTAAGAGCCTTCAGCTCTGTACAGACGAATAGAAGTCTTCACATTAAACTCAACAGATATATTGATTTTTTTTAATTCTACTTTCCTGACACTTTGTTATTTTGCCATCCATGCATTCTTGACAAAATAACAAGTGTCAAATGTAATATGGAACAATAAATACACTCAAGTAAACTCAGTTCTCATTTGAAAGTTAATGAAGAAAAAAAGACAAAGGAAAAATATACAAAGGAAATGTGCCATGTCCTTGTATCATTGGTGGGTAGCATATTGAAATTAGCTTTAAATGACATATTATGACATCTTGTCATTCATCTTTTTACCTCAATATAGAAATAAAAAGTATACTGATCTAGTGATGTGCAAACTGCTTTGCTTTTTAACACGTCATATTTTTAAGACAACATCTTCAGACAGAAAACAAGTTGGAGACTAACTGGAAACAGAGAATAAGCTGTTTTTTTCTGGGGTTGATAGTATTTTGTTGATAATAAGCTATCTTTTTAGTTCACTTCAGGCAGGTAAATTGTAACCTCCTTTAAAGTTTTCATTAGATAGCCTATTATTCCTTTGAAAGAAATAACACTTTGCATTATTCATGAGGGACAGCAAATCTTCAGAGCAGTCACAGAGGCTGCAATATCACAGAACTACTTAAAATTCTATGTCTTCTTTCTCCATTTCTGCTGAATTCAGTTCTGGTCTAATCTCCGTGTATAATGCAATATCTCTAGTTAATTCAGATAGCATAATGTTGAAGAAAATGCAAATTCTTCATTAGTGCTGAATAAAATAGCCTCCATTTTGTTTATCAAAAGCATGTAGTTTGATCTGTATATGATAGTTTCCTCTTTTTTTTTTTTTTTTTTAATGTTGGTGTATACGGATATAGATCCTTATGCAGTGAAGTTTAATCAGTATTTTACTGATTCTCTCCCCTGCTTGAACCCTAGAGTTCATTTTTTCAGCTTTATGTGTACCTTGATATCTTTCTGTACTTGTTAAAACTACTGCTGTATGCTTCCCTCACAGTTTCCTACCAACTGCTGTCTCATACTTTATGGGGAAAACCAGTCAATTCTTCTTTCATATGATTAGATAATGCAAGCTTTTCTAAGTGTATTTAAAATTGTGTAGGCGGTAACCTTATGAAATGATTCAAATAGTTTTCTTGCGCGATTAATTTTCTCTCTTCATCCTCTACGTATTTCTTCTAAATACTGTAACTTAAGGCTAGTGAAACCATGTAGTTCAATAGAAAGGCCACTGCACAGGGAGATACAGACCTTCACCCCATTCATGACTGGGTCACTGACCTTCCATAAATCCCTTCTATTTTCTGTTTTTCTCCCTCCACCCAGAGCTTTTACATGTCATTTCTGCTTAACATACAGCTAAGAAAAACGGAGCTGTCATTCACTCTGCACATTTTCAAACATTAGCAAAATCCTCATCAGGAGAAGTTCCAAGTTAAAAGGCGCCAAATTTTAAAAATCACAAGAGTTGTTTTAGTTGGTGATTTTTACCTCCTGTTAGTCACCTTGTTTTGTTAGTCACAAGAGAGCTTGTTCTTTACTTTTACTCTCACTCTTCATGTCTCTGTGTATTTTCTGACAGCTCTAAGTTCAGCTTCTTTTAAGTGCAAAAACTTTTGGAAATAATTAGGAGGAACTCATGCTGTTACAGCTCAAAATGCTGATTTGCCTCCTTCCCACCTTTCAAATGACTGTGTATGTGTTACCTTAACTGCTGCGGGAGTCCTGCGCATTCTTCCTGCCACTTTTGAAACTAAATATGCTACCACAGATGTTCCAAATCCCAAACTACCTCTTTAGTCAGGACTAGATTTTGCAGCTATGAGATGTAGATTTTCACAATTGTCTTTTGCTTAAAACTACCCTTTTTATTTTTGTCTCTGTTTGTATTAATCATTGCTCCTTTTTCGTCTCTGAATAATTAAAAACTTTGAAAAAGAAGAGAATGTTGAAGAGGCCATCTGAACTGTTTAAAGACAGAGCAAGTGATATCCTGCAAAGGATATTAAAACAAATGGCAGTGTTCCATAACCATATAAAATACAAAGAAAATCAGAGAGGGGAAAAAAAGTGCAAAAAGACAGTTATGTAATAAGAACTAGAAGATAGTACAGGATTATCCCTCCTCTCAACAGAAGGGGTGGCAGATAGTTGGGGGGGTTTTTCCCCAGTTTTGAACCCAAGCATGGGGTGATGGCAAAATACAATACACAAAAAAACCAACCAAACAAAAAAAAACCCAAAACAAACAAACAACCCTCCCCCCAAAAAACACAAACAAACAAACAAACAAACAAAAAACACACACACAAAAAAATGCAAATTACTGTTTCTAGCATGGAAGCAAAGCTGAAAAAGCAAACAAGGGACTTTGGGTCTAAATTACATCCATGCATAATGTCCCAAAATAAAGCAAATAAATTCCAATTCTTTTAGACCACACAGTTGTTCTGAAGTTATTCAAGCCACTTGACACAAAAATAATTTTGCACTTTATTACTTACCTAAGTAGGCCATACCCAAGGTTTTTATAATACTTATATAAAAAACATCTCATCCTTATCAATGCATTCCTAAATAAAATTATTACAACACACACTTAAATTCATGTTACAGAATTAAGAGGTTTAAATTTCTTCGAATACCGCCATACTTTTTACGTTACTATCATTTAGTTTTCCATTTTTATTGAATGATTAATCTCCTAAAACCATGAAATAGACAACTCTTATTATATGAATTAATTTGATTGTATGAATACATTTAATTTAATTTTCTTCAGTTATATTTTAGAATATCAACATTATATTTTTCATCAAACACATTCATTTTGATGAAATACTGACCAATGACATTTCACCATTTGGCACAATAAAAAGTCTCTTAAATGTATACAGAAGTAAGATCATGGGGGAAAAATTTCAAAATGTCAATACAGTATTTTTTTCTTTTTAAATTTCAAGAATTCATATTCTAACTACTTTTACATGAGAATGTAAAACCAGAATATAAGACCTTCATTTTACCCATATTTTCTTCAGAGAGATAGAGGATTATCTATGGCTTTGACTATAGGACTGGAAGATAAGGTCTTGAACTGAGACAAATTATCAGTATTCATATTTTGCAGAAGATAGATTTTCACATTAAATATACAGACACTCATGTATACTAAATGTCACTGGGGATTAGCATAATATTTCTATTAGTAATGCTAGCTTATCTAACTGAGCAACACACTGTAGTCAAGAGCAAAGTACTGGAACTGTGAAAATGAGCTGAAGTGTCTCTAACATGGGTTAAGAAAGGAGAGTGACCATTTCCACAGGCCTTAACTACTGGATTTCCCACAAAAAGTCTCTGTCCTTACATAACTGATTGCCCTCCCCTCCTTCTGTATTCCTCCTGCATGTAGTTTCTCCCTTTCTCAATCATGCTGTTCACTCCAGACTCTTCACTAAATGAAAAGTAAGAAGCTATTATTCTACCACAGAATCAAGGAAAACTCAAATTGTTGCCTTGATACTTGATTGTAAAGATACCTCTTGCATATGTCAGCTATATCTCTTTCAGTGTTACATAAATTCAAAATATTAAATACATGATTTTATGTTATTACTATAACTATTGGCTATTGCTACTGAAACTGAGCAATTTGGGAAACAAAATCCCTGCTTAAATGCTACATTATTAGTTCCATATCCATCTTTCCCACAGTTGATATAAATAAGGTGTTTCCATATAGAGGGTATCCCTTCTCTTTATCAAAACATATGAGTGGCATATGAATAATGTTGATTAATTATATACAGTAAATCGCACACAAAGTGTCCCCAGTGTTCTCTTCCAAAAGAGAGCATTCAGGAAGATGCTGTGACCTTGATAGAACATACAAACAATGGAGATAGAGTTTTATTTGTAAGCAAGGGGGTTTGCTTTGGAAAGATCTTTCCATGGGGAAGACCTGTTATTGCTTGTGTATTTTTAAATTATGCTACCAGGCTGAAAATTTTTGTTTGAATCAATCCTGCCTATTACAAAAACACGTTAACCTGTGTGAGAAAGGTTGAGACTAATCGGTTCAATACAGGCGGGAAACTAAAAACAACAAAGCAAGGTAAGGAACCAGGATCAAACTGATCAATCTTTAGAAAGTGGTTGCGAAGTGCAAAATCCTGTTTGCTCTCTGACTCAATTTTTTTTTTTTTTGAGTCAAATTTTCTCTGACGGGATTTTATTTTTTCTAAATCATATGGAGAAAAACATAGAACCTTCATACTCCAGCCAAAAACAGCTGAAGCAGAATGGAGAATAGTGCCACATAGTTAAAACACTGACAATAATTATTTTATTGTTTGCATACAATGAAATTTTATATACATGTGCATATAGCTAGAACTATATAGAAATACATTTCAAATGAAGTTATTAGCTCATACTTGGAGGACAGGAAGTAAAAAGAACATTTTCTGCACATCAGGAATGAAGAGAAAACATACTGTGTTGAAATTTGTTTCAGATAAATGTAATATTAATTATCATAGTTAATTGGACAGAGAAAACAAAAATGTGATAATTAGATATCAGAGGTACCCGTGACAAAACACTCTGTGACAAAATAAAATGCATTGACTCAACATGTAGGTCCCATCATGCTCCCTGACCTATACATGCTAATGTGTCAAATCAAATTAGATCAAATCAAATCAGAAAGAGGGTACTCTGAAACAATTTTTTAAATAATTCCCTCATATTCTATGAACAATTCAGGGTTACAGATTTAAATTGTTTTGCAAGTCCACTGCAGTTAATACAGCCAAACTGTTTTCTTTTGCTCAAGTAGCAATTTGTGACTAATACTGACAGAATATCAGAATTTCCATTCTCCAGGAACTTGATCGGAAGGGCAAGGGGGGAGTATTCCATTAAATAAAAAAATTAGAAATTTCCTAACAAGCAGGAATCTCATTTTATATATCTGAGCTTCCCTGGAAACGTTTTCAGATAAAATTGAGCTTAGGTATACCTGGGCTCCTTATTCTTTACCTACTCTTAGCAGATTGATGAGGACCCAGACAGATCTTCCAGTCCCCATCTCCACAACAGGGAATATGACAAGGATGACTGATCCAGGTAGCAGACGCAAGCGTACATCCTGGAAATGCCCACCAAGGAACAGAATCATCTTATTTTTATCAGAAAGTAAACATTTGTACTGAATCAATGTTTTATGTATTATCATGAGCTTGGTAATGCAATATCAAGCTAATATTTTTTACCCTCCAGCTTCCCTTTCCCTATTTTTAGTTTTTTATTTCATGAAGACTTGTCAAACTAATGTATTTCATGTCTCAACATAATCCAGGTATCTCACTCATTTTTTTCCACACAGGAATAAACCAAAATATGATTTATTGCATGGCCTACCAAATCTTACCTTATTCAGCATTCAAAAGAATATTCTTATGTTGGTAGCAGTATCACATTATCAAACATTCTCAATAATTAATATTTCCATGTGATGATGACCAGTCATAATCACTTGACATATTTTTCACACAAAAAAATTCTTGTTCTCTTTCTTCCAATATTGATCTTCAAATTACATGATGCACAGATTTTCACTCGTTAAGAGCTCATCAAAAAGCACAGATAAACCCCATTTCCACTACCTGCTTTCCTTACTTTACCAGTGGTTCAGATTTTCAGAAAGCCCTCTTCTGGTAATTCCCATCCCCAACCCCTTCATATGAATTAGTAATAGGCAAACACTGTTTTTATGCCTTTGTCTCTACACTGAAAGATTATTCAAATATACTATCTGCCTTTTGCATTCCTTGCATACTTTTCTAGTGGAGAGGATAATGTTGAGACAGTCTGTCATCTCTTAACACCTTTAGAGTGTTTGAGATGCTTTAAACAACTTCAGTGTCTCCCACCATCCCATGCCTCTTCATCTTACCAACAGGAAGTCCTACCACAACAATAGACTCTTTGAGGTTGTTATTTGAACATTCTTATCCCTACAGTTTTCTCAGATATTTTTTATGCATAGTTTTCCATAAAATCATTACTTGCCTTCTGATGACTTCATTGTGCTTCTGTCTGTTACGTTCTGAACATTCATAGGTTTACAAATCCTTATCAACTAGACCAAAACATAAAAATAATTTGTCTATAAGACCCCAGCTGTGCTCCCACTGTGGTAGAAACATTGTATTGAAAAATTTAGGCATAGGCACAGCAAAAAAAGAATACAAAAAAATAAAACAAATAAGAATGGATTTTCCCTTCAGAGTCTAAAAGATATTTAGGCCAAATTTAATAAAAATATTCAAAGACTACTTTCTGTTTCACATATCATGGCAAAAATATTAATGTATTTTCAATTCTAATTGTAAATTTTTATTAAGTACCTTATGACTATAGCTTTGATCCACATTCTTTGTAATTTTTTTTGGTCTTATTGTGAGATAAGTGCATTATACAAGAAAAGTGACATCTCTTACACTTAAGAAATATTTGTCCAAAAGCATAAAAGAACTCCTTACAGTGAAAGCAGAGATATTCCTTGTTATAATCCTAAAACCATTTGTCACTCTCTGGGTAGCATTTCTATTTTCAGGAAGGAACAACAATAATCATATGTTAATCCTGACAAGGGAACTGTGTTTTTCCTGTCATAATAATAGTTCTTTTTCACACAGCCAAACTAATTATGTTTGAAGTTCATAAAATGTCTAAGAGGTGCTGAACAAATGTGTAATTTCAGGAAAAAAAGACGTTATATTTAGAAATAAGGGTCCTTTTGGAAGTTTTCCCAATTGTACTGGGAATTAGACCACAGACTGTGAGGATTATTCAATTACCGTAAATTTCTATGAAGTTTAATTGAAGCCCACTTCGTTAATTAACAGAACATGGGTTAACTTGGAAAAAACACCAAATCCATCCAGGTCATGTACAGAAATTAGATCAGAAATGTCTGTGATACCACAACAAAAAGGCAATCTTACACTGTATTCATTTTTTAATAAGGAAGGTTATATTTTTTATTTTTGAGTACAAAATTCTGAAATTTCATAATTATTACAGGATCAAAATTCTCAGAAGAGCGACATTGCAATCTCTGCAAAGAATTATCTGTTCATCTCTGCATTCTGGCTGCGGACTTTGAGCTTAGATATGTCACTGTGTTTGTCCAGGTTTCTTTTCCAAATAAAGATACTAAATATACACCAGGTAAGGTGATTTTGGTTTGGTTTCTTTTTCTTCCAGCATTAATAACATTGTATTTCTCAATAGTGAACTTCTTTAAACTACTTTAGAGAATATTAACCCTCAGTAATACTTAACTGAGCTTCAGAAGAGTGAAAGTACCTTTCTGAGTCATGGAAACGGACACTTCCCTGTGTGTAAGATGCAGGAACAAATCAGATTAATTTATTAGTATTTTCTATTTCTTTCAGTGATTCATCATTTAATATGAATCTCTGAATTCATACATACCTCCCATTTCCAATCTTGATGTGGGGTACTTAGAAATTTTATAACTGGTGAGACGTCTAGATGTTAGATATTGTAAGATCTAAATTACATTGTAACCTATTCAATAGCCATCAAAGAGTCTAGGCTTCCCTTCCCTGTAAATCTTTTGACTCATAATTAAACTGATCTTGGGAGCTCAACTAAAATTTTATCTAATTGTTCCAAAAGTAATCTTCATTACATCTTAATGTTCCTACTTCTATTTTGGGAGAACATAGTCCAGTCATAAAAAAATTACCTTTATTACATCCTCATATTCACAAGGAACTCACAAAGAATGTAAATCTCTGCTGTCCAGAACTTTGTACAATATAAAGTCTTAATTTCTTATGTGTAGGAATCCTTCCAAAGGAATAATTTAAATTCAAGACTGCATAAAAATAATGTTTTAAAACTCCTAAGCATTCATAGTGTTTCTGTGATTTTCTTATTTTATTTTCTGGTATTTTATTTATTTGTTGGTTTTACCTTACATAAGCATATGTTTCAACTCATCTAAAGTAGGTTTTGGTCAAGTAGCAAATGTGTTTCATAATGCTGATATGAAGAACCCACAAACTCAAATTTTCTGTATTCCCAAGTGACTAGATAAAAACTATGGAAAATATTTCAAAATACTTTTTAAATATAGAATAAAATGGTTATTTGTATTTTTATTCTAGATTAATTTATGAAGTAGAAAATTAGATATTGTTTCTAACGTTATTTGTTTATGTTTTTTTCAACCCCAATAGTAGTTATCTTAGTAGGCTTGCAATGACATCTTGTGGCTATTCTGGGCTGATTTCTCAGTGATTAATACATTGAAAATGTATATTGACTTTTAGGAAATCTTATATACATGAACAGAAAGCTTGACCTTGGGGAAGAGCCTGTATAAAATGCCTGTGACAGTGGTGTCTGGTCTTTCTAACTTCAGAGCAACCATTTCAATTGCTCCATTTTGCAGTCAGTGGAAAATTAACTAATTAATTTTTCATATAAAGCATCTTCTGTGAAAGTGGCAGGATTACACTGTGTAAGTGACAGCTGAAAGTCTTAAGGTTGTTGAAATCTGATATATGAGTTGAAATCTGCAACATTAGGAAGAAGGAAACCAAACCTAAGCGAGTGATTTACTAAGTCAGGCCCAAAATAAATCCTTTTGTACAAACTTCAGAAAGGTCTAATTTAGTTCTGTTCTTTCTGCAGCTGGATGGTTGCTACATTGGTTGGCTAGCTACACTTTTTTTTAGCATCAGTTTTCAAATATTTTGAACAGGTACCCATTCTCATTCACTTCACTTTCTGCAAAGATGAATTGCAATAAACTTCTTGGGATATGCATGTCTACCTAGAGCTATATAGCCAATGTTAATGTAACCATGACTGTTATCTGTCTACAGATTTCTCTGACTTATGCACTTTTGACTCCTTGAGTATTTCTTCAGTGGCTTTTTAATTTCATGTGAACTCCTTCAGTGACTGTCTTGGGTTTCTTTCTCTTTCTAATAATTTGGGCAAAGCACAGTAGCCATGTTGCCTCCCCTCCTTTGCTAGTTCATAGCTTCTGAACTGAGAATTCCTGATAAAAGTTGAAGATTCATTGTAAATGTTTGTATTTCCTCATATCGTACTTACACGTTTGCAAGACAGTTTTCTGTTTATGGATAGAACAGAGACTTTCTGATTTCACGTTTTGTGGATCTATACTTCTTCATAAAAACAATAATAATATCATTTTCTTTCTGATGTATTACTAGATTTCAAAGACTTTTTGTAATTTTTTTACTTTTGAAAGACAATTTCATAAAGGTAATCCAGAGCTCAAACCCTTTCCCTTTGAACTATGTCATAGTGTACTATAAATACACACACACATACATACATATAGATGTGTAAATACATATGTACATATGTACATATGTACAAATAAATATGTAGCCAAGTATATGTTTGAAGCCTGTGTTCTATGGGAGTTTTCAGGGAATTTGGGGGAGACAAGTATTGACCATCCTCTTCAAACCTAAAATTTTTTAAACAATGCTTGATTTTCCTGAACGTTATATGTGGCAAATCTGATGAAATGTTTACTTACTGCTTCTCACTGTGCACAGATTGTGCTATACAGGGTCTCAGCTGAAGTATGGGCATGTAAAACACAGCATTTGGGCTTGGGGGGATCACCAGGGGAGCCATGAGTTGACCGAGGGGGAGGAAAAACACCATTTTACCCCTTCCAGCAGTACAGTGGGAAGTTCAAGGAGGGGAAGGGGCTGGCAGGGTGGATAAGAGCTGGTGAGCTCAGCTTTGCCAGTAGCTGAACATTCTCACTGAATGAATCAACATCAGACTGAAAGCACAGTCATCAGTTGCATCAAGAATCACAGCAGCATAAGGTGAAAGCTGAGGCAGCAAAAGGATTTTGGCAAAAGAAGGCTGCTGGAAGGCTGCAGTACAACAGTGAGGAGAAAAGAGAAGGCATAAAGAGAACACAGTTCCTTCAACTATTGTCAGTGATGGTGGCTAAATATCCTTAGTATATACAAGAGTGGGAATGAGTGGGAAGAATGATGAGCTTTCAGCTGAGCTTTCCCAAAAAATTATTGTGAGATCCAGGCTTTAGATCTAATATGGAGTTGAACACTATTGGTATTATTTCCTACTGCCACTAATATTAAATTGCCTACTGGTGTTGTTTAAACTGTAAAGTATAGGCTTGAAAACCTTTGACAAAAAATAACTGCCCATATTTGGTATGAATAATCCCATTTCTATTAGCTTCTAACTTGAGCTGATCAAGTAGCATATGTAGCAATGCTGTCAGATAGCTACAAACCATAGAAACAGGATCAAATGTGTTGGAAAAGACCTCTGGAGGTTCTTTAGTCCAAGTTTCTGTTCAAAGAAAGTCAAGGTGAAGCAGGTTCTACAACCTTCCTAGGCAACAGGATCCAGTGTTTGACAGTGTTTCCTCAGAGTAGAAGAAAAATCCTCCTGTCCTGGCAGTTAATTTAAAATTCTCAATTCACTCAATTTCTGTGAAAATTTGGTAGCTCACAAGGTAATAAATGAAAAGTCATACGTGTTTTCCACCAAATTACAGTTGCAGAACTTTTAGTTCATTTACTTAAACTGGCATAAAAATCCAGCAAAATTTGTCTAACTTTACATTTGGAGATGCCTTAGATATCTGCTGGCAATCCTCACTGAGGCATGTGCCAGAAAGTGCCACTCTTCTGGCAGAGTTATGAATCCAGTTGCCTCAGGCACTTTGACAGTGTCACACCTTAATTCTCTAAGGGCACTGATCCAATAAGCAGCAACAGACAAAAAGGAATTTATTCAAAATTGCTTGATAAGGCAGAAAAAGGCCACCCTGTGCTGAACAGCCTTATTCAGGGATTTCAAACCACCTACACACAGCCAGCTTTTTGACATCTGTGAACAGGCACAAGCACCAGGAGGTTTTGTGTGACAGTAATTGTGCATATGTTGTTTTGTTTTGCTGGACAATAGATTGTCACTGTCAGTTGACTGTCAGTTAACATCAATCTACTCATTAGAAGCTCTTGACTTTCTCATCCAAGCTACTCACAAGGTCCAGTAAAAGAATGCAGGCAGTCCTGTGTTTACATTCCCCCTCAGGATACCGGATAGCGATCAAAAGAATATTGTGTTGGCAAGGTGATAAAGTTTAGAAGCAAAACTGAGATGAAGACATGATTTCTGGTGCTTCTGCAATCATGAATAACGGTATTGAGGAGGCAGAAAAGAGCAAGAAATAGGGTTACTGCTACTGTGAAAGTAGGGAACTAGCAGCGTGTATGCCAAACCCAAGGCAAACTGTTTTTGGGTACACCTCATCCAAACTTTTCTCACTAATAACTGGGTGAAAAGTTAAGGTTCACTTCCCACACTTAAAAAGAAAGAAAAAATAAGGAAAAGAAAAAATAATAAAAAGAAGGAAAAGAAAAATAATAAAAAAGAAAAAATGTGAGAAAAAACAAGGTTTTCCGAGTCATCAGGTCATTTATACAGCTTACTACAGGCATTCTTCTTGTTCTTTCTCTGCTACAGCACATACTTCAGAAGGTACAACCTGTTTCTGACATTCATTTCTGGTAGATGGATTTTTGTTTTGTGGGGCGTTTTTGTGTGTTTGTTTATTTTAGTTTAATAAAAAAAATGTAATCTCTACAAACAGAGCACAGCTTCAAGCCAACTTGGTTTCTTCTCCTACCCCTGAGGAGGTTTCTTGCAAATCACACAAATTTCTAAGAGATTTCCAAAATTATTGCACCCTTCACAGGAGGCCTCTTTATATTCTAGAATTCAAAGCCTCTCTCCAACCTTAAAACTGACAAGTCCTTAGAAAGGAGTCATGATTCTATTCATTGTAATTCAGGTATTAGTCAGGTCCCACCACTTGGTATTACTCTAACAATTTTCTGAAATCTTCTCGAGGACACAAAGTTCCAAAATAACTATTATAAGACAAAGGTGGGTGCAAATTCAGTAGGAACAGTAGGATTCCAAAACTCACCAACCTTTTTTGTGGCAAGGGAACCTGTTGTGCCAAGCCTAATCACAACATATAAAAGCTGTCCGCCCATCTTGGACAAATCTACCACTTACATTTTTTACACCAGACTCCTCTTCCTCAGCAGTGGGATTTTGTGCTGTAAAAACAGTCAATGTAAAATCAATCTTGCTCACTCAAAATTACATTAAAGAATAAGTTTCTCTTGAGACACAAAATATTGTTATCAGAGAAACACCCATGGGAATTGACTTATTTTCTATTCCTTCATTTAAATTTCTCAAGTGCAAACTATAAATATCAGATTAGGACAGAATGGTCCCTCTCTTACGTGTTTCACTCCCCCGATATTTGATATCATAATCTAAACTCAACCTTTAAAATAAAAGACTGAATAACTCATTAGACTTTATTGCTGTTGTAAATTGTCCTACGGTGCACAAACTATTTTTTCATTACTATCTTGATTACAACAAAATTTTGCTTGTCTTTGTATCAAAGTTAATGACCCAAGAGTATGAATGGAGTTGCTAGCAGCTAATAAAAGTGATAATAAGGAAGGTATGCAATTAAATAGCTTCAATTAAAGTGTTTCTGTCTTACTGATAGCAAAACTATTCTTCTGTCTACAATG
The DNA here is from genome assembly GCF_003031625.1 of Empidonax traillii. Lineage (NCBI taxonomy): Eukaryota > Metazoa > Chordata > Aves > Passeriformes > Tyrannidae > Empidonax > Empidonax traillii. The sequence goes on along the minus strand of NW_020955391.1, from coordinate 95,878 downwards.
AACTTGCATAATGAGAAGAATTGAAGAAGTTGTATACTGGTGTATCTTTTTAGTAATAGAATTGGCCAGTACTTACCATGATTCAGCAGATCAAGAGCAGTATTTTTAAAACTGGACGTAGAAGACAGAGCAGTGACACACAGGCCTGAAAAAATGTGAATACTAGTTACTAGAATGACATCATGGATTCAATCTTGAACATGTGATTTATAAGCAACGTCCAAATAGAATACTGAAAAAGATGTTTATTGTTTTGAAAAGCAATGAAAAGTATGCAGTGGACATTTGCAGTGTTATAAGGAAAAGAATATAAAACCAAATCAATATGTAAATCTACATGGAGTGAAGTAAACATATGGTGCTGCTTATGAGTGGAACCTGAGTATGTCCCTCGCAACCAGATGAAAGAACAAAACCAATAGAAATGTCATGAAAAAGACATAATGCATAGTTAATAGGTGCCAGAAGAATAGATCAAAAGTCGCTGATTTAGGATCCACAGCCCAGATCCAAGCTGCTGTGTGGATGTCACTTGTCACTCAGTGGGTCACCAGCACATGTACCAGTCACTACACTTCCTGCCTAGTCTATCATTCTAATGTGAAATAATAGCTCTGGTGTCAAGTGGAGTATTGCTGATGAACCAGTTTCATTACACCAAAGAGTTGTGAATGTCTTCCTGACCTATCCAAAGCCTCAGGGAAGTGTTTAGTGTCTCAGCTCAACATAGAGGAATAGAGGGTAACATTTGGCTATCAAGAAAATGACCTTTGAAGAAAGTAGAGGACTTGAGCAAAACAGAAACTGGAGGGGCCAGTGCTGTGATTTGGAGCATACAGACACTGGTCATGGAGATCACATATGTGTTGTGATCCAACAGCATGATCCAAGTGTTCTGCCTAAGCTGTGATTTCAAAAGATTACCATATCATGCTGCTTAATCAAAATCCTGTGTAGAGTCACGTGTCTTCCAAAATGTAAATTTGGTATTAAAACATTAAACTTTTATTGTGTGAAATATCTAAAATATCAGTTCAGAAAGTATTGGACCCTGATATAACCAGTCACAGTTATGTATAATTAATCTAGACTGGAAATTTGTGTGCTCAGTTTGCCAACAGGCAAACATATGCAAGTCTCTTGTTGATTTAATTTTGGCCTGTTCCTCTTCTTGATTTAAGTCATTATATGCAGTATTTCTTCACTTTATAATGGTGTGTAACAACACACATTTAAATTAATATGCTTGATCAGTACTCAGATTCTAAACCCATTAAATTTCTGTTTCCTGCAGCTCTTAATGAATCCACTGCTTAACTTCCTCCTGAATCATAAAAAGTTTTTAAAATGTCTTTCAAACAAGTGGGTGAACTCTGAAATAATTTCTGTCTGCTGAACTGAGTACTAGCCAAAGCAGGCAAAGCATTCTAGCAAAAGAAATCATTAATACCATGAAGATGTAAACCCTTTTACTCATATTATACTTCATAATTTCCCTACATCTGATTTATGTGCATTAGAATTTTTTGCATTTAATGTTCTCGTATAGTGCTGCAACAACAATTCTTATTTGGACTCAGTATTATAAGATGAATTTTTATAAACCAACATATTTTTACATAATTGTAAAACTAAAATGTTGAAGTTTAAATGCAGGATAACCAAACATGAGGCAAATGAATCATAAGATCAATTTCAAATCAAAAAATGGGGAAACCTGAATTGAACTCTCTTAGAATCAGTACTAAATAACCCTTAGGATTATACTGTTCAAGTTATTAAAACAAACCTACATTGTACTGCACAACACCAAGAGAAAAGCTATTGTATTTTCACTAATATTTTATTTGAGTCCTTGATTTGTAAGATGCAATTTCTCTTCCACAGTTTTCATACAGGAGTGCAAACTATATACTATTAGCAAAATTCTTGACATGAAACATCACTTTATCTCCACCTTGTGGAAGTTTTCCGCATATGCTATTATTTAGTGAAAAATAAATTTGTGGGTATGATCTAAATGAGTCTGGTAATGTAGCTGTAGTAGGTAATGTATCTGTAGAGATCCTCTTACAGTCACATTGTCATGGAGTTTATAGCTGCAAAATTAGGTTTACATTTAGATGAGCCTGAGCTGAATCTGTTTTTTAGGAACACCAGAAGAAAGGATGCGAGGGGAAGATGGTAGATCACTTGAAGCAGAGCATACAAAAATTCACATTCAGGTTTTTTTCCAAAAATCGTTGATTCCAAACTTGGATCTGCAACATAGATAATAAGAGATGAACTGAGCTAAAATGATATTGGTGGATATTGTAGGATACAGCTCCATTTCTGAGCACTAATTCTATCCTTTCCACAAACAGTTCACTGAAGCACTGAATAGTTCATTTATACAAAAAGAAACCTGGAAAATGGAGAAATAATTAAAAATAAAATAATAAAATAATTAATTTTTACCTTGATCTGGAGTTGAATCCCATAGAGTAAAACTTCTTTAATTGACAGGTTCACTGTAAAATCTGCTCCCCCCAGTTCTCTTCTAGAACTGAAAACACATTACACATTATCTTCTTGCATTTACTGATCTGAATAAACACAGAAATAGAGTTATCCCTGGCATTGCTGCATTTGGTTCCTTGCTATTATTAAAAATAGGATAGAATAATTTCAAAACCGCTATTAAGTTCTGCTTATGATGCTGAAAAGATACTATTTTTTTCTATTTTCCCATTAGGAGGTTTTGCAGAAAAGCTTTACATCCAAGGTTAGGAATCTTGTTTTTAATTTCCAGCCTAAAACCAAGTTGATTAACTTTTAACTATTTATTCTTTGTCTAACATTAGCTAATTGACCAAATAACTCTTTGTTGTTCCCTAGTGTTCACTATCATGCAAGTTTACAGTTACAGACAAGAAGCAAATTCTCTCAGCCTTGGTCTGCTTGGCTGAATATGTTGGTCCCTTCATGGCCTCTTTTCCATTTACCTGGTCCTTTCTGGAACATTTCCATGTAGTTTTGCTAGAGTCAACTCCTTTGAACTGCACGCAGTGTCTTAGTTCTAAGACCTTACACAAGGCAGCTCTGTGATCATGAAGCGTTTATTCTCAGTTAGCATGACAACAGAGCCACAGTTCTGCAGAAGCTCTGTCCGCTCTGCATTCAGTATGTTCAGGAAAAAAAGTACGTTTCCTTTAAATTTTTTGTTTACCCTCGTTCTGTTGGTAAGTAATTTGTTTATGTGGACAGGACAGAAACAATCAGCAGAAAATTGAGAGAAGGGGGTTTCACATTAATTTTCAGCTAATAGAATATTTAATGTTTTAGGGTTTTTTCCCTATTTTTTTTTCAGTGAGGTTTCAGGTCTAATATATATATTAAATTGCTTATTTCCAAGTTCACTAAAGAGTAGAAATTTTACTAGTCAGGTAAAAAAACCAACAGAAAGAACATAGACTGAAACAGCAATCTTAAGATTTTTTTAACTGGTATATTTCTTTCTGCTAGTCTTTACATATTATTTTTCATTTTGTCTTAGGGACAAATAAAAAAAATATTAAAAATGTTAATTTTTTTCTGACGTTAGTGAAAGATAGTGTTTTACTTCTTGTATAAAATCTTCCAGCATCTTAAATCTCCTGCTCCAAGCTATATCTTAGTGGAAGAATGTCAAACCTTTCAAAAGCACAGAATACAAGGTACTGACACCATAAATGCTAACAAAAGGAAGGTTATGTAAACAAGGCAAGGGACTGTTATCTCAATGCAAATCTAAGTAGTACAGACTGGTCCACAGCCATGCTGCACTGCGCTTGACTGTGCCTCTCCTCCAGCCTGTATATGGTATCTTTACAGCTCTAAAACATAATTGCTATTTTCTTTAATCACTTAAAACTTCATAGTGAAAAACATAAAATGAAGGACAGATTGTAATCCATCAGAACATTTTTCCATGGGAAACAATGTGTCATAGAAATATGAAACTATGGAGAAATAACAGCAGAAAACTTGAGTGACTGGTCAGGGACTTTATAAGATTACAAACCAAACCTGGCACACCATCCCAAAAAAATGAACCTTGGCATTGTCTGTCTGAAAATATATCAGCTGGTAAACTAAATTAGCAGGTAATCAAAATGAATAACCAGATATTTAGTGCTTAAATTCACTTTTCACTTCAATCACAATGTAATCTTAAGGGCAAAACATGCAAACTGACTTCCTATGGGACATTGCAATTATATTTTCAGATATGGAAAATAAGTACTTAGTTGGTGCATTGCTCCAACAAGCTCAACAAAGCTCAGCACCCCAGTGATGGGGTGCTGAGTGCAGGGTTGGTGACAGAGGGCTTAAAAAGCTTGGGGCTTAGGCTTGTAGTACTTCCCTGATGCATCAGAGTATCAGTGATCTTTCTTTTATTTTTCTCTTTTTTTTTCATTATATAAGGGTGAACACCTAGTTTTTATTTTCTCTTTGTCTATGATAAACTTCTAACACCATATTTTATCTGCTTAAATCTACAGAAAATCTGAAAGAAGCTCTGAGAGGCTTTTTACTAACCATATGTAATCATCAGGATGAGTCATCTGGAGCGATTCACATTCAACTTTCTCTGTCTTACAGGACCAAACAGAAGCCTCTTACTTTTATTTCTAAGTTACAATTTTTTCATTCACCCCTTAAGAGATTTGCATACTTTTGATATCCTGCTAGGGAGAAATCCCTGGTTTCATCTCTTTGCTGAGGAAGTATGCCACCTTCACTCTGGTTAAAGCAGCATTCTGACAGCAGTCTTTTTTTTGTTGTTTTTTAATTCAGCAGCACATCTATGCGGGTGCTTTTGTGTGGGTATGTAAACAAGAGATTTTGGGAGTGGCAGCTCTGTAAGTATATGTAGAGCAGAGACTTAACAGTCTCCTAGCTGACATTATAGCACAGCATCTAATCCCACACTTTTTTTTTTTCTCATGTAAGTATTTGCTCAAGTAAAAGGTCAACACAAATAGTGCATCATTGCATTGTTGATATGATTATTAAATTAGTCAGAAGGTTAGGGTTTCGTATTCTTTTCCAGTCTCACAAACAAACTCACATGCTTGCCTAGAAACTGCATCATATACTAAATATTTTCTCCTTGTTTAGAAAGAACAGTATTAAAAAACTAACACAACCCTATGGGTAACCATTCCAGCCACTCTGTGTGACAACAGCAGGTGGCAGCAAGGGATCTGGATTTAGTCTTTTGGGAAAAAAAAAAAAAAAACAACAACAAAACACCATGGTTTACAAAGCATGGATACAGTAGGGGAACAGTTATTTTCTAAAAGAGCAGCTCCTCTCATGAAAATAATTTCCTCCAATCCAAACTGGTATTTGGAAAAGCATTTCCAAAATCTTTTTGAAACTGAAATAAAATAACTTGGTTTGGTTTAGTTCTATTTATACCAAATCTACCCAACATGTTTCATTTCAAAATGATTTTAAAGATCCTAAGACACTAAACAGTTTCCTTAATTTAGGATGTTTGGGAAGAGGTAACATGAGCCTACCTAGTCTCTTCAGCTAAGCTTCTGAATGTTCCAAGTGCAGTGTGAACATTGACGTTATGGGCAAACCAGCTATGACAGCCAAATTTGCAAGGACATAGTGAAGCCTTCAATTTTCATTCATGTGGGGAAAAGCAAAATAATTTGATGACCAAATAAAATACTTCAATTTCAGATATCCTGAAACAAAATGCAATAAAAATATGGAAGGACATGTTCACACTATGCAGAAGTCGATTTTTTTTAGGGATTTCTCTTTTTTTTTTTTTTTTCCTTTAATTTTGAATTTTAAACTATTCAATTTACACATTACTAAAACAACAACTTCTGAATTTAAGTAATTTCTGGCATTTACTTCCCTCTGCCTATTTTAGTATTCTCCAGCTAATCTGAACATATCCTTGCCAGAATAGACCAGAAACACTTGTAAGGTAGTAATCAATCTTTCATAGCTTTCATTTGTTGTGCTTGTATCACCTGGTATCCTCAGGACAACATATTTTTCTGCTTGTTGCTAGACAAATGTAGGATAAAAAAAGGCATCCTGAGAGCTGAAAAACTGTATAGCAATGAAGATGCAGCAGATGAAATGAAACTAGGAGGTAATCCTAGCCAACATGAAAGGCTGTATGGACTTCACCATCTCTCAGGAGTCAGAGACAGCCACCGCCTCCCCCAGCCTTTCAAAGAAATGCTCTATAGATAAGTAACAAAATAGACAATTCCTATCACCCAAAACAAATAGACAAAACAGACGCTGATAAAGACAATACATAACAAAATGAACAGGTATTAGAAGTTTTATTAGAAGTATTGATGTTTCCTTCTTCTTCAGCTCAATATCAGGTGATCTAAGAGGCTTCATCTGCATTAGGCCTCGTTGAAAGATGGATAAGCTGCTGTTTCCCGGGAGACCAGTGATTAAAGGATATGTCATGCTAGAAATATGAAAGTATAACACCTTCTGACCCTAAAAGCAAATATTTGCATATACTTATTTTCCTTGGTTTTGTTACATTTATCTTTTACAATTCTTATTCTTATCCTCCTAATTCTAAAACAAACAAAGAAACAAAACAAACCAAAGGAAAAAATCACAAGCAAGTGATATCAGTCTAACCACATAAGCTAGAAAACCCGTTATGGTTTTTGGATATGTGAAGACTCAGTCATAATATGGTAAGACATTTTCCCTTTCCAAAGTCATGGACTAGAAAAACAAACTACAGAAGACAGAGCAAACAGCAGTATAAAGTACATCAGTACATTTTTTTTTTTTATGGAAAAAAAATTACCTTTGGGAATGATTGTTTTATTTCCTCCGGTTATATACCATATACATTTGTAATACTCTACACAACTCTTGAAAACATGGCAGAGAAGTCCTATCAGATGTTTGAAATCTTTTTGCTAGTTGCTATAAATCTGATGTCACAAAAAATTTCAAAAGGAAGTACTTTTATTTCATTCTGCTCTCTGGCCCCATGGGATCTTCTTCCTCAGACTCAATGACTGAGTCACTGCAAAGTCACAGACTTACAGAGGAATATCTTTCTTCTTTCTTTCTGCTGTGTATTTCAGCCTTATTATGGGTGTTCTCAGAGGTCTTACTGCCAAGAGGTATTTTATATAAATGTCTCTTAACAGGTGCATTTTTTTTTTTTTTTAATTCTTTCAAGGTCCCACTGAGCTTGTAAGTTATGCACAACTATTTTGTCTCTTGACTTACGTCCAGGGTCTCCAAATACTGCTAAATGGATTTATATCTCTCACCGCAATATCTGTTTCTGAGTGTTGTTTTTTTCATATGCTTTCATATGCTTTTGTATGCTCATTTAGATCTGTGCTCTAGTATCATGTCACATTGGAAATTATCTCCCCGCTTCAGGAAATTTCTCATCCTGTCTGGTGCTTTGGGCATGACCCATCCCTGCTCTGCTTCCCACTCTCAGGGCTCCCTGCTATATTGTATGATGTTCTGCTTTGCTCCCATCCCCTTAAGGCCCTTTGTTGTTTTTACCCTGTCACCAATTTTTTTTTCATCACATCCTCTTTGCCTTACTAACAATAGCCATTTGTTCATTTTCACATCAACTGCTTTGCATCTCCATCCATTCCATTGCTTGCACCAGTTCATTGGAACAGTTTCTTCTCCTCTGCCAACACTGGCCCTGAGACAGGTATGCACAAACTACCAAAATGTTTAACAGCATTATGTGTAGCACAGGTGGTTGTGTGGTAGTTTAGGAGAGACACTGCCACCATCAGCACAAGTACTGATATGCGGAAAATGTAGGTCACAAAATAAAATTATCAGGTATGTATATTATAAAACTACATGCTAACAGTTCCTTTTCCTGTGTTTAGGATCAGAAGCCAAGTTCCAGGACTCTTTCCAGACCACAGAGACTGCAGAAGTAATAATGAGGGGCATGCAGGAAGATATTTCACACTTTTGGGGAATGAGAGGGAGGAACAACAGCAAAGTCAGGCTTTGACAGCTAATGTGCTTTTAAACTCTGCTAATGTTCCCACTGGAGCTAGAATTTTGACTATAGGTATTCTGTCTCTTGAATTTTTGTAGTCACTTACTATGGCACCTTATTCTGGGCTTAGATACTGATTGTGCAGATGGTTCTGAATTATTTTTAAGAGGAAAGGTTTGTGAAGAAGCCAATGTCTCAATAAGTTCAGAAGGAAGTCTAGGGTTCAGGAACACTGAGAGGATCTCTTGTCATCACAAATTCACTGGTTACCTCTCTCTAACCATTTTTTTGCTTCCTGAACTGCACAGACTGAAGTATTGCAGTCCTCCTGCTCTGCTTCATATGCTCATACCTCAGCAACCTCTTTCCTCTACAGAGGAAAGATAGAGTCTTTTGTCTCTCCCTTTCCCCTTGTAGCCCTTGTTTCTTTGTAATTTACTACTCTTCCCTCTGCTCTATGCTTGGAAATTTTATGACATTTCTTTCGAGCACTGTTTATTTCATAGTGTACCTTTCATTTCACTTCCAGCCTTAAGGCTTTTTTTGAAAACCTTAAAAATATAGCTCCATAATGTCTGTTAGATGAATACCTGTCCAAGCCTGCAGTAAGGTTGAATAGGACCTCCAAGAGATAAAACAGCTCCAGGCATTTCAGTAAGTCCAGGATTTTTGTGAAGAAGAAAAAAAAGAGCAGACCCAGCTCTGACATCCTAGCAGATACAGCTCAGCCATGGGATAACGTCTTGTGTTTTATCAAACCGTAGCTGCAAGAACAAAGGAGACTTGTACCTCACTACCTTGAGTTCATAAGGTTGTACTTTTTGATCTAAATTAGATTTATAAAAAAAAAAAAAAAAAAAAAAAAAAAAAAAAAAAAAAAAAAAAAAAAAAAAAAAAAAAAAAAAAAAAAAAAAAAAAGCCAAACCTAAAGTCCTTATAAGCATCCCTTTATTAGTCCTGGAACTCTGCACATGTTGGTCATGTGTTTCCTTCTCAAATAACACTCCTAGTTCTGCAAATTTGGAAGTATCACGATGCTTGAACACCTGAGTTTATGTCTTTGTATGTAAGAAAACTGTGTAAGATCTTTTCACAGCTAGTTTAGATCACAAGTTCAACTCAGCCACCTGATTGCATGTAGAGCCTTATGAGATGATACTCTAACACACCTGTGATATGTGTGTGGAGCTGGCATTTGAGTCCTGGGAGACTTTTCTGTACTGAAAACTGCAGGACAAGTGGGACAGCCTAAAACATCTCACTAAATACCTATGTCTAGGAAACTGAATCAAGCAATATCAGTAATCAGTGGAGCTTGCAGTGATACAACCAGCGAGATCCTGGGCATCATCTTTTGCTGGTCTGAATTGCTTTCCAGACTCATTGTACCGGAAGAGCAGCTTAGACACTAGGTAAGATCATATACACCCCTCACACACATGTAGATGCTTCTAGCTGTCTTCTTGTAGAGGTGAATTCGTCTCTACTGTCCCACTCAATAACAACGCTCATCTGTGATCCCATATAGATCAGAGAAGGATATTGTATCTTTTTCAGGAACACAGTATATTCATCATCTATTCAGTCTGCTGATATATTAAACAGAAAAAAAAGAAAAAAAAGAGAAATTCAACTTGTTTTCAGTCATTACTAATGAAAAATGATTCTAGTGGTTTTGACCCTGTCATGGGAACTTTCTAAAGCTACTTCTCTGAAACAAAACTATATTCCAAAGTAGTCCAAGTAATTAATGTTCTAAATATTTTTCTGTGTGTGTTTAAAAAACATTTTCCAAATGCGTCTTTAGGGTTTTTCAGTCAGATTTGCAATCACTCTTATCCTTAAACATTAATGGCATCCATGAATACCAAAATAAAGATTTTAATGGGAATAGTCCTTAAGAAAGACATTGCCTCTTTTTCCTTGTGATCTCTTAGAGGCTATTGTCCTTTTTGATTTTGGCAAGAAATATTTGTTGACAGGTAAGTAATAAATGCTTCAATTAAAACCAATATTTTATACTCAAGACACTTTTTACATTAGTTTTCCAGTCATAATAAGGTAATTTGCTATCATATTGTGGCATTCACCATCTATATTTTCATATAGCAATGGCATCAAATAATCTGCTAGACCTTTACATTTGTTACAGAAAGAGTTTGTTTATTAATTCTTGCTGGAAAATAAAATCATAAAAGTGATCAAAATGTCAGATTCTGTATTTTCATTGGTGTTAAATTTATAAAGATTTCACAGTAAAAGACTAATTTTCAAAACCAGTCAAAACATCTCTGGTAAGAGGTAAATCACGATTTTTTCATGAAAACTTTACTGAATCAAAATTGTGATAACAGTTCCTGATCAGTTTTCAGGATGTTAATAAATCATGTGCACTATGTCTCTTCTTTTTAGTAATCTTAAAAAAATAACCAAGCCAAAAAACCTGCTTAGGCAAAAACATTGCTCTTTGAACCAACAGTTCTAAAACTCATAGAGAAGCAAGGGTTTAGCTAAAATGTTTCATAGAATACTTCATTAAAGACAAAAGTACAATAACCTAAATTCAAATTAAATTAGTCTGGATATCTGGAAAGTCTTAACACAGTGGGCTCCAGAAATGATACATATTTATGACCACTAGGGAAGTTCTTTATGCTTGTTTGGGGAGAAAAATTTTTCTGAGAAAGATCTCCAATTAATAATTTTTTTCAATCAAACAAGAAAACAACATGTATCTATTGTCCTATAGACAAGGTTTATATGCAAGTAAACTTAAGTATCTCCTAAAATTAAGCAGTGGCTAAGGCACATTTACCATACTTAAATATATCAAGAAAAAAATTAGCAAGAAAACTATTTTTGTACTAGCCGAGAAGTTTCTTCCTTGAAAGGGACTCTGCATTGTTAAACTGAATAAAGAAAGAACTAAGAAAATTATATGTTTGGTAAGGCCTTCAGCTAATTTTTGTTTTTTTTTTTTTATAAGCCTTTGCTTCCATTGCTAAATAGTGTTTTCATAATGAATTAATTCCTGACAAGATTCCCTACATTTAGGGAAAATACCGTAAAAAATCAACCCACACCACAGCTGAATTAGTGATTTTAAAAAAAATAATCTCCATTTCAGTCGTCAAGAAAGTCTGCTTTAGAAAGGCACCAGAATGTGAAGGGCTAAGGTTCTCCTCTGCCCTAAGCTGTAATTTTCCTTATTAAATCAGATCCGTATTTTAATTATCTGTTAAGAGGAAATGCTATAGCAAGAGAAAGGCTACACGTGTGATGTTTGTACACATTCCTCCAGATGTGAATCTGTAGGAGCCGGAAGAGTCACAGATGGATTTGCCTGTGTTGTCTTCCTGCCAAGGAGCCCAGGCTGGAGAGCTGAGCCAGGGACAGCAGCACAGGGCCGGCTTTACAGACTTTGCTCTGCTGGGAAGCCCCAGCCAAAACACTGAAGATTAAGAGGAGTAAGACTCACTTACTAAGCATAGTAACTTGGTGTCATTTTGCATATTTCAGGATGTTGGATACCCTTCACAGGGCCAACAGGTGCACCATGTCATGTTTGACACCCCTTCTAGAGAAGTAGCTGAAGACTAGGAGAGATACCCTAAAATGACCATAAAGCATCATCTGGTCTATCCCCCTCCATGTTTTAAGCTCTAGACATAACACAACTTATTTTTGGACAGCTGCCTGGTTGGGTAGATAGCAAAGCAACTTCAGTGTTATGTCATTACTAATGAAAAATGATTCTACTGGTTTTGACCCTGTCATGGGAACTTTCTAAAGCTACTTCTCTGAAACAAAACTATATTCCAAAGTAGTCCAAGTAATTAATGTTCTAAATATTTTTCTGTGTGTGTTTAAAAAACATTTTCCAAATGTGTCTTTAGGGTTTTTCATTAATATGGTGTTAGAAGTAACACCACTGACCACAGTCATTACCAAGTTGAGTTGCTCCAGGATCCCATGGCTTTTGAACCAACCACAGTTCAGTTCCACAGGAACTGTTCTTTTTGCTTTAATGCCAAAGAAGGTTTAGATATATCTGGAAGTTGCCGCTACTAACACTCATTAGTTTAATTAAAAATATGTTTATTCTAGAAAGTGACCAAGTATTTCTAAAATCCCTGTTTTCCCAACAGGTAAGTCAGCATCATAAAAAGCATTTTTATAAATTGTACCTGTAATACTCAAAAAAAAAAATTATTGTACTATACAAATAAGTGTTATTTTTGGGAGGTGGCAGGCAGTGTATGCATGGTGATTCAGAGTACTATCTTGGTGGGAAAACCTGCTAAAGATTAAAAATCCTTTTAGAATAATAAGCAAGGTCAAGAAGTCAGGTTCCACACTGAAATCCTTTAGATATTCACTTTCTGCAATTTATCAGTTGTTACTAATATTTAAGGGGTGAATCTACTTATGTATAAATATATATATAATGACAGCATATTTGGATGTTTTTAAGTCATCTTAAAAAATAATTTTTAAATTCACAGAAGTAGAAAAGAAACAGATTAACCTTCTGGAAATGATTATTTAAAATCTTATTCTCAGACTAATTAGCCACATCCTTTGGTTTAAGCAGCTTTACCACCAGATGTCAGTAGTCTACAAATTTCAGTGAGAGATTTACCACTGTCTTCCCCTTCAGTCATTTTCCTCATTGTCATTAAAAGAGACAAAATAATAACTGACATGTATAATCTCCTTGTGTTGTGTTTTGTGGGTTTTTTTTAATATGTAAAAATACTTAAATTTAATGAGGAATAAGCAAGAAGATCATCATGCTTTCAGTTTATCTACAATTGAGTCCATTAATAGAATACTCAGCTCTGTCATACAGCCAGGAAAAAAATCCATAATATTTTCATTTCTGTTAGGGTTTTCACTGATGTTTATTTAAATTACATTAAAGAAATGTGATGAGTCTGGTCATCAAGAAACAAACTACCTGAATTTCAAAGGAAGATTTTTGCTTCTAAGGAAGATTTTTGTAGCACATGTTTACATGTGAGTCAGGACAGAAAAATATGTCTAATATCAAATGTCAGTGTCTCCACAGCACTTTTACTTGATTCTAATTTTTTTTTTTTTGATGAGTCTAGTTATTTAGGTAGAAGAAAGACTCACTTTGATTCTTCAGAGATGTTTTGAAACTTCTAATGCTTCAAAAAGAAAGGATAAGTACATTGAGTTACTTTAGTTATATCTCTCAGTATGAACAAATTCCTATAAAGAAATAGAGCTGGAATTATTGCATTTTCAAAAATTCATATGGAAAATTCATTAAAAATTATGAAAAAAGGGGTTTAAAATTACCAAAAAGCTCAACATCAAACAAATTGAATGCTATTGAGAAAGCCTCTCCCCTTACAATACAGAAAAAATTAAATTAGGTCACCTGTAAGTGTATGCAGTCAGGACTGCAGGTGCCAAAACAAAAACATAGAACAAGTAAGGGCAACTTTCTGCAGGCAAATAAAAATTTTAACAACAGATTTTAAAGGCCATACAGTCTGTTATCATGGCCTGTGCTTCAGAATGGAAAAGAAAATAATAATCTCTGCAACATTTGCAAAATGAAATGTAGCACTAGATTATGCTTTTGTTGCCTCTGCCTAGCATCAAACCAAAAACTCACAAGCAGTAGCCAAAACAACGCTGAATCAAACACAGACTGTTTTCCACTCAGAAGGCTCCTTATAATTTTTTCTTCTATTTTATTTTTCCAGGTGGATAAAACAAAACAACTGAACTTTTAGAAGGACTGTGACCCTAGAAAGAGATGCAAATTATGAAGTCTTTTTAGTTAGTCTCCTGGGAAAACCTGTGACACAGAGTTCAGCTGTGATCTTCTGGAACATAGTCAAACTGTCTGCGTGTCTATTCATAAATACATGTTCAACAGATCCGGCCCATATACTAGTCCAGGAACTGAGTGGATTTTGTTCTCAAGAATTTAATCCAGTTAAAGAGATTAATGCAGATAGCAAACTCTTACTGCTCCCCGTGACACACAGGGAAACCTTTGGTAAGAGGAGACAACTTTCACGGTTCAATAGCTCCTTCAATGCAGATGTCTTTCAATTATATTTTGATACAATTAAACACAAATGGATAAAATAACCTGTGTATTTTTTGTCAAAACGCAAAACTTTCACATTATACACTAATTACCAAAACATTAAAATGCGTGCCATTTCTGAGTACTGTTAGTTAGTCTCGTACTTCAAATAAGGACAGTCTTTTAATCTCTTCTTTTACTAAACTTTTTTCCTTCAGAAAACTGATTAACGCCTCCTAAAGTTCATTTAGTATACCACATAAATTTTTGTAGGAACTCACATTATTATTTTCATCATTTTCTTTGTGAACTTGGAGGATTTGTTTTCTTTATTATCAGTTCCTTTCCCCCAGATGAACACCCCTGGGTGAATAACCATGGACTTATCTGGGTACAGCATCAAGTTTGATCCAAGTCAGGTAAGATTAATCCTAATGCCATTCTCAGCCACTTGCAGCTGGAGCAAAGCAGACTTGCAAAAATGAAGATGGAAATCATGCCCATCAGGGGTTTGCCCAGAGGCAGTGATGTGTGGGTTAAGGGGATACCAGGAAAACACTAGGAAAAAGTGAGCATGAAGGCACAGAACCTGTGGATACGCTCTGGAGGCTGTGCAGTGAGAGAAAGCGCAGTATTGAGCTTGTTAAAGAAAGATGGGGAAAAATATCTGCTCATGCATGTACTTGCATGTGTTAAATGCTGAGGGAAGTCCTAAGTACTATTGTGTTTAACATTTCTGTCTGGATGTTTGGAAGAGCTGTAGGGAAAAAAAAGAATAACACACTGAAGGTTCATAAAGAAAAGTCAAAGCTGCAATTATTTCCATAGATGATCTTATAATTTGCACAAGTATCTGATGAATATGATAGATCAAAATTCATGCCAATTCTTGTGTGAGAAAAATGTCACCTAAGCATTGATTTTGTTCTTTTCCTGTAAGGATGGCATTAATATTACTGTAGCAGGGAGGTTTATTAAAAATAATGCATTTTTTCAGACTATATATTGTATGTGTGTGTATATTATATGAGATGAAAAATGCAAGTGCTTAACTTTAACTACTACATTACAAAACCTAACATGTCTCACATACAAACACCAGACTTTGCAGACTGCTCAACCTCAAATCTCAACTTTGTTCCCTTCTGTTAGTGAAAAACCTTACTACAGTGGGGCCAGGATTATGTGTGCAGTGGTAGTCCTCTTCTGCATCATCCCCTGAGCTGCTTTAAATGACACAAACTCTACCCCATTGTTCCATGCAGCTGCATATGTGACACATTCTGCTCTGCCATCATGTTACTCATGCTGGGAAGAGATCCTGAGAACACATGGCCACATGACCAGTGACTTGGTCGTGCTGTGACAATTAAAGGTGACTTGCAGCTACAAGTTTTCCTCGGCCATCTGCTCCCTTAAAGGAGAAACATGGTTTTGGACTGTCCAAAATCAGTATGTTCGAAGCAGTATTTGCCCTTTGTACCATGTCAAAAACTCTCAGTACTCCTTAAGCCCTCGTCCTATGAGGCACATCTGTATATAATGCTTTAATTGAGGCACAGGTTTTGAGCCCAGCTTATTAGCTTACAGCTAGGGCTTACTAAGAAAGCAAAATCTTACATTTCCTTTTCCCTGCCTTGGTTTTTCATTGTCCCCATCCCTCCTTCCAAGTGTGTGGTACATCACCACTCTGTGGCATTGGTGAGATCTCCCCTTTACAGTAGCAGAATTTTTATGTTGCTTCAGTTTCAATTCAAATCATGGCACAAGGAACAGCATGTCACATGGAAGAAGCAAACAATGAAAGCAGAATACAAATATGAATTAAACACCTTGCTGAGGTATTCCTGCCTAACACATTGTTTCATATTTCAAAAGATAACATTGAATGAGGCTTTCAACACTGCCTTCTTGGGAAAGGTTTACATCTGCTTAGTCAGTTCAAACCAGTCAGCTGATGAACCTGACAATTTTTCCTCTGTATCTAACCATGGGATTAAATTTATTATTAAAAAAACAAACAAAACAAAACCAAAGCTGTGAGGGTGTAATTGTATATCCAAACTAAACTAACTGAATTATAAAATTCCAGGAATGAATTTGCATGTTTAACAGGAACATTAATTTGTTGAGGATAAATTTGTTTCCCAATGAGATTTGTCCTTAAATTAATATTTATCCTTAAGAAGAAATACGTGTGAAAAAAGCTTTTTTTTAAAAAATGCAGGATTTACAGTCTCAAAGACCAAAATATTCTTTATTAACCACAGGAAAGTGATTAATGCATAAATATCCTTTTCCTGGACAACTGAGGAGAAAAATATTTAGACCCTTTGGAAAACCTAGCTCTTATTATAACTTTTCTGGCTTACACAGCATTTCTGACTTGAGCAACTCAACATGCAGAAACATAGGATATTCATGCAAGTGCCTTGTTTGTTGGAGATTCACCTGGCCACAAACCTCCCCTTTCAGCCACAAGAAGTTCAGCAATACCAATTCAAAGACCAACTAAAATGAGCTTCCCTGGGACTCACATTTATCTAACAAGACTCCAGTTGACACAATGAAAGAGTCCCCAGTAGCTTGTATAGTGTGGGCAGAACCCTTCTCACAGCGTAAAATTCTCCTTGCAAATAGCTGCGAATGTGTTTAGACTATTGCCAGCCAGAGACGCTCCACATCTCTGCTAGTCACCACTCTCTTGCTGCGCCAGCAGAATCACTTACCTGTCACTGTCATTGCTAACAACTGTTAAACACAGAAGTAATGCTCTGATGTGTCGGGATCCTCTGCAGGTACCTGAAAGAACAAGAAACTACAGTTGAAAATTCAAAACTCAGAAACTACTGGAGTTCCTCCCTTTATACAAGTTAGAAGAATTTCTTAGAAGAATTGAAAGAATTCTTCAAATACAAGTTGGAAGAATTCATGTGGGACAGAAAGAGCTGTTTCATATACTAATTGCTTCAAACTTGTTCTTTTTAATTGATATCTGGCTCTAAAATGGAGGTAGTGCTGAAATGTGATATAGACTCGGAGAAATAAACTGGCTTGCTGCTAAACAATATATATATATATATATATATATGTGGGGTTTCTGTGCAACTCAATGAAAATAAAATGCTGCTTTTTTTAAGAGAGAGCTTGTATAAACACCTCCTTTCCTCCTGGAACGAAATGCTCTTTTATGTTTTATAAATTGAGCTGTGTTCTTAAGAAAACTAGCTACATTAATTCTTCTGGTAACCTAGAACTGAATAATTGAAAAATATATTTTATCTTGGACCTTGATGTTGGAAAAGACTCTATAAACTGTTGCCATAGATTATTATAGAAGTACAGTAAAGAAATATTCTGTCTTAAAATCTACTACGCCAAGTGAGGGTGAATTGCAACCACGGAAATGTTCAACAAATGCTTACAATCAATGCAAAGACATAATAAAATTTAAATAATTGCACTATAATTTTAGATTAATAATTGCATATATTATTAAAAATAATTTATAGATATATTTTCAGTTACAGTTTAAATCCTTTTACTTTAGCTCCTGCGAGAAAAAAAAACTACCATTAACTATTTAGAAATATTAAATTAACAAATAATTTCAGTGCCTCTTGCTTTTAACTATACCATGTAACTATATGTTACATTGGCTTCAAGAAGAAGGTTGGCTTAAAAATTCTCTTTCTTTCTACCCCTGATGTGAACACTCAGCCCCACGTTTGCAGTGCACTGCTCTATTTCCTGAATCATGTTGATTGAATGTTTTATGTGCTTGTGCTGGAAGCAGAAATGATGATATGATCCTGCTCAGGGAGAAAATAAGCTTGTGCAAAAAAAAAAAAGGAGGTGATGTGAGTGGGGCAAAATGAGTGGGAAGGGTTTCTACCTGAAATAACTTTTTGGATCTTTTTTGTAACATGCTATGAGCACTATTGATGGAGCATAGTAAACTGTGAAGAAAATGCAGAACTGAGTATCTAGAGCAGGAAACTTCTTTAACAGAAATTTTCATTTAACTGCACCCT
Organism: Empidonax traillii; assembly: GCF_003031625.1. Lineage (NCBI taxonomy): Eukaryota > Metazoa > Chordata > Aves > Passeriformes > Tyrannidae > Empidonax > Empidonax traillii. The sequence goes on along the minus strand of NW_020955391.1, from coordinate 77,736 downwards.
TTTGAGCAGCAAAAAGCTGCATCAAATGGATATACAATGGGTTTTCTTGTTTCTGAAAAGCAGAATAATCAGAGGTTTAGAATAAGCACAGGAGAGTCTACGGAAATCAAGATCCATGCAGACAACCTCAGGAAAAATCAGCTTAGGTGTCAACAAACAGAGAAGAGTCTGGAACAGACCAAATATGCACAGACTTTGAAGTGAATCAGATATGACTGATGTGCTGTGCTATGGGAAGCTCCTCTCCTCCCTTGGCTTGTGCTGCTGCTGAAAAATTGTTTGCTATTATGGCACACGTTCTCATCGAGAGCACACAAAGAACTACATAACAATTAGTTTATCAAGAATAAACACATTGTGGAACTGTATTTTAAATAATTTTCCTCAGTGATATTATGTTAGCTGGTACAGATATGGATTTCTCTTAACCATTTAAATTACTTTACATGCACATAAGTAATGTAGTATTGTTATCAAGGTTTCATAGTATTAGCTGCTGTAACAGTCTGCAGTCAATATCCTCAGCAACATTCAAACCGATGTCAGGTCAGCTTCTGTTGAGCTGTTCCAAATGACACTGCAGTAATGTTGTTCCCAGTTGTTCTTTTGAATGATATGTTAAAAATATACGTATGGCTCATGCTACCTGGATTGTCCTAGACTGTGAAATTCTGCTCTTAGAAAATATTTTACTCTCTTATTCTTTTGATATATCATTTCTGATGCAAAATGCTGATTAATAGACATATTTGAAGCAATCTGCTTGATAGCAAGGTTAATAGAAGGAACAAGTTGCTTCCATTTCCGTTTACAATGATTTTTTCAGCATAGGCAAAGAAAAACTACACAAAGAATTAACAAGAACACAAAGTACACAAGTGTGTTTATTACATTTTTGCAAGCACTTTGTTCTACATTTCAAAAACGCCACCATCAAGCTGTTGGCACATTTATGTACAAAACAGATTAATTGTAATGCCTGCTACAAAGCATTCTTTGTGAAAATACAAACTCTAATACCAGAGAAGAGCCAAAAGCATTAACATCATTACATGAGTTTAAAAGACATAGTTTTAAAAATCAGCACAAACATTTTAAGACACAAAACTGAAACACTACAATATAGAATCCAAAAAGAGGTTCCTAATACTTTTTGCAGAACTGTAATACCGGTACTGCACATTATCAGAAAACTGTTGACCCCGTAGGACAGCCTAAGTGTAAAAAAAACCAAACCAAAACCAAAACCCCAAATCAAAAACACAACCAAAAAAAACCCCAAAACAATCAAAAGAAAGCAAAAAGAAAAAAAACTCAATCAACTAATACTACTTAATGCATTATCATGCCACAAGTAACTATAGTATTACCCTCTACTTACTACAAGAATTGTTAAAAATTACTGATGATGCATGACTAGTAATAGTACAAAGAAGAGTTTTACTCAATAAGTTTTATTAGAAATGCACTTACACTGAGAGAGAATTCACAATGGTCCAATAAGTGCACAAAACTACCTAAGATTTTTAACACTGACAAAAATGTCTTGTCAGGCTACATCACTTTAAAAGACACTTTACAGCATTCTTGTAGCATTAGAAATAGGCAAAATTAAAAAAAAAAAAAAATCCACCAAATTTGGTCCAATAATACCGACTGTTCTTAAGTAGGGTTTTTTGTTCTGTTTTTGATACAGGTAATCCTTTCAAATTAAGATGACCTATCTTTCTGATAACATTTTCCTATCAAAATAAAGGTTCAAATATATTGCTACACTTTCAAATAATAAGCTCTGTAGTGGTCTTTCACCTTACTTCAACATAATACAGGTAAACCATTATGTGTAGGAAAGCTAGAAGCCAAGCTATAACATTTACGGAAGTCTCCTTTAATGTATCTTTGACAGTTCAGACAGGTGCAATCCATTTAAATTTTTAAAGCAGGTAAAAAGACATCTGACTCCTATGGTCACTGTATTTTTGATATATTACTTTCATAAATGTAGCCAAGCAGTAATTTCTTACATCATCACATGAACAGCTCCAATTTAGCATAACCAGCATTGAATTAAAGAGAGATCATTCTGTAAAAAACTATGAATAACTATATCACTTAATTAACAGTTGTCTATATACCATAACTCTTTAACAGGTAACCGTGGTATTGAATTCCTCCAAAAGGCAAGTGGCCATGCATTGTTAGCACCACGGACTGCATGCTCACAATACAAACAGGAATTATCACCCATGGAACTTGGAACAAGAGAATATTCTTTAAAAACATCAATAATAATACAATGTTAACAAAGATAAGAAGCACTTTTTTCTTTTTTTTTTTCTTTTTTTTTTTTCCTTTTTCGCTTTTTTTTTTCATTTTTTTTACCCACTATTACAAATTTAGAAATTGCACCTTTGAGTGTTCAAAACGCTCTTAGGACCTTCATTCAAGTTGATCAGGGTCCATCTGGCAGGTTTTCCAAATATAAAGGAAAGTCATCAGAATGTTTTCTTTATATATTGTACACCATGTACAATGGTCCCTTTGAAGTATACCTGTAGTTAAAGTAGTTACTTAACTCAAAACTAAAAAGTATAAAAAGCTACTTTTTTTCCAAAAACATATAAGAAACAATGCAAAAGGTGTTATGCATAACACATACAAAGTGATTAAAAAAATCAAACACATAGTTGTATTTGACAATAGTTTAGTACCCTCGATCTATCAGAACTAATTAGCTTAAAAGGATTCAGGAAAGGCTATTTAGGAGCTCTGTGGTAGAGAATGGTCACACAAAGTAAGAACTAATTAAGAAACCAAGTGCTAGACAACCAAGAATTGTATGTAGGTGATATGTAAGTCACCCAAACTATCTTTTGTGAGAAGCACTTTTAATTGTTTTTAAAATGGTTGGATGGCCTTTAGTTAAACAACAAAGCATTCACATGTTAGGAAGTAAAACAAGGTTTCTCTTATGTGTAAGCGTTGAGCCGCTCTTTAGAGCGAGTAGAATGAATATCATGAAGCTCTTGTTCCTCCTTTGATTTAATATCCTCATATTTTTGCATTCTGCAAGCATCTTTCACATAGGCCCAGTTGGCAGACAAGACCATGAGATAATGGACCTGTAAGAGAGGTAGCACAGAGTTAGGAACCAACAGAGTTAGTCAGAATAGAGCATGTTTGAACTTGAAAGTTATAGGCCAGAGATTGGGTTCTCATCAGCCAGAATGAGGCATTTTTAGGTCAGGTAGTACAGCACCACAATGGCAAGTTCAAACTTAAACTTTATTAATCCTCAGATTACTCATCTCACAGCTGCTACTGTTACCATGACTAGTAGTTGGCAGCAAGGTTTGTAAAAAATTTAAAAACTGAAAAATCAAGAAATCGTTCCTGCATTACTATTTCAGCTAGTCTGCAAATCCACATATGAAAATGTTATTCTGGTTATTTATTGGAAACTTTTCCCCATTAAACCACTATTTGTTAAAATAGTTCTTGAAATAGAAATATGGGGTAGACATCTGTAGTCTTATGATTACATACCTAATATGATTACAGAAAGTTTTGCTTTTTATTTTTTCTTAAAGTTAGCATTGTCTTTCCATTTAGCCATGACTTACTTCTTTCAACTATAACCCTAGATATTTATTTAACCAGCTAATTCATGAAAAAATTTTCAGTAATTGACAAATAAATTCAGGTAGGCAGAATTTGACAAACTACAGCTACAAAAAAATTGGATGCACTGTTGACGCAGAATTCCTCCAGAAAATAAAAATGTCCAATAATGGTATTCAACTGGTTTATGCTAGGACCCTCTGGACAGTTATTCCTTCCCTAGCAGGTTTTCAGACACTTTCTGATGAGATAATCTCTTAAATTTATGTTAATCAACTGCCTCAGTGGCAGTGGATAATTTCCTGAAGCCTAAAAGATTCCACCCCTCCCTAAGAAATCAAGAAATCATAGTGGGATTCAATTAATTCAACTCCTGTTCATGCTGTGCTGTTGTAGATATGAGCATCTTAGATTCACAGTAAATGAATTATCCATCTTAATAGGTTCTTTTTCTTTTGGAAGCCCCAATGTGGGCTTTTTTTCACATGTATTTGTTGGCAATTTTTGCCAATTAATGCAGGCAAAAGTGCATTTGTTAATCTGGATAACTAAGATCAATGAAAGCATTCTGAAGCCCTTCAAAAGATGAAATATTTTTGGTATCTTGTTTGTCCTCGTGTTTTATGGCAAGCTCCAAGTTAATCCTTACATGAGGAATACAGACTGACTTGAGAACCCATAAAATGGAAAGAAATTGTTCAGAGTATCTGTCCTCCTGGAACAAGAATATAGAGAATATTTCTAGATGTCTTTAGGAATTTCCTAATATCTACACTACAGTATTAGCAGTACAGCCTGTGATGATAGTACAAGTGTTGAATATGGCAACATGTAATGTGTCACTCTGTGACACTTTTTGGTCATAATTTAGCACACAGGAAAAAGAAACATCTTCCATCTAACTCAGCTCTTCCAAAAACTTTCACTATGAGTAGTTTCTGGAAGAGGCATTTCTAGATCAAGTGAGAGGCCCTAATGCTTCATCCCCATTGTGCTGAATAAAATACCTTAAATTTCCTCGATAGTAAAACTCTTGAGAAAAATCAAAAGAAGCAGGCGAGTAATTCTAATAATTCTGTCATCTCAGACAATTACAATTTGCATCCAATGGAAACACTAATGCTGCTCGTCTGAGGGCTGTATTTCAAATAAAAAATACAATCTGAACCTCAAACAGATTGTAGACATAAGAATCCTGAAAGTGGGGGGGTATTTGAGCAGTGTACTCACGTTTTCCTGACCTTTTAAAGCACATCTGCCAGAAAACTTTGCAACTGAAGAATGTGTGATGAAAACGGGACAATGTAAGCTCATTTCTTATCCTCACAAAATTTTCATAATGACTCAGTAAGATACAAATTTAAACCCAATGTCTTGCAGTTTCACTTCGTATTTTTCTTTTTTTATTAAAAAAATAGACAAGCCATTTTGAAGGTACATTGGCCACAATCTGACCTTCATTAAACTCCCATTCTTTGCCCTTACCTTCCCTTAAAATTACTGAACAAAACTTCCAGAAAAACTGCTGAAAACTCTTGAGGCTCACATTCACTGTAAGTAAGACTTTCCTGGAAACAACTACACTTGCTCATGTAATCTCAAGTACATATCAAAGTTTTCTAATGATTTATACATTGAACAGTCCTGCAACCTTTGCTTTTTTGTTTAACACCAAGTTCCTAGACAACATTGCCACATTAAGGAGGTCATCTCTAAGTGGTTGTCTAATTGCATTTCACAATCCATGACCGGAATAGCCTGAAGCCAATGGGGTCCCCATCAAACTTATTTAAAATGAAGTTGGGTAGCTTCCACAGTCTGCCCCAGGATGTTTCAATTACAGACATATGCAAGACAGCACAGGGTCTTTCCATACTTATGGAACATTTCTCCTTAGATTTCTCTCATAAGGTGAAGGTTGGTTTCAACCTTCTCAAACTAGAATTGCAGCTAGGATAGGAGGGTTCTTGTTTTGGTTTGTTTTGTTTTTCCATTCAGGACATGTCATTATCTCCACAGGACCCAAGTCCTAATAACTTTTTTCCTGTCTTTGCATCCATTTGCTCTCATACAGAAGAGCACAATTATACTGGGGAGAGAGACTAGAGCACTTTTTTTCCCTTGTTCCTGTTTCAGGAGAATTGATTGCATCTCCACCTTACAGGACATAATTTCTGTGTAAGTCCAGGCAAGAGAGTACTGGTCACTTTTTGAAAAGGGAAACGCTGCATTTCATAATTAAGTTTTTCTTTAGTGGTTTTGGGAAAACATCACAGGTGGGACGCATACTGGCTTTACAATTAACTCCTTGGAATGCTAGATTTCACATTTAAGCAATTTTTATCTTCTATTAGACAAAACATTGACAACAGCAAAACTAATATGTATTACTGCGATGATCTTTTCTGTATCCATTTATTATCCATCCATAAGAAGGAACAGTAGTTTTCAGAATCATATACAGTACAAATTAAATACAATTCATAATCCTGGTTATTTTTTTCCATGTGGCCTAGTATGCTGTCTTTAGAAATTACCACCATCAAAGAGTTAAACATGCTAGTCTTTACCAAGTACCTAAGAGATCACAATAATGGGTTAAAAGCAAAAAATATAATTACAAAATTGAAATATATATAACACAGTTGCAAAAATTAAATAAAACTTACATTTACTATCATTGGGACACTACACAACTAAATAGCACTTAGAACATGAATTTATGTTGTTGTTGAAACAGCGTTATTGTGACTGCTCTCTGCAGTCACAGAATTTAAAACTTCATTGAGAGTATCCCGTATTTAAACTATGAGGGTCAATGTACATATTTAATTTCCTTTCACTGAGGATATGTCGTTTTCAATGAATATCTTTTGTTGGCTATTCTGACTCAAAAATCTTCTTTGAAATTCAGAATTTTTATCTGGACAAAATAACATTTGATAATTACTATTGATATAATTCAAAACAATAATGCAATGGAAAACTAATGATCTCTTGGATAAACTTTCCTGACACTAATGATATAATAGTAGCTATGTGGTCACCATTTTTGCAGCTGTAATGAGACAAATCTCAGTTTGGAAAATCAATTAAATTATTAATATGAAATATATTCTACTAATATAATTATTAGTTATGGTCTTGAAGCCTAAATTACATTGAAAATATCTCTTTTTAATTCAGTTATCTTTGCTATGTTGGCAGGGTGTCATGTAATACCCAAAAAAAAAGGAAGAGAAGGAAAAAAAAATCAATAATACAACAGGAACACTAGATTCATTGAATATTCTCTGTCTGTCCCTTTTTATAAATGTAATTCTAACAAAAAAAATTATGGCCCTAGGATTCAGCAGAAAATTACGAGTATAAGTAGTATATAGTAATCACCACCACTAACACTTTTCTTATGAATGCATCAGTACCATGTAACAGTTATTTTTCATTTTCCATTCCAGTGTGCATAATACAAAGCTACAGTGGTACAGAATCATAAGTCTAAAAATATCTTTTATGTTTAAGCAGACACAGCAGACAAAAGGCAGAAGAGCAGGGCAATTACACTTTTTTGTCAGTGGAACATTCTCATTGACAAAATGTCATCAAATTTAAAGTAATCTTCATTATAAAAAGCACAAAAATTAGACTTGACAGAAAAAACCCAAGACATTCACATATATTCACAGAACTGACAAAAATATTCTGCTCCTAAAATAGCATCACAGATCACAAAAGTATAATACTATGGTCATGAGGCAGACACGTGAATTAAAACACTTGTCTGAACACAGCAAGGGAATAATAAAAATTCTTAGCATGTACTTACAGGTGGGTTTTTTATTTAAAAAAACTAATCATGGTATTCTACCTCAAAGCAAAACCATCAATATAATTTAAAAAAAAGAAAAAGATAATAAAGAGTATTAAATTACAGAATTATATTTTAGTAACAGCATTGAGTAATAGTATGGAAATGGAACAGCTGATCCTCAGTCAGAATCAGAATGCATTAGCAATTCAGATGAGGAGTAGAGTATCGGGTAGCTTACCATAGCAATGACTGCTGCTCCAGCTCCAGCAAGTGCCACAATGAACAAGTGGAATGTCATATTTAGCTGCAAAGGGAGACAAAGAAAGGGACTTTCACGGCTGTACACCAAACAGAAACTGAACAAAAGTCAGAATAACGTAGTGCAAATAATTACCTTCCTGGTTCCTGATTAGGAATACTATTTCCAAGAAATTAACATGTACATCACTACATGGTGCTTGGTTTTGTTACAATGGGAGAAAAGCATTCTCTATTTAAAAACATAGCATTTAAATAGTAAAATATTAAGAAAACTGTTTAAAAATAAACACTACAACACTTTTTGTTATAATACTACCTCACCAGATTTATGTTTGTGGTGACTTCTCTAGTTGCAGAGACAGCTTAAGAAAAACCCATTTTCCCTTTGTTAACTACAGCTTTCCATCTTCATATATTGATCTACTTTACACCTAAATTTGCTGATCAAATTTATTCATATTGATATAATATAAACCAGGTTACTTGCATAATCCAAACTAACCACCTTTCTCACCTCACCCCAAACCAAATTACTACATTTGTTTTTAATTTCAGTGGCCTGGTTTACACAGCAGCCACAGAGAGTCAACTGCACTGGAAGAGTTGCATTGTATTAGATGCCAAAAGGTATAAGGGCAGATTGTGCCCTCTACTCAAAGATTTGTTTGAACATAGTAAGACCCAGCGAAACATTTAGCAAAGCACCCTTTGACTTCAGAGGGATCAACATTTTAGCCTCTCTTTGTTTTAGGTAGATGTAATTTTATTTTGTCCTGCCTTCATCCTTTATAATTTAAAATAAAAAAGAGCAATCTCAGTTGCACTGAAACAGGTGGTATTTGCCCAAGGGAAAAACTACAAAGAAAAGTGTGCTCAAACCTCTCTAACGCACTACAAGGTTTGGACAAATCCATTTGAAATCTCTACTCTCCTGTCACAACTGTAATCATAAGATCTTCAATCAGTGATTCAATATATAGACTATTCATTGTGCAGCAGGTGTGTTACCTTTCAAAAACATCTCAGTAACAAAGTACGTGATAATAGAATTATTTAAAAACTCCAAACAAACCATAAGCATATTTAGAAAACAAATGGCTGGAGAAATTGCACTAACTAAATTTGGTATTTGGTAAAAGACTGTAGTTTTCCCTGTGATCTTATTCATCACCATAGGTATAATTGGAATATTAACAGTAAGAACAAACACATCAGTTCCTTCGTAATAACATATATTATGGATTTACCAAAAATATTATCATACTTATTCACCTCATTAGAGTCGCACATCTTGATGAAACTTTCTGATGAGGTGCAAACCTTCTTTTCCTCTCCAATAGTTACAATACCTGAAGAAGAATAAATATTTACATTATTTAGTATTCCTAGTATATATCAACTTACTTCATCTGAGAAAAGCTAAGAAATACAAACTCTAGACTTCTTTGAAGAACGTATTTTAACATTCAAAATCTGATTTTTGTTGGCAATCAGGGGTATGAAGCAGCTCTCCTGTGAAGACATTCTGAGACACTTGGGATTGCACAGCCTGGAGAAGGCTCTGGGGAGACCTTAGAGCAGCCTTGCAGTAACTTAAAGGGGCTGACAAGAGAGACAGAGGACTTTAGACAAGAGCATGAGGTAATAGAACAAGAGGTAAGGGCTTAAACTGAAAGAGGGCAGAGTTTAGACTAGATGTAGGGGATGTTGAGGCACTGGACCGTGTTTCCCTGAGAAGTGGTGGATGACCTTTTCCTGGAAGTCTTGAAGGCCAAATCAGACGGAGTCCTGAGCAACCTGATCTGGAGGAAGGTGCCCCTGCCCATGGCTGGGAGTTGACATTAGATGATCTTTAAGGTCTCTTCCAACACAAAATATTCTAGGATTCTCTGATAATTTCAGCCACAGAGCTAACATGTCTTCTATTCAGTAAAAGCCCGAGTAAAAAATACATGAGTAATAATTTTTCAGGTATTTTAAAAAAATACCTTAATTCTTCATTTTGATCAGTATACACACTTATCATGTTCACATTCTCTACCCTCCTGTGGAGAAATTTGCTGTATATTTTTTTCAGACGTTGATTGGGTACAAAGCTTCTTTCACAAGTTATAAAACAGCATTACTTTATTCTAATGATAGCTTTTCTATCAACAAGAATAAGTAGAATCTGTTACCTTGCTTCGTTTAGCTAATGTCCAGATAATAAAGACTAGCTTGAAGAAAACCATAACTCAACTATAATGAAAAATGTACTATTCTTTCCTATTAATAATCAGTGGGTTTTTCACTGAATCTACAGGAAACAGGTACACTCACAGAACATCCGCTTTATATGTTAGTGTTCTATACACATTTTAAGTACAACTAATTAAAAAAATAAGCATGAATATTAATAAAATAAAAAGTCATAGAGAAAATAATACTCTTGATGGCATCTATACAGATAATGGCTTTCTCAACTCACCTGTCATGCAGCATGGGAAAAAAACCCCAATAAATAAAAAACCCAACTTTTTTTCCACTCATGAAAGCAGTAATGTCAACTATTTTATTTCAGGTTAATTGGAATGTTTACTGTGAATGAAACTGTTTCATGTCCAATCAATACAGTCTCTTTTATATATCAAAATAACAATTAAAATCTACTGTGATTATATATTAGACCAAGGTAACAAAAGGAAGACAAGGAACTGTCTCATGATAGTAAGATTACCCAAAGTTCTGTGGTTTGAGAAACCATTGAGGCCAGAATATCTAGAATTAAATCAGTCTTGTGGAAGAGAGGAATTGAATCACCATTACCCACACAAGAATTCTCAGACTTATTAAGATTCCAAATCCCTTTTTATCCAAATTTCCCATCCCCTCAAAACACATGTATGTGTATATTCCCCACACTATCCTAACCTCTACCATTCAGATTTTAGCCCCACTCTCCTCTCTCATTCTCTCTCTCTCTCTCTCTCTCTTTCTCCACCAGCCTATTAGACTGTTACAATTTGTATTGTCACTTCTCATCAAAATTTTTGAATGCAATAAATCTTGTCCTATCCCAATTCACCTCAGGAGAGACAGATAATACCCAAGGATCTCACATCTCCAAGTCAGTGTCCTACCACAAGACTTAAGAGTCATTCTCCAGGTAAATGACTAATTAGGCATTTCAGGCAAGTTCCAGCAATTTAAAAAGAAGAGACTGAACAGAAATCCCAAGCCAAATTTTCAGTACTCTGGGAAGATGGACAAGGTTGACTCAATTTTATCAAGTCTGTAAATGCAGTTCATCTCTCATACACTGCCTTGACTGGTGGGTAAAAGGATAGAAAGAGATGCTTAACAATTTTGTTAGATCTTGCTTTATATTCAGTGCTCTTCATTCACATACCATACTGGCGAAGATCCAAACAAAGATTGGCTCCATCCACTACAGTGGCATTTCGGCAAATGGTCCACAGGTTGAAGTACATGTAAACAGGCAGAGAAGTGAAAGCTGTAACGCCAAGCCAGGCCAACATAAAGATGTATGTCAGCATAATAAACTGCAGTAGAAAAGGGAAAAACAAAACCAGTGGTAAGTCAGAACTTAACTGATACTCCATTGCATAAAAAGGAACCACAGAGAAGTAACAAATGCATTTCTGACTGGTTTAGTCAATTTCTGTCCTTACTAGAAAACCAACTGATTAAACAGGGAAAGTGATAGCAAAGTCTATAATAAATATATAGTATTTTACAATAGACTTTTGTATCTTAATTGCTTGATATATGGAAATTCTATTTCATCTATTGCAGAGAAAATAGTCAACACAAATAAAAGCTATTCTATACATGCTCTTGGTTTTGTTTGTTTGTTTGTTTTGTTTTTGTTCTTTTACTGTTTTCTTTTCTCTTTCCGTATTACAGTGTTAAAGCTAATGCAACATCATCTGGTTCAGCCTCAGGCACTCATTTACAAATAAGTACTTGGAAAATTACTTAGAAATGTAGATTCTCTTCAGCGCTATGAATTTTCAACTAAAGTTCTTCATCTCAATTCATTATCAAGCCAAAGAATTGCACTCATTTTTCTCTAATGCAGGAGAAAGAAATAAGAAAGAAGACTGGCTCGGTACAGACTGTAAATTCTCATTCCCCTATATTCTAGAAGTATTTTAAAAGTAAAACTAGCATCCTAGCTTATATTCTATGAGTTTGTCAAAAACAAACCTGAAGTCTTACTTTTGAGCCTTCTAGAATTTGAGAAATAAGTAATATTAATAAATTTAGTATATCTCTCAGTGTAGCACATCCATAATAATTTAATGAAGTCCTAAATCTTTTACATTAGTTACACTACTGAAATATGACAACTGTTTTTATGACTGGGTTCCACACAGATTTGAGCATCTTCCTATTGTGTGATTATCACCAAATGGAGGAAAAAGATCAGCCTTACTATGAGAATTAAAATTCCTATTTAATATCTTTTTACTTGCTGATCTGTAAAAAGGATAAAATTCCCTGTAGCTTTGCTTACTTAGGAAGCCTGCTGAGATAATACAAAGCATTGGTATAGCAAAGTGGGGGAAAAAAACAGAGCTTATTAGCCTCTAAAAAAATCTGCCTTGGGCATAAAATAATAGCAAAAGAAAACTGTCAGATGATAGCTGCTGTGAGTCACAAAAGCTGACTTCTCAGAGAGAATTGGCTGCTTGTTTATGGAAGGGATTTTTTTAAAAAAGAGAATCTTATTGGTTATCTCAGGAAAAAAAGTGGCTCAAATGATGATTTCATTTTAAAAACATATTTTAGAAAAGGAAGAACTTCAGTTTTCCTCTTTCAGTCACTTCCAACAGAAGAGCCAGTGGCCAATTGTATGTTGAATTTCATGGCATAACACCAAGAAGACAAAGGGAAAAAATACAGAAACTTCCTTTGTTTTGAGTAATTAAAGTACAAAACCTCAAGTTAAACCACTTGGTAGACGTGAGTTATGCCTGGAAACTGCAACGACTGATATGAGTAAAGCAAACCACAGAAATGTGATCTGGGCAGTAATACATCTCCTGCTGCAAGGGCAGTAAAAAAAAAAAAAAGGGTTAATTTTGCACAGTAAGTTATTAGTTTCTAGCAATAGGAGGTGTTAGCTTATAAATTCCTGTTAGAATTGAATGAAATTGTCAATTATTAAAAACAAAAACAAAACAAAAAAAAACACAAACAAACAAAAAAAAACACCACCCCAAACACAGGAAAGACTAAAGTCTTTTTTTAGATAATTTCCTCTGCTATTACAATCTTCTGTCTTTGCTCTAGAGAACTTATAAGGAATGCTTAAGGAGCCTGTTCAGTCCAGGAATTAAATTCAGAACTCAATCTCCTGAGATTCAAAGGGATCTTCCTCCTTTGAAGTAGCATTCTGCTATGTGACAAGCTGAAGGCTTCAGAAACAGCATCTTAAAGAGGTATTACAGTTTGTTCTTTAGTATGCTATCTATTGTGCTTATAGTGAAAATTACTTTCTCTGATTAGTATGATTTTCAATCTAAGAAAACCCAAAACAAAATGAATGTGATAGTGAAATTCACCTACTAAATCATGAAGATAAAAGTTCACTATTTGATACTCTGTTCCCATTGACAAAAAATACATAAAATTAATAATTATTTGAACAAACAAATCTTTAACCTCTGTAGTGTTTATTTTCTTGTACCAACACCAAGGCTGGTAAAATCCTCTTGCCAGATTATGTAAACCTCTCAGTAATGGTTTTCCTGACTTATGAATTATCAAAGTAGGCGAATCATGAACCTTCTGGAAAGATTTCTTTGGCAAAAACAGACCAATGTCAGGAAGCAGATATTTCAAAGTGTATTCTGAAATGGTATGTGCGCAGCACAACAGTTTTCATGGTGGTCATAGCTGGTTTAAATCCTGTTTCCACAGAAAACATTACCCAAATCCTATCTATTTTAATATGACCAAGATTTCAGTTACTGCTTTATTTTTTTCTTCCTTCTTTCTAATTTATGGATACTGGTCCCATGAAAAGCACATTCATTAAATTTCAAACACTGTTCCTGTTTTAGTTTTGTTATAAATAATTTAATACCCCTGAAGAAACATTGTATGATGGCTTCAGTGACCCTAGGGACAGAGACATTGAAATCAAATCTAGAAGGTACAGTTACTACAGAGAGACATGGATTGAAATGGAAACAAATTAAACTTTGTTCATTTTATTTTATGAGGACACTTCTGCTTATGAGAAAAATAATACAGCAATATAACAACATATTAAGAAGTGCCAACATAAAGTTTAATTCCAGAAAACTCATGTTGTCATGTAATTTTATCTTCTTTCCAAACCACTCAGTACTTACTTTTACACTTTCTCTCAATCTAATCACGTTTATTTTATACGAACTCCCTGACATGAGCTCTTGTAAAAAGATGTACGTACTGTTTTTATATTTCATCCAGATTCATTATCCTATACTCACTCACACATGTACACAATGTTTACTTCCAGCTAGATGATCCAAGAGGTTCCTCCCAAATCCCTTCACAGCCTCAGAAATTCCTTTTAACAGTTTTTGCCAGAGATCAAAACTGCATCTAAAGAGATCGTGTACCTCCATCCTGCCCAAAGCCTATTGTGCTTCATTATGAAACCGTGTCAGCGCTGGACATCACCTTAGATGAGCCCAGGGTTAGCCTGGCTTTCTCTTATGTAATACTGGGAATCTGCTGACCTCCACAGTGCATTGTGTGGTTGTAGTTTTGAGTGCATATCTCCAGCTGCATGTCAGAGCAAGGCCCTGTGTACCATCTGATGGCCACTCAGAGCATGAATGGAAAGATCTTTTCAATTTCTTCCTGAATTGCCCTGTCTCTCAAACATGCCATTCACTTTCAATTGTCCATATATTTGATTTCAATGCTAACAAAAACGTTTTAACTTCAGCACTTTGCCCAGATTCAAGTTCATAAGTGACCTTGGCTTTCAAGACTTCTGCCTCAGTCTTGCACAATTTTCCTAGAAGAAATTCCTCTGAGTTAATGCTGCTGTCTCCTTACCCTGTGAGCATTCTGCATAAACACATTTACATACTCTTTTTAAATTATTCATTACAATTGCCACATACTTTCTCAAATGCTGAAATTTGTCTTGATGAAGTTGTACTGATAGAGTGCATGGTTGTTTCTTCTGTTTACAGGAAGTCAGATTTAAAGTACTACACATATTCCTATCTCAGACCTATTGTTTATTTGCATTCAATTCTTTATAATGCAGGGTTTGACTAGAACCTTACATCTACTGTTCAGACTCGGTAACTTCCTTTTATTAATAAACTTTTATGACAGACTAGTGTAAAGATTAGATATTTTGTCCTGTTCATCATCTGTATTATTACAATGCAAGTGTTTAGTTCTCACTTTTGATAGGCTCAGAATTCATCCAGTAGATTTTTGTAATTTTTTACATTTTTGATGAACTCTACATAAATACTTGAACTTCTTCCCAATGATTTTTGCAACATCACCTTAAATGTGTAATTCCCCGTATGCAAATACGAAAGAGAGCAAGTAGGAAACTTTCCGAATTCCTCTGGAAAATATTTTAACAATGCAGAAGCTAAAACAGCCTTTGCTGCTTAATTTAAAATGAACCAACAATACTATGGTTTATTTAAACCCAAATAAATCAGACACTGAAAAAATTACGCAGATGTCTTTAAACTCATTGATATATCAATGTTACAATCATCCTTTGCAATCCTAACCAAATTCTCTTGGTATGCACAGATTTTCTTCTTACACACACAGTATAAAATCTAAATATGTTTAAGAAAGACTGTTGAGTAGTTTACAAGAAAATGGTCTCCAACATTCTCATTTCTGTGCTAACTAGCATCTCCAAATTCCTGCCTCATTCATCAAGAGAAGTAAAAGATGAAGCAAAAGTATCTCAAATTATTGCATTTTACATACAACGTTGCTGGAAGAGATTGTTGTTCTGATATTGCCACTATAATGCACTATAAATCACAGAAAATGCACACTTACAAAGTCTTTTCTGCTTGGTTTATAATATTGCTCTCATTGCTAACAATCACTTGTTGGGCATTTATTATTGTCTCTACAAAACATGTTCATCCCTCTCTCTCTCTAACATATTATACTCCCAGGCACAGCTCCAAGAGTCTTGTTGGAACATGGATAGATTTCATGGTATGCTATTACTGTCATGTGGTTGATTCTGTTTGGCTTACATTCAAGTCAACTGCTTCAACAGGGGAAAAAAAAAAGCCAATATTTGTCTCAGTTTCTTTTCATAGGCTTCTTGGGTTTCATCCATATGAATACACTACCAAAGAGAGACATTCCTTTGATAGTTAAAATCTATTATCAGAAAGTTATTAAATCCCAGAAAATTGAAATTCCATTTTATGGTACAGTTTTGTTTAGGGTTTTTTTAAACATTCCCCTTCTACAAATAGTTTAGATGGAATAGAAACTGATTTTGTCAAAACTAGGAACAATTCTCACAGTTACTTTCTGCTTTTTCATCCGTGTATACATTTTTCTAAAATTTCTTTTAAATTCGTAATTTAGGGTTAAAATATTCCATGCATTATGTTGATTGATTTCTAACTATTTAGATGCAAATTAAAAGCTGGATTACTTTCTGACTTACACTGTTGATTTGTTGGTAGCAGTGGGAGAGAAGATTTCCACTGTCACCTCAGAAATAAAAAGAGAAGATTCTCTAACATATTGGTTCACTTTTTAAAATTTTTTTTGTAAAAAATTCATGAAATATCAGTTTGAAGAAGATGGCTTAAGGCAAGACTAGATTTACCTAAAGATCATATAATTTGTCTCTTAGGTACTTCCTGAAAAACCAAATAGTCTAATTTTTCTTTTTTTTCTGAATTTTCTTTAGAACGGTGATGGTTTTGTAGCACTGTGTTGCTCAAAGTTGTTAGCATTCCTTATTTTATATGACCTTCAGGCAAGAGTGTAACTTCTATAGTCCAACAGGCTTCTCAAGCCCTACAGAAATTTATCTTTGGATCTTGACTGCTACTTAACAAAATCAGAATTTGCTGTTTATTTTTGCAATCTTACAGATAGGAATCATTTTTTCTCAGAATGTATATGCTTCTATTTTCACATTCTCAAAGTTGATTTGCTGAAATTTGTTTTGATTGGTCCTCCTTGTTTGTCCTCCAACAAATTTGCTGACATTTTGTTTTGGTCCTCCTTGTTTGGTTTTCTTCTTGGTAGTGTTTTTCTAACACTGTCTGGGAATATAGCTAAGGTATTGGCTTTGTATCTAAATGTAACTACAGATAAATAATCTGGCTTTACAATTGCTTTTTAAAAAATCTGGAGTAGATATCTTCATTAAGTACTCCTTCTTCATGGGCTCTGCAGACTATAGCCATACATCTATTCAATTCAAAGACATAACATACGAAAAATCAGTGTCATCATGACCTACTCCCTGTCAGTGTAGGCTGGTCCTACTACTAAATTTTCCAGGTATTTTGTTTCCAAATAATTGATAACCTATTTAAAAAATTCTGATCCATACTGTAGTGGTTTTCAGTGGTAAGAAGTTTTCTATACACAGCTGGGAAAAGACTGGGAGAAAACTGCACTGTGCAAATTGTTTACATTTTTCACATTGCCAAGACTGCGATTTTTGTTCAGGAAGTTTGTATGTTTGTACTTGGAAACAAGACAGTGAAGCTTAAACTAGAAAGCAGAAATAATACTTATAACTTCTCTAAGCAGGTGTCACTCAAAATTTATACTCTGCTGTTAAAAATACGAGCACGTGTTCTTTCCTGATATATTCTTAATGGGGTTTGAGAAGCCTATGATAGAATGAAGGGGCAGGGACCTTCTTTTCTCATTTGCTGTCTTGTCAAGCATTGAAAGTCAGCTTATAATCAGCCAAGGAATTCTAAAAATGTGACCTTTAAAAAGGCTTGAATAAAATGTAACCACTCTGGGTAGCTTATGGTTTATGTTCGGAGTGTAACACTCCTTCCTAGGTAATCAATGACAAAAAATATTTACAAAGATAAGTATGAATTTATAAGACATGAGTAGGAAAATGCAGTTCATATGAAGAACAAAGAAATTCTACAGTTTCCATAGATTTTGTAGACAGTAACTTTAAATGGGAGAACTGAAAAAAACAAGAAACCATTGGATAATGGATAACGATTACATCTTGCACTATAAAAAAATCATGAATTTATGATAATGTCACTGAAACTCAAAGGTTTAACTAGGTGTAAAGAGAGTAAGATGTCTAGATGCAATGAAAAATAATAAGGTAGTCAGGTGAGAACAAGAATCAGGGAAAACAGTGATCATCTGATGAAGCATTCAAGTTTAAACTGAGGAGGATTATTTGAACAGAGGGGAAATAAATCTATCATCTTGAAAAATTTAGCATGATCCATAATAGAAAGGTAAAGCTCATGGAGAAAGAGTAACAGCTCCCACTGTCAAGCAAACTTTAGAAATGTATGACAGTACATTTTTCAGAAAACAGTTTCATTAACAGAAGCTACTTATTGACTGAGCTTACAACCAAGAAAAAAAATCTGCCCTTGATGTGCAAGACACACAGTACAATCTGAAGCAAAAATATTTATCTGTTTTATCACCAACAATGACATTTCTGTCAGATGAAAGTATGATTTTATAAGTGTGATATACCTGAGTGAGAAAATCTGGAAGTATACAATAAAGAAAAACAAAAAATCCTGGATGGATTAAAGAAATAAGACAGAACAAAAGCAGAAATATATAACAAAATAATTTCTGAGCTCACTGCAAAAAAAACTCTTAAAGTATAACAAATAGAGAAAAAAACCCTTGCATTCTTTCTTCTTTTAAGTAACCATAGGTATATTAACAATGTAGTTGGAAAGGCAATGACTTACAGATGTTCCCCTCAACCACTCAGCTGAGTTCTGAAGTATTACTGGGGCTTGTCCTTCATTATTTCAAGAACAACTGCAGAAGATTGCAAGGAACTCAGTGCTCCAGAGAAATTCTAACACTGGTTAGTGTTAGTTAGTCATCTTATCCAGGGATAAAACGACTTCCAGAAATCTATAAAATTGCTAATATGTTTTATTTTATCTACTAACTAACTCCAGCATTGTTTAGACAGCAAATATTATTCACCTAAACTCCAACTAAAGTGACCAAGCAGGATACGTCCAGCTAAATTTAGATAGTTGATTTATGCACTTAATACAAAAGACATAACTTTAAAGGCTTGAGGGTTATTCTCTAGGCAGGAAATGGGACAGTCACTAGCAGAAAAATTCAGCTCATCTGAGAATGTCTGTCTAACCCTCTCTCTCCTTTAACTACTCAAGGAGCATAGGCCTTTCTCTTGACAACCTCAGTGACATTCCTAGTTAGGTGGAATACATCTGTGCCACAATATATTCCTTCTGAAGCTGACTTCACCATTAGCTTCTGAGTGGATGATTTCTGGCAATAATTGATGTTTCTGGTTTTCAACTAGGCAGTCTGAAAGGCCAGAGCACCATATGAATCTTACCTTCCAAATTTCCCATGTCACTGCCTCAGACTACTAACTGCATACACTACTTAATGTGTATGGGGACAAGTGGTTTTTAGACACTTTCATTATTTGATTGGATTAAAGGATTCTAGACCCCTGTGTACATCTGCTGTCTTGGAGAGAAGGTCCTTTATTTCTCATAAACGAAGAAGCATGGTGGTATGAAGCATTCTGCATTCCTCAGATAGAGCGGTATTCAATCAGAAGCAAGGCCTCCCTCTCTGTCAGCTCAGCATTTTTCCACCAGATAATTCAGATATGGTATCTAATTTTCAGAAATGAGAGCTTCATTTCTAGCATTCAGAAATAATGCATCTGTTCTGGGAGGGAAAGCCAGATGAGCCTGCACTGAATTCTCTTCCTCCTATTACACAAAGAATCAAATGTCAATATGATGCAGTTTCATTGTCTCTAGAACAACTGGTATGGTAAGGACAAGATGAAGTGACAAGTTCACAGGTGTTTTTTCAAAGCACATGTGCATTTGTTCAGCTCCCATGTTTTTTCATGCAAAATAAAATTTGGAAATATTTTTGGAAAATCATGTTTTGAGCACTCATGAACTACAGGTCAAATAACACATAGGTATTCAGGTAGCCAAAATTATTTTCAAAGGTAGAAAAGTCCTTGCCAGTCATTAAAATAAAAAGTAAAGATACATATAATACATATAAAACATATAATACATATAAAACATATAAATATAAGTCAGTGAAATTTAAAATATAAAACATCTTTCTCTCCAGCTTTCACAGGTTCTCTTAAAAAGTAAGACATAAAGAAATAGAAATACAACTGTCAGGATGAAGTCTTTATACAATGTTTTCTGATGAAATAAAAAACCCCAATCCTTCTTTCCCATTTCATAGCATAAATTGAGGAAGAAGTCCTCATTGTGTTTCTTTCTTCATTTTTTTTTTTTTATTTTTCATTTTGACTCTTAAAATTAATTCCAAAGCAAGGTGTAAAGGAGGCTTTCCATGACCAAGTTAGATGAATATAAATAGGGAGGGTATTAAATTGCAAACATGTGAACAGTGTTATAGTTGGCTTCAGGCCTGTCTCCCATTCTTCACTGATCATGCTGCAGTATAGTTATATATAACTGTTTATTTAGTACTCTAAAACATGTTCTGGCATTGAAAAATGAAGACTAAAAACAAAGCCATCCCTCTTCAAATGCGACTGGCATTGTTTTATTGTTTTTGTTTTACTTTTCACAGTAAATTAATTCTTCAAATGTTGCCAATGAGACTTTTCACCGTCACTTTCACAGGCACTGTCTCAAATATAAGAGGTTATACTCCATGGTAGCACTGGCATGACTTGGATGCTAATACTCTGAATACTCAGATTGGCTGATTAATCAGCTATACAGTTACTGGAAAGGTTAGGTTGAACTATTTTTTTTTTTTTTTTTTGCATTACTTCAGGCAAAAAAATTCCTTTTCCCCATGCAGACCTAGAAAGTGAACTATTTACAGCTAAGGAGGGAGGTCAGGAAGGGCACATGAAAAGTTCCTACAGATGTTGGTTATTGATGCTCTTAAAAGCCTATTTTTCAAAGAATATGTCTCTAAGAAGGAGAAAAAGATGTTACTTTTCTTATTTCTATATATAGAAATACAGCTCATCTTACAATGTTAAAATAACCTTTTCCTCCTTCAAATTTTTTTATTGATTTTTTGTCTCCATCTTCATAGTAGGTTTAGTCACAGACAAAAAGTATTTTTTCATGCAAAATAATAATGAGAAGGAACTAGTAACAATGGTAAAGCTGCAGGATTTAATTTTCAGACTTTAACATGCTAAACTGCTATTGAGAAAGACATCAAAAAATTAGATGTAAAATTATACAACTGGATTTTTTTTGACAAAGGTGTTTTTTGATGTGGATCCATTTTTATGAATTTAATTCTTCAAAACAACAAATATCCTGTGTGTACATTTCTATTAGTTTTAAGGTATTGCTAAAAGAAATCAACTGTTTAGTTTTTGACATCTTAGATTTTAATAATTACAAAATTGCTATTTCAAAATGATATACAAGGAAGCTTTCTTGCAACTTCTAATATCTGCCAACCCCTTTCAATAGCATGAATGACAAGAATGTATTTAACTCAGAATAATTGATAGATTATTAATGGCAATCATAACCAGTATATAGCCTTAATCTTACCTGCACAACCAACCCAAGGTTTCTTAAAGTAAAAAAACAAACATTGCAAATTATTGACAGGGAAAGTAAAACGCTGAAGGAATTAATTTAACAAATCACTAATAACAATAGTATTATTAACCATACAATAGTTGCTTAACTGTTCCTTTCTTCTAGACAGATACTACAGAATTACAGTTAATGCTACAAGGGCGTCAAAACTGTAAGAGGATGCAGCACTCCCCTGCTGCAGTATTGAGGACAAGCATTCATAGGAGCTGTGAAGAAAAATAATGTTCTGAAAATTTTGCTGCTCTGTACAAAATTTGAACTAGCTTAGTATGTTCTCAGTGAATATAGTTTAGAGATTTCTTTCCAGGAGATTAAAGCAGTATTAGCATAAGCAGTAACTGCTCTTAATTTAAAATATTTTCAGGTTTTATTTATGTATTCATTTAACAGTTTCAAAACAGTCTTAGTCAAAGTACCAAAATCATACAATGGCACTTGACAGGAACAACTGAAAAAAAGATGAAAACACTTGATTATTGTGGAGCGTGTTGCACCTGTGTAGGGATGGTAAACATGCTGTATTCCTCAATTTACAACGTGTACATCATCTGTGTTGAGTTTAACCTTAAATGTCAGGATATCCAAAATATTAATTTGATAATCTTTGTATGACTGGAAGAACCTAGTGCTTATATTTGTTCTTAGACTGTATTCCAGTTTAATAAATTTTGACAGTTGCAGTACAATGGGAAACCTAAACCTTGCTACTATTTTATATATCATTTGTTGTTAATAAAGTAAAACATGAAATGTATCATAACCCCAAGATCTACTTGACTGTATTTAATCATTTACTTTTCATCACAAATATGATTTGTTGATACTGATGGTATTTGCAGAAATATCCAACTTCAACAGCTATTGAATGCACAGGCCTCTGCCTTAGATGCAGAAAAGTCAAATACCAAAAAAGTTAGTTAGTTACTGACCTGCTACTGAACCTGCTATAAAATAATCCTAGGTCAAACAGTCAGCAATTTTAGTATGACAAATTTGCATTTGATTCCCAGTGCAAATTATAATTTTTTGGATCTAGTTTTTCCAAGGTTATCATTACCATTCACTAATGGTTTCTCCAAACCAGAGATTAACATAGAAGTAAAAACAGGCTTTTTGCCATTGAGAAACAAAATAAAACCTGATGACAGGCCTCTGTTTGATCCAAAGAGAAACAGGAAAGATTCCTAAAATAACTGAAATTATTAGCAAGAAAAACGTCCTGTCCAGTAGAGCTGGAGGCATTATACAGTTTTAGTTCTGCCCTGAACAGTTTATGTTGCTGAGCTAATAAGCTTTTCCATTCAACTAGGGAATAAATTGCTCCTAACTTAGTGTTTAACCAATATAGAGAACATTTGTAGTACTCTGTTCTCCTTTGCCATAATTTTTAATGACTAAACTGAAGCATCACAAAATATTAAAGACACACAAAAAAATTAACATCACAAGGCACTAAAAATATACAAAAGACATTGAAATTTTCATAAGTACAAAAGCTTTCTTAACCACTTACCCAGGCGCTGACACATCTGCCGCAAGTAGTGATTTTGAAATCCCCATAGAGATCCTTGATGGCGCCAGTTGTAAAGAATCCCTCCACCATCAGCAAAATGCCATATACAAAGAATGCAGCTGCTACACCATATATCACATACTTGAAGATGTCAATCCTGTATAGGAACAGCAAAAATTAATTATCTGCATAAATATTTAAAGCTTACTCTGAAGTTTCAGGGTGGGATAATCAGACCCATTAAGCCTCAAAGTTTCTACGCTGGAGTAAGCTTAAGTGCTGATGTGCCATAATAACAGCTGAAGCTGACAACAGGAGTGAACTTTAAACTAAAATAGCATTGATATAAGAAACACTGGGCCATTTAATTTAATTAAACGTAAAAACTATTCTCCAATGGACAAACTGTCTAACAGAATAATAAAGTCATAAAGAGACATCCTTAACTTCAAAACACAATTATATTATTACAAAAATAACAATGTTAGATCATCTGGCATTCTTCTATAATGAGCCTTTAAAACATCATTTCACAGACCTAGAGCTGAAGAAATGGAAGGATGGTTTGCAGTGTAACATGCAGAACCCTACAAGGCTCAATCCATTACAGACATTACCTGAGTTGTGTCGTTGTTCCGTCTGGCATTGCCTAGAAACTAAACACTGGCTCAAGGAGACTCTGTCTCCTAAATGTTATCTCATTAACAGAGTTTTTGAAAAGATTTATGGCAGCGCCTCTCTGCCCCTAAATGTTTTGTCTAAACTTGGAAAAACATGGCTAGTGACCACTGCTTTGGATCAGCAGGTTTCAAAGCTTTTTACTTGAACTCTAAAAACTAGCCACAGTAAATTTCTGGTTTATCAACATGACAAGGAAAGACTTGTGCAACTTTAGAAAATGGCAATGTGCAGATTTAAGATATGACTAAATTCCAGTCATATTGTCCAGGTCAATACAGCAATAACTCATAACAGTGTAAGACAAAAAATAAGGCAGAGACCCATTAGGATCTGCCAGATTAATTTTTATAAGCACCAAACCACTATCAGCACTAGATATTTCTTAAGACTAAGATTAATACTTTTATTGTTACGAAAGGCAATATTTAATCAAAACATTTCCTTAGGAGCACACTTTTCATCATCACCAAAAGACAACTCTCAATACTCATTTTATGTGTACAATACAATAACAAAACTCCAAAACCCATTAAAATACCTTTGAGTTTGAATGGTTTTCAAAAGATGCAAAGTCAGGTTCTTGTTTATAGTTGATACTTCAGACATATGACTGTGTCTACAACTTTATTGAATATATCTTAAGCTTGCATTAGTCACATAATAATGCAATTAAACTTCTGACCTGACTAGGGGTGGGAGAAGTACTATAAATGAATGCTTCTTGGAATGACAGGACATGTTTTTCCCTAACATTCCAATAAAAAATCTCTTCCAGCTTTTTTTCTACATCTTTTTTCTTTTATACTCAAGTGAAACCTAGGGTAAATTTAGATACACAAACTATTTAAAATAGTGAAAAAAATTTAACACTATCAACAGTATAAGCTAACGCAGAAGACATTTATTTTAATATACATAAATCCTGATTACATTGCAAAAATTCCATTTTCCTAATTTTATAGTAATTCAGCCAGCGTAATACTTTTTTTTTAACAGAAAAACTCTATTTTAATACCTTTTTGTCATTACTGTTAAAAAAAAAAATCACAAAAACAAATAGCAACTTTGTGACTATTCCATAAAACTCTTCCTATTCTTATGTTACATATCTTAAAAAGTTGTGATCTTCACCAGTGGTTGAAGTATGGGAGTTCTGTAAGCAGCAGCTCCTCACAGACCCCTATGTGCTCAGTTACAAGTTATCACTGCCCTAAAGAAACTGAGACTTTCAGGAAGTCCAGAGACTATTTCAGTCCTTACAACAGCCCTTTAAACCATCTGTGCTGAGTCTCCCACTGAGCTGCTTGTGTCAAAAATTGTACTAAGAGATCTCTGCTTTTTCCTTAGCCTTATGTGCATCTACAGGAATAACTTTCACTTAAGCCTTCCTTCCTCAAGGAAAAAATATATATAGCTATACACCAGCCAAATATAGAAATCAATTTCTTCTTCATACACACATTACAGAGAGAAGTAGTAAAATCTCTACTGATCAGACCACATGAGATGAAATAGCCAGACTTATCCCAAGGCAAAAGGATTTTGTATATAGCAAAGAGTAAAAAGATAAACAAAAAATTGTGAGACCATCACTTAATTACCTCTTTAAAAGCCAAATAGAACTGTATTGCAATATAACCACATTTAGTGTCTGCTGTATTTAAAGAAAACATATCACAACAGTAATGTTACATATACATATAGTTTTGAAGGTAGCATTGCTATCAAATTATTCTACAGCATGTAATACAGTTCACATAAACTTTTATTTTCTAATTAGGTTATAATAGATAATAAAAGATAGACCTTGTAAGATGTACATTCTCTTTCTTTAAAATAAAATGTGATTCTTTGTGGATGAACTCAGGGAGATTAATTGCCATCTGTGCTTCAGTAAATTCGCAAATGCTGCAGAAAGAGCTTAAGAGCAACCAGGGAGGTAGAAGGGAATGGCAGAAGTGGTGATGAACGTGAGCCAATGGGCAAGATGGGTAAGGACAAAGGAAAAAGGCAAGCAGGGCTTACACTTGTGTAGGTTGGAATGGAAGGAAAGAGGTAGGTAAGGAGAAAAGAAAGGAGACAAACTCATAAAGATAAATTTTGTACTCCTGACAGAATTGGAAAAATACATATTAGGTGAAGGCTAAAGCTACTCTAAATAAGTTGAAGAAAAAGAAATCTTGAATACCTAGTCACTAAACACGAGTCCCATTAGTATTATAAAATTATTTATTTAGGGTCATGTAACATTTCTACTGAAAGTCAGACAATTAAGATTATGAAGATAAACCTGATTTTAAAAAATTCATGTTGATCATGCAATCTTCACGTTAACCTAGTTTGCTGAGTAGAATAAGCTGAATGGTGAGCTAAACATAAAATAATTGTGAAAAGTATCTTGAATTTTTTAATTATGAATAATCTAAACCATATTTTTCATACTGTATTAATCTGTCAGATGGTCCACAGATTCTGGATCTGCTTTTCCTCACAACACTGCGTTCAGAAATGCTAAAAACACAAACATCGCTGTTTTCAATTTGTGATTTAAATCAAGCTGATCTTTCAATTTTTCGGTCTTTGCTGCTGGCTCATTAATTATTCCATATTAAGGAGATTCCCTAATTCATCAATCTGAAACTGGATTCTATCCAACAAAATGAATATTAAAATATCTCTAGAGAAAACACTTCCTTCTTCTGGCAGAAAGTATCAATGGAAGCCATCAATGCTAACTTCTCAGTGAACAGGCTGAAAGTGAGTAGACTATCCCAGCAGAGACAAGTCAGAGGTGAGTGAAAACATTCTCCATGGGTCAGATCAACATTGCAGATTTCCCACTGTGTATTTTCATTGTGTTTTGGCAAATTCAAGGATTATAAAATAAAATAAATCAGCAAGCAATAGGAAAATTTGTTGAATGATCATGTTTATACGCAGCAGGTTTTTGTGAAAAGTGTGCTAATATTGCTTTGGAACAATCTATTACTTGCTAGGGATTTTTCTTTTTTAATGTGGTTAATATGGAAATGCAGTGCAGACATCTAATTGCAATTAACAGAAATTAAAAGACTACACTAGTTTGTCCTGTGACACGCAATTCTCATGCTGTTCATAAAACAATCTTATTCACTTTTCTATTCACTTAAGCCTGAACAAGTGATAAAAGCTCTACATTGCAAAGGTTTTCATTAGCCTAGCCCACCAGAGTACTAAATATTACCGTGGGGCTAGATTTTCAGTATTTATAGTTGTGCCTTACATTTCTCTTGCTGAATTTATTATATAACTTCTCTGATATTTAGTATGACACTGAGATATTACAGATGTTAAATAGCACATTATTGTTGGTAAACTGTAACCTATATTCTCTGAATGCAAGTAAATTCAGGCAATTACATCTATTTCCAAGCTAAAAAAACCCAAAACCCAACACAGTAGGAAGGATAAAATACCAAAGCTATTAAAGTACTAAAAAGTCAGTGAGATTACCATAGTACAATTCCTAATTAAATACTTTTTTTTTTTTTTTTTGCTGGTAATTTAGAGACAATTTAGAAAGATGAGAAACATATGTAAGTGCTATCATCAGGGTAGGATTGCTTCACCAGTTTTGGGGGGTTGTGGGTTTTTTGTTTATGTGGGAGTTTTTTGTTTGGGTTTTTTCCATTACATGGAACTTTGAACAGTTCATGTTCACATCTAGAATGAATAATAATCACCGTTATTCCGTAAACCAGCAATGCTGGCCTCTGTGCTCATCCTTCTGCCCACTGAGGGACTGATCCTAAGAGGCTGTTAAGACACTGAGATAGCAGCCTTTCCCCTCAAGCTGTTTCAGGCATGTAGAAACAGTTTCATAAATGTGTTTTTAGAAGGCAGACAAGATATAAAGGGAAGTTTGCAAGGAAGAAGATCTGTTTAGGCTATGCAGAAACCAAGCCACATGCAAGTTTATAAAAGATGTGCTCAGGCCCTCCTGGAAACCAGCTGGGAACAATTCCTTGTTGTAAGTTCATGATAATATTCATTTAAACAGAGAGAGCAAAGAAGACGGTACCATGAAACAGAGAGGAATTGTTAGTAGAAAGAGGAGACAAGCAAAGGCAAACTTCAGAAGGAAGACATACAACCAGCAGAGAAAGAAGGATTTATTAATAATCATGTACTACCTGCAAAGCAAAACCAAAAAGCTGTATGTAACAGTAACAATGAGGTAAAAGTAACAGAAATATTCTCACAGTGAAGGGAAAAATGAAACTACTAAGAAAATGTCAACAGAAGTCCACGAGGAATTTTAGATTAATACAGATTCTAAATTTCAGGTGGAAAGAACAAATAAAATTGGCTTACAGAATGCTCAATTCAAGTTTTTCTGGAAACGATAAAAAGAGAAAGGATTAACTGGTAGCCAAAGGATAAGACCAAAAAGACCAAAAAGTAATTTTTATTAAAGTAGAAATAAAACACATTAGGAAGAAAACAGAGGCTTCTAATTCTGTATTTCTTAAAGAAATTTTGTATGTAATCATACAAAACATTTGATCATTACTAAAGTCAGACTGTTAGGATTATATAAAGAAGAGATCATCATACTATAATATGCAAATTACATTTACATTCTGAACCATAGCTGGTGTGATATAAGATCCCATTGATTTTAGTTTGTGATGTACAAAGTTTCTACAGGTATGCAGAACAGAAGCCTAAATCATCATTGTATAAAAGTTTGAGTGTTGCATCCTTCTTAGGAACGGGACAGTTGAGTGGAGATTTCATGGAACACCTCTAAAAGCAGCAGGAAATCCACAACCTAACAGAAGAGGAGCAATAGTAGTACAAACCACATCTCTGCCCTATGAATCTTGTTACGCTCTTGGAATAGGAAAGGATTCAGCATATGAATTTAAATAATCATCAAATCTTTGAGTCCTGAACACAAAATTCTGACTACGACATATGGACAAGGCTGCCTCTCAAAGTTGGGTTTTTTATTGTAATCTAGTCTTGTTCTGTCTGCTAATCTCTTGGAAAAGTATTTTCTTAAAAACGTTTTTAGAGATGCTAATTACAGAAGAAATCCGGAAACTTCTTTGCCTGAAGAAGGCAAAAAACCCTGTTGGAAGTAGTAACATGTTGACTTCTGATGGAATTATGTGATGGGTTTTGTGCACATGGATATTGAATCCCCAGGCAACTTTCCATAGCAATAAAGTGTAAAAAGATGTGGCAAAAGCATATCACAGGATTTGTGAGTGTTTCTTCATTACAGTTATAAACTTGGAGACACATAAAGTACATACTGATAGTGTAAGAATGAAAACTTGTTACTAAAAGTCCAGATTGGGATGGTAATACCTTTTTCAGATCTCCTGTGGAACAGTGAGTTATCTTGATTTTATGTGGCACACAAAGCAAAATTTAGCAATATGTATTTTACATAGAAATATACACTTTCCATTTTATGTCTATAAAGTGAACAAAGACTAAAAGGAAATAAAGGTATTTAAAATAGAAAAATGTATTTCCTATGGAGAACCTATTAAGAAACGTCTATTGCAAGTGCAATCACAGGCATGCAGTGATTATAGCCAGTAAGATTCCAGTCAACCAGGAAAGAGAACTGCTTAACACTGCACTAAATAATACAGATGCCTGCCTAAAAGTAGGAGACTGTATTTGCACATATGAATACCAACAAATTCTTCATGTAAGATCATTCTGCTGGTATACCCATGTGCTGCTGAATTTCCTTATCCAACTATTACATAAAATGAGGACTATGTCTTTGCAGGTACTTCCCAAATCCTAAATTTTACTTACTAAGGTTCTTACTGGTGTTGCTTCTAACAGAATACAGAACACTAGGCTACATAATACAGCTGAGTAGGTAGCAAATGTCACTTTTCAGCACTGTGTAATCTCGTAAGGGTCATATTCCCAGGTGCTGGCATTATTTGTCAGACTTGATGCATCTACCAATCAAACAGGATCTAAAATGCTATGTTCTGCATCTTATCTTTAATATGTTCTGTTACAATTTATATGTGACTCCACTATTCTAATAAAATAGAAATGTTCTCCTTAGGTAAACTCTATCAATGACATTGTGGTCTCTCTTCTCCTGTCAAATTGTAATACATGAATAAGACACATGGGCCAAGGTTAGGTCTCCCTTGCAGAATTACCTTAATTACTCTACACATAGTCAGAATCGAGGTGCAGGAACTCATGGAGTGCTGCAAGTGAGAACTCTCACTAGCCTAGTTAGAAGTCATCTTACCAATGAAAGTCTCCAAAAATGCAGTATACATCTCCAACAAATGACTGTACGTGATTAGAGTAGCCATCCTACTTGTTTGGTATATGCAAACCATGTAGACTCTCACTTCTTTCCTGTCTCTTCTTCCTGTTCATAGGCTCAGCTAGCTGAACTGGTGCCTGGATGAATCTTTTCATTACAGAACCAGTGAGATCATCTGCCAGGGCTGTTTAGGATGGTTGCTGTTTCCAAGCATGATACAACGCAGCCCTGCATAAGTTAGCAGATGTTTGTCCTAATATAGAGCCTTACATGTTTTGCTTCCCATGATACAAATTGTGTTTAAAACATAATTTAAGTCCAAATTTGAAGAACACCAAGCTTTTTTGAGAGACAAATGTGCATAGGGAAAACCTGTTTAGTACTACTGAGTACAAAGAAGATGACTTAAACAGAATCATCACACAATCACAATTACATTGTAATACCTTTCACAGTATTCCATCAGTTGTAGTGGAAAAAAAAAAAAGATGATAACAGTAATATTTTATTGCTACCGATATTTAACTTGTGATAGCTGCAAAGCCAACAACAACAATAACAAAAAGAATAGCAGATCTGAATAACATCCACTTATCTACCTCTCAAAACATTTGATTATGTAACTAAGAGGGGCGATATAAAAGCTTTTACACCTGTTGTTTTGTTTTTCCTCAATAGAAAACAGTTGCACATCCATATGTATATTATTCTACAATACCGTCCTAATAAACACTGACTATACACTGACTAACAGAAAGGTTATCAGGAAGCGTCAAACTTGGCCACAGCAGTACCTGAAACACAGGCTTTCACATTCTGAGAGGAAGGGAATTTTTAGCTCTAGGAAGGTGGCTTCAGTAGAGTGTCTGCGGCACTTCTAACAGAGAACAGAGCGAAAACAGATTTACAGATTGTGATTTCAGTTAGTTTACTATTGGATTTCACACCTTTAAAAGGAATGGAATTTTCAATGACCTGAATCAGCTTTGACTGTAGCAGGAAAATGGTTTTAATGTTTCTATCAGGGAGGTTTCTTCATTTTCCATTCTAAGAGCATGATTCCCTTGTTCCGTGGCCTATATATCACAAACATGTGACAGATGGCACTAGCTGGCCTTGCATACTAAAGAGAAAGAACTGTAAAAAGATGCTGTTAGGAAACACACCAAACATATCTTGTGCTGCTGATTTTCTAAAAAACTTCATTTGGAAGTTGTTCCAAACACCAGAAAAATATAAAAATCCAGCTGATACAATACATGCTGATAATCATATCTCTATTTCTGCTGCATTCATAACCTTCTCAAAATCAGTGATTAAGTAAGCAAATCTAGTTATACCTGGTACTTTGCAGATAGAGTGTTCACTGCAGTTATAAAAGTTAAAAAAGTTATAGAAGAATAATTAAATACCACACCTAAGTAAAGTAGATTGGTCAAATTTAGTGAAGCCTACAGAGCTCTTAAACTGACAAGGCAGGCAACATAAAATATTATAAAGGCAGTTTCCAGGATAATTTAAACCATCATACTTATTTTTTTAGGTTTCCTTTGACTCTCAAGGAACTAAAATAACTACTCTACAGCCACTGAAGGAATTCACATGCCAAACAAAAGCTTATGACTTCTGCAAATTTTCAAACAGGCGGGGGAGGGGGGGGCAGGGGGAGGGTGAGCAGCAACCATTAGAACAGTGGTAATGCTGATAGTGGAAAAGTCTGGAACTATAGGGAATGAAGTTTCACAAAACTGATTCAGTAAGCAATATAATTAGAGGTTAGTCCCAGTGAAAAAGGATTGATAATTCCAAATCCTTTTATAGCCATCCAATTTATTAAAAGTTCATGGATTAAAAAATGACTGTTTAAAGAGAGAAGTGCCTACCATTGAAATTTGTGATTTTTGAAGATATGTCCTCTCCACTAAGAATACTCATCTGTACAGTATGTGTTCACATGAAATTGAATACACTTGATTTATATTAGCTTATAAGAGTTTAAAGTATCTGTTTTACCTATGTCACTCCAGTACTTTGAGACAAAATACTGTAAAAAAAATATCTTTGTTATTTTTTTTAGACTCTTTTGTATTTGGGGTTGTATTTTCCCCCCAAAACAAGCAAGCAAAACCGCACTCATTGTACCCTACTCAGAATCTGTCTAGGAAGCCTCCAGTATTTTGGAATTATTGACCATGATCATTCCATATCTTAAATTGGAAAGAAAATCATAAATTTGAGAAAACTGCTGTAACTGCCTGGCATTTAAAGAATTTAAAAACAGCTCCAAATTTGCCTAAATTTTTAAAAATTATAAATATTTATTACTTATCTATGTTTCCAAAGCAGATATGAACTGGAACTGGTATACATTATTTGAACTCAGACAAGAGTCCAGGGAGATGGAATCAGGGAGCAACCTGCAGGGCCAGTACTCAAATCACCTCTTCTGTTCCACAAGGCTGTTGCTCTTGGCTGAACTCCCAGGGGCTGAATCCTCTAAGGGAAGTTCATGGCCAATTGCAGGTCCTTAATTAACTCATCTCTCCACAAGCCTCAAGGCACCATGTGGGATGTAGGCTCCCCATGGAGCAGACAGGGAGCAGGGCAATTGTGGCTGCCAGGGCAGCCCCAACCCCGTGGCCAGGAGAGTCTGTGGGGAGGGACTGAACCCCTCGGGCTTCACTGAAATGAGGTCCTGGACTAAGGGAAGGGTGAGGAGAGGCCCTAAGAGAGGGCAGGTAAAAAGAGTCAGGGCTGTTGATGCCCTCAGGGACATTAATACGGACATTTTTCAGTGGATTGTTGGATCTAGGTACTTTGACTTTTATTTTAGGCACTTAAGGAATGATGTGGCTGTTCAGATTTTGCTTATGCCCTCATTATGGCCTATTTTCTCTACAGAGGTATGGTACTTCTTTTAAATTGCAGTGAGCAGCAGCACTGACAAAGATAAAAGATACAGGGCAGCTTGTGAGTTGTGCTATTTTCATTCAGAACAAACACTTGTGGACACAGTTAAAAGAGACCTTATCTCTTACTACCCAGATAGGGGTTGTATTTTATTCTGAATGACATTTGAAATCCAGCATACTAATAAAAATATAGACAGAAATCATAAGGTTGATTAAAGAGAATCTAACACACTTCACTCCACTGCAGCATCTGCCTACACATTTATCACAGAAAGTCAGACTACAGGCCAGCCTGAGATACTTCACAGCACTAGAAGCATTAAGAGCCCAGATGTATTAAATAACCTTCAAAAGGTATAATTTAGTAGGTCACACTGCTAGATTTTTTTTTCATTCTCATAATTTCTAATCAGAGCTATGAACAACTAGCTTTTATTTCCATTTCAATATGTATCATTTTAACAAGGTAGGCACTGCACTCTTTGTTTCTACTTACATATTCTTCCTTCTGCTTTTTGCTCTTTCAAAACCATCATTACCATAGGGTTTTTTTACCACCAACTGTTAATCAATAGGCATGACAAAATATCGAATATTTTTTCTCCCTACAAAATTATATTAAAAAGCAGAGTAGTATCTACTCAAACAGGTAGAAAATTAATGTGTGCAAATTTCTTTGCAAGTCACACAGTTTATCCCGTTCAAAGCAATGGCTCATCTGCTTTTAGTCAAAATAGTTGCTCCTCCTCCCTTTAAGACGTAAGTTTAGAGACCTCCTTCACAACTGAACGAACTGAAATTTCAGATACAGTATGTCTGCTGAAGAAAGAACTGGGTTTAGTATATCTTTTAGTAATCAAAGGAAACAAACAAATAAAAAAGCTACTATCTAAGACAATTAAATGCCAAGAAAAGAAAAATTACCTTTTTAATTCCTTGATCTTTTACAGTGAATTATATGCATTTGAACTATACCCCCTGACTGATATTTTCATTTAAGTATTTGACAGAGAGAAGCTGGAAAACTTGCTATGAAGAGAAAGCATCGATTTGTGGCTGTTCTGCACTAATGGCTTCCTAGGGAATAATAAAATAAGTTAGAGGCTAATAAAATGACTGATCTTTCATTCAGGATAACAATGAACCTTAGCCGTCGAGTCAAGTCAGACTCGTTATTCTAAATGACAAGCCAAAAAGGCAAAGCAGAAGTTGCATCTTCCTATCAGCCTAATATGTTATTATACAAGGACATCTAAATTCCTTGATCCAAAGATGAAATTTTAATATGGCATAGCAGTGACATACATATTTGGTACATGCTCCCTTCTGGCCACTAATCCCACAGAA
This sequence comes from Empidonax traillii, assembly GCF_003031625.1. Taxonomy (NCBI): domain Eukaryota; kingdom Metazoa; phylum Chordata; class Aves; order Passeriformes; family Tyrannidae; genus Empidonax; species Empidonax traillii. The sequence continues at coordinate 43,445 of NW_020955391.1, read as the reverse complement.
AGTACACTTAACATTCACAGAGAATCTTTGAAAAGAATGTTTATAATATAGCCCTTCACAAATTAAGAAATTTAAGATTCTGTTTCTAGCTCTCATGAAAACAGTGGTACCCCATTGGATCAAATATATATATCTTCTTAATTTTCCTGCCTCAAACAATGAATAGAAGGAAAACTTAGGACAACTTAACAGGATAACCCCCAACACTGTTCTAGCCTCTGGGACTTCCTGAGTTGGCTAAGTCATTCGGTTGTCATTAGAAACCATAAATGGATTTGTTTTCCAAGATTATCCAGTCTTCCCTTGAGCCCATAAAAATTTTTGGCATCCATAATATAATCACAATATGCAACTATCTTCAGAAATTTTCTATGAAATAATTGAAGAACCACCGCTTGTTCCTTCTAAACCTGTTTCCTCTGAGACCTCAAACTTCTTGTACTGGAACAGAAAAACAGTCTAACCTCTTGCACCATATACATAATACTGTGAATTTACAGACCTCCAGCATAAAAGTTCTTAATCACCCCATTTCTAGACTGAAGAGTCCTATTATACTCAATTTTTAACCATACAGCCTCTGTTCTGTAATTCTAATCATCTTTTTCTGACTTCTTTGGGACACCAATATTGTATACAGTATTAATGAAATGGATGAAAGATGGATTCACACAATGGCAGAATTATGTTCTCTGTTTCTCTTTGATTTTTCTGGTAGTTGGTACGTGGTTTGTTTTTTGACTGCTGCTAAGCCCTGAGATGAGGTTATCATGGAACTATCCATCATAAGAAGTCAGTGCTTTGACAGATGATGAAATCATTTCACTTCTCCAAAAAAAGTGTCATTAAAGAAAATATTTACAAATTAAAGTATAAGATTCTTCAGCTTCAGTTGCAACCATTAGCAGCCAGGTAAGAATTTGGATTTCAAATATCTAAAATCATTTTTGAAAGAGAAAATTTTAAAAATATTTGAAATATGTCATTTTATTTAAAGATACAGTAAACTATTTTGATAAATGTAATAAATTTAACTAAGAGAAGGAGATGCTCAACAAAAAAAAAGGCCTTCCAGAGGTAGGTTTCTAGGAGTAGCAAAGCATGAAACCTTCAAAACAGATTAATGCTAGATATACCAGAGGCAATACAATTTTGACATTTCAAGTCTCAGGGTTCTGTACAACTTCTCAGTTACTTTTTTACTACATTTATTCCCAGAACTGTTACTTGTTGCACATTCCTGTTTTACCTGTTTAGAGTATAGAGTTTTGTAGAGTTTTAGTTTGTTTGTTTTTTTTTTTAAAAGGATGTATGCAACAAAATCATCAATATTATATGAAGTACTGTTTAGTAAAAGCTTAAATTAAAACTGTGGGATATTAAATAGTATTACAAATTGCTTGTAAATAGTAAAAATATCAGCTCAGTCAAAACTTTATCTGCTGAGCTTATCCAAATCATTCTTTCTATGATTTTCATTAAAAGACATTTTCTTGAGTCAAAATTATATCTCTGGAGGGATTTTTCAGCAGTTTTAAAAGGAAAAAAAGGATCTAGCAACTTACATGGTAAAGACATCAATAACATCTCCTGCAGCTCTTGTCATCTCAAAGTAGGTTTGCAGAATGTTGACAGTTCCTGAAAGCGCTTCATGTCCACAGCCACAGAACAGCGCAACTCCAGCATACAGCAGGATGGTAGCAATCAAAGATGCATAGGGAATACCTCCCAGGCATTTGATGCAACACTCAAAGCATCCTACAAGAAAATAAAAACAAGTTCCAGATTATATCAAGAAAGTAAAAACAAAGGTTTTACTCTCGAGGAACACTTTTGAAAATTAAGGACTTCAGGCCAAAGAGAGTTTAGGTCAAGTTAAACAACCCAGACTGTTAAAAAATCTGTGAAAGGTTAATTCAGCTTCTGAGTTGATGCTTGACCTGTTAAATGCAGACATGCCATCTGATTAGCATGAAAGGTTAGAAAACAAGGTGAAGCCTATAAATTTTAAATGCTTATAGAGACAATGACCAATTAAAAATGACTTATAAGATGTTCAGTAGGTATGAGCCAATGTATTTTAACATGCTCCAAAGGCTTTAGACTCTGCTAAATCATAGGAATACCAGAGATATGTTAAAAGAAAGAAAAAGGCACAAAAAAGCCATTGTCTACTTTCCTGAATATCTAATTCTTACATGTAGCTTTGACATGCAATTTCGTATTTTGTCCTTTAAGTTGGTAAGTTTCTATTTTGTTTACGTTAGATAAGAAAAGTAGGAATTTCTTGTCTGTTCAAACATTCATTCATTCATTTACTGCTTTTAATCAACAAATATCAATCTGTTATGTATATATATTTATATTTTTCATATATCTATATACGTTTAGCAGCTATTTATATGCAAGATTCTCTGAAAAGTTTAAGCCATTTTCAAGTATACACACATTTTCCTTAAATAGAATTCTCTCAATATTTTTGTAAATATAAAGAATACTACAAAAGGCAGTATTCCAATGGCTGGATAGTTCCTGGAAGAAAAATATACTGAATATTGAATATACTAACATGTAAAAGACAAAATAATTCCCAGTTTTGTATGCTAGTTGTATAAAAATAGAAAGAAATTTATAGCTTGAGACTCCTTTTGGTTAAGGAGAACTTGCTGTAGCAGAGCCAACTGTAAAATACCAAATGTAAAATGTGAAGATTTGTATATTTAAACTGTTGCCAGTGTCTTGCTGAGTAACCTGTTGTACAAGTCACCCACCTCCAGCAGCCATCACACATGTCCATGGGTGTAACATTTTCCATGTTTCCAATACTTTGGTAACAGCATTTCATTTTCTTCCCCCTCTCTGAGATGTGGGTGAAGAACACATCTTTCTTGCAATTCATGTCATTCTACTCTAGTGAAGATGGGTAGCTTTCATATTCAGCAGCACAAAGCTTTGAATGTCCCATGATCAGCTTGTGTCTTTCTTCAGTGATTGTTAGACTATGGAGCTTTTATAACCAGAAACTGTGGATATTTCATCAGTGCAAGGTCTTAGGAACAGACTAGGAAGATAAATAAATGCTTTTGGAGTAACTAATTCTACATTTTAAGGAAATCTCTTAAAATTCCTTTAGTCCTGTTTTCTAAGATTACCTTCAATAATAACTGGGGTTAACTCCTCAGTGTTTAAAAGCCTACACAAATACTAGGAAAGAATAATTCACTGGAAAAATCTATCTAAAAGGCAAAAAACCCCCATGTATATTTAAAAGATATACACTGAACAAGAACTATAGGGAAATACAAAGTTGCTTGAAATCAGAGTTTATCAAAAAATCCCCATTGCAATTTGCAGCAATTTTCAGCACAGAATAATAGCAGAAAAAGCCTCAGAAAACTAGTACCATTGTACATCCATAGGCTTTATTTGAAAAAGTAAAAAGAAGGGGAGAGATGACAATAGACTGATAATGGGAGTGATGTACCTGTGTAAAGTCAAAGGTACACCTAAATATTTTCAGGGACACATGGAGTGTAGGGAGAGTGTTTCTTAATATTGCAATAGCTTGGGGCAGGGAAGTGAAAGAGAGATTTTATAAAGATTTCTTTTTCCCCTTCCAAGAGAGGTGAAGTGGAAGAGAGAAAGTTAAAGAAATGACAACACAAGAATAAGAACAGGTAATTGTCTGAACTAGAAGAAATTTCATCAAGGCCATGCCCACATACCACTGCTGTATTTAATGCTGTGAGCATTGCTGTCCAGAAAAGCCTGGCTGTGCACTACCTCCTGCAAGCTGCTGCACATCACTCTCCAGGTCCAGTGAGAGTCGAGGACACACCCAGATGTCACAAAGTAAGATGCTATCAAAACCCAGGGTCATTAATATTACTTTAATTATATTATAGTGAAACATCATAAAAATGTAGTAAAATAACATAAAAAAGTAAAAACAGTATAATACAATAAAGTGATGGCATGTAAAAAGGAGAAATACAATGAAAATTTAATCAGAAATAAATTCTTTCTTTCCCCCCAATTGTTTCAGAATTTGAAAAATAACTGAAACAGATTCATAGTTTTTAAAGAAGTACTTCCATTTATCTCTTGCATAAAAATTGTTAACACTCAGAAGGCTTTGGGGGAAGTTTTTAGTAGCAAAATATTTTACCAATTCAAAATCTTTTCACTCATTAAAAAAAACTGGAAAAAAAATTAATTCAACCACTTTAAATTTTTAGATAATCGGGTATTTTCAAGGCCTTGCTCTTTTATTCAGCTCTTCCATAGGCCTACTACCTTTCTCATTACTTACTTCATGAGTAACTCTAGACTTTTCAGTGTTGTCAAATCAACTCAAAACTAAAGAAAACCAGTGAGTCAGGACTAAGATTTTAAAATGGCTATCACACATCATTCATACACCACTAGGAAATGTGCTGCAGTAACATTAGCTCCAGTTCTTTTCTTTCGGTTGTTCAGAATTCGAAAACGGCTGTTTAATAACAGAACAATAGAAATGCTATTTTAACTTACACAATGATATTGAACCACCAGTACAGAATTGTGACTCAGCTGTGCAATGTGCGGATGTCTGTGTGAGACAGGCAATCATTCACCACCCCAAAACTATCTTCACAAGGCAGTTAAAACACAGAATCTCAGAAATAATTGCTAGGAAAGATGAAAAAGATTCTATGATCCTTTGATGTTTGTTTTCATCTTCAAATACAGTTTTCAGTACTTTTCAAAGAGTTCACTTCGCACAATAAACTCATGCTATATAATTCAGCATCTACTGTACTTATTTTGCTGATATGTAGCAGTATTTTTCCCTTAGGTAAAAATCTAGATCTTCTATGACCATGTGCCTTTACTAAAACCATCAGAAGTAATCAAAAACACTATTCTTTGTAGCTTCCAACATGAAGAACTGTACTTTTTTTCTTTATTTTATCAAAATCATTCCATAGAGAAAGTTTAATCATTAAATATGAAATACATAGAAGATGACAAACAAGGAATTTTATTTTACATGGATAAAATAGAACTCCAAATACTGGCTATATTCAGCTATCAAACTGAAGCACATTAATGTTGCATTATATACATCCACCTTCCAGTGAGCAAAGATCTCATAGGCCTTTGTTCCTCTTAGAAACATTATTACTGTCTACATCAGAAATATGCTTGATGTAGATATCTAAACTTCTGCTTTAAACAGCTTGTAAAGTGTTCCTTATATAGGCAAATCTGTGCACACTTCTAGTTTCTGTGTTTTGGGTGCAAATTTTCTGACGCATCTCCAAGTGCCCTAGCCAAATATAAGTTGACCTTCTGTTTATGCAATCTCTTCTCTACATTAAGAAGGAAAAGAATTAAGATTTTGAGCAGCAGAAGAAATTGTCCCTGTGATTTACATTTTATTATGCACACAAATTGCACCACCATAATAGTAATGTCTTTGTTTATGTGTTAGTGGCATATGAACTCTGTCTCCTCAGTACAAATCAGGAGATACAACTGACAACTAAAATACCTAATCCATTTCTGGTGAGTACATTTAAAAGAAGGAAAAAAAAGATTCGGGGCTTACATCTCTTGCCACTTCTGTCTGTGATAGTGAAGTTTAAATCAATTATATCAGAACCAGTTTCAAAATGCAATTATGCCACTGTCTTTTACATGAATGGTTAAGAAAACCCATCCACCCTAGACATTAACGTGAAAAAAATAAATATTAAAAAATATTTTAAAAGTAAACATAGAGAATATGTTTTTTCATAGAGAATATTTCTGGGTTTGTTTTTTCATTCTTTCCAAGGCATTTTCAGCTAGAACATCTAGGATGATTAATCACAGACAACTACATCTCCAAAGTATTACTGATTAATCACAGATAATTGCATCTCCAATGGGAACAAGTACTTCTGAAGATCATATAACATTTTAATAACATTTTTTCTTTACTTATTTTTCTTAAAGAATTTTCTTTCTAATATTAGAAGACAGGACAGCATAGCCAAAGTAAAATGCAAGAGAACCACATAAACTTGAAATAAACAAAATAACAAAATCTTCTGTGCCTTCCATGCCTGGTTAGGCAAGAATTTTTTTTCATATCTAAATTTGTACCACTTGTCACAAAGCTTTCATGGCCAATCAACTCAAATACAGAAACACAGTTTCACAGACCATCATGAAACATGCAGATTAAGTTCTGAATTCTGTTAAGGTAGACTTAACCTCAAGAAGTCAAGCTACTGTTATGTAATATTTTAATTGATAAACACACCCATCAGAACACATTGTACTGAGGAAAAAGTAACATATTTTACTTATATCTAGTACCAAAACCACCTCAAATTATTTAACGTGTGGCCAAACTTCCTGATCTGAAGCCGGTCACCAAGGCATCACAGTATTGCAACAGGCAGAAGCAATCCAGCTCCCTTGATATTGTCCCAAGTACAGAAGAAAGACAAAATATTCAAGATGGGGTTTTACAAAGCTGCAAATGAGGTGAAGCAACATTTTGGGATGAGTCAGCAAAGATCATTCTCGTACTTTGATGTGGAAACTCGTTCAAGAAGGGCTGCATACAGAATCCCACATATTTGCCCTCTGTCTCCCAGGATCATTCCTGGGATACACCCCACCCTGCTCCCACCCTCTAGTCTTATAGAGGATCTATTGCAAATTATGAGAAAACTTTATCACCTTGCTGCATCAAATGATAAAAACTAAAATACCTTTCTTAGACTTGCTCAGGAGATGACTTCTCATTTAAATTGGCTTTCAATTAGAATGATTACTATTACAGAATTAGCTATCAAACAACAAAAGTACTTTTACCACAAAATTAATTCTGAGATCCTGACTGCTAGGACTACAGTGGAAAAATAAACTAGACAGTATTTTGATTGAATCTTAAGCACTTAAAGCAACATGATATGTAGAAAAGCAAGAATAATGCCTCAACAAAATCACAAAAGGATTTTCAGGGAAAAGACCAACTAATTGCAAGACAATACAAAACAAATAGCCAGGTATCTCTTGCACATTAAATTATGTATCATTATTGGATCTACTTTGACTTGTTATCTCCTTAGTGTGACTGGAGGTTAGCTAATCAGATAACACCAAAAATCAAAATGTTAGTCCTTAGGCCTTTACATTCATAACTGCAGTTAACAGTTGCATCAGTTACTGCACTCAACATGGGACCAAGGCTAAGAGGAATCATAAAGACTTTTTCTTATTAAGCCACAAAATTTATCCAACTGAAATACCTACAGTTGTGCATTGTGCATGTTTGCTCATGAGAATCCTACTGTCCAAGATGGCAACCTTAAGTAGTGGGGATGTAATCCGACTATACAGGATCCAAAAATTCTCCCTCTGTAGAAATATAACTTCATACAACTCCTCCATTCACATATTTACCTTTGCAACATCTATCCCAACTGACTGTGATTCTCTAACTTACAGAAAGCTTCAGTCATCAAAAAAAAAATTACTTAAGATATTTGAATGATACTGGGATTACCTCACCAAGGATGTGTCAAGTCTCCACACAGTCCCCACTGCCCCCAGGCCAACAATAATAATGATAATATTGCAGTATAAAGATCCACAATTTAGCATCATATTCACTACTTCTACATTTTTTCTTTAGGCTATACAAAGAACTTTCACCAACAATAAAAAAAATACAAAATCCTTAAAAGGGGTTTCAAAACAAAAATGAAAAGAAAAATTGCATAAATATAATAGTCTGAATATGGAGCTTTAAGAGAATGTGTATGTGAGGAATTTTTTAGTAACAAAAGATGCACAGCTTTATTGCCAACTTTAAGAGCTCGTGTTTTCTTATGTGGCTAAATGCTGGAATACTCAAAATTGAAGCAGTAAAAGTGAAATATTTGTTCCTTTAGCACATTTTGAACTGTAAAAAATATTTGGAATCTTGTTTGTAATCAGCAAAATAAAAGGAATAGAGTGGTCACAAGGTAAGGAACCTAGCTAGCTGATTTCAGCTATTTAGCATTTTTTTATTAGTAGGCTCACAGAAATAAAATTGAAATAATCAACTGTTATTTACTCCACCTTATATCAGTACAAGATTGCTCTGCACTTGTACTAAGAAAATATTGACCTACAGATACTTTTGTAAAAAGCCCTTTTCTAAACTGAATTTAATTCTTTGAGAAATTTTATTTGGAGATTTTAGAATTCTAAAACCCCATTAGGTCAGTAGTCCAATGTAAATTCAAATGTCTCATGGAATGCAAGGTTTTTTTTTTTTTACGTTTTAAAAATCTCCTTGTAGCAGCACCAATATTTAAAAAAATAGAAAATTGCACAACAAAACATTTTTTTTTCAAAGGGAAAACTACTAAGACCTTAAGAGACCTGATTTAAAACCTCATTTATGAATGTAAAGTTCTTTTTTTCATGTTGTTTTCATTTGAAATGTAGTGATCTTCAGATTACATGGCATTTAATTAAAATATAGTACAGTACACAAAATCCATCCCTCCCTTACTCATATGGATGCTCTCTTGATCTGAGTAACAAAAGAAAATAACAAACCTGAACAAAGGCAACAGAATTTGTACAAATTTGTACACTGCTTAAAATTAGCTACGATTTCATCCAGAACTGTCCCTTGTTCTTGTTGCCCCTTGTCCCTTGTTAAACACTCAGTATTCCAGTTCAAATTGTAATGTTTAAAAAACTGTATCCACTAGAGAAAAAAAAATTAATTCAGCCAGTTCAGTAGGAATCATGGTACCTCTTACATCAGAAATATAACTTCAATTTGCGTTTTCATCATATGCACTGAACACATTTCTTCACTCATATTCAAGGTAATTAAATCTCAAATGGATTGCTTATTTAGATTTTAAATAATCCACTGTTTTAATGTAGAGTGGTAGTTAAATGAAATAAGCTACTTTGTCAATGAGAAGAAATGTTATTTCAAGAAATCTTCATCTATAACACTGAGCTATTCAAACAACTTTATTTAGCAAATCAACATAGCAGAGATGTATAATTTCTGTGTTACTATCACCTGATACAATAAACTTTCAAAGGCAAATTAAAGATGTATTTTATATTTTATCTAAATTATATTATAAATCAACTGTCAGCTAAGTTTAAGGATATAAAGAAACATGGTTTTAATCTCTATCAAAGGCTAAAGTATGAAAATTTAAACAAGGAAAAAGAGGTACTCTCTTTGTCCTAGTTTGGGAGTCATGTATTGCAGTGGGTTGACCCTGACTGGATACCAGGTACCCACTAAAGCCATTCTCTCACTCCCTCTGCAACTGGACAGAGGAGAAAGAAAAAAAAAACCACAAAACAAACAAACAAACAAACAAACAAACAAAACAAACAAAAAAACCCCCAAAACTAACAACAACAAAACAAAAAAAAAAAACAGCTAAGGATTCATGAGTTGAGATTAAGAGCTGGGAGAAGTTACTTACTGATTACCTTCATGGGCAAAATAGACTCAAAGTGCAGATAGCACTTAAATTTATTACTAACAGGAAAAGAGCCAAAGAGTGAGAAATAGTCTTAAAAACACCTTCCCCCCCCTCCTCCTTCTTTCCAAGATAACAAACATGCTCCTCTTGTTAACTGTCTTAACTGCTCTGAAATCTGGAGGTAAAAAAAACCAAAAAACCAAACCAAACAAACAAAAAAACTCAAAAAAAGCCCCCAAAACCACAATAAACAGGCTATCTGCAGTCTCTTTTCCTGGATAACTGAAACACAGCTGTATATGGATAAGCATACATGTAACATATACACACATATATGCACACACAGAGTTCTATTATAATGTCCATCATGAAAGAGAATTAAATGAAAAATCTACCAATCTATCTGTTGAATAAAGTAAAAAGACAAATCTGAATTAACCATCATGTACAATAATTTCATCCCATCATTCACTGGTCATACTTCAGCAAATACTCAATGGTGTAAGGACAAAAATTAATTTTCCATCATACTGGATTATATCAATGATCAAATAGCTTGTTGAATTCCTCTGTTGCACCACAGTATTCTGCCACAGTATTTCTTGATCTTGGATAACTTTCTAATGAATGATGTGAATCACTAGATATCATACATTTATAAAAGAGCACTGTGAAGCACTACACCTGACTACTATATTTTGGTTAAATGCAGATCTAAGTTGTGGTTTGGCAGTAAAGTCTCATCATGAGTCATGATCAAAGGTCTAGATTTCACGTAGCAAAGGGGCATTCCAAGCTTTAGCAGAGACTGCACAACATTCCAAAGAGCTACTCTGTATTTCTTTCCTCCTCCATAACTCCCAACATTAAAGGGAAGCTATCTTGAATTAACTCAAACTACTCTTTTAAAGCAAAAGTGCCTCATTTTCTTTGTCAGCCAGACAGGAAACTAGCCTTTTCATCGCTATATATATATATTTTTTTTTTTCTTTGATGAACAGTTCATCCTGCATGATGTATGCTTCCTTTAAGGTATTAGTGTTACCTCTCCCAGCCCTGTCAATTGTAATTTTAACAGAGAACTAATTTAAGCAAAAGCTCCTGGCTGCACACCTCATAGCTTGTCAAAGAAATTGGCTCAGTTACTATTTAGGTACCTACACAAGGCTCCATTTAGTAAGGTATTGAGCAATGTGCTTAACTGAAAACATGTGGCTTGTCTCATCAACTTAAAATCAAATTAACACTGTAACTTCCATAAAATATACAGAATATGAGATAGATATCCAGAACTAAATGGCATTATACCAGTAGATATGACACCTTTTTTGTTCCACATTTATATAACAAAAATTTACCTATGAGACATTTATAAATACCCATGCTAGTTTTGTTTATCTGTGCCTAAGTAGGTAATTCTTCTGATGAGAGAGGAACAGATTATTAACTGAAAACAACAGAAGAGGGATCTACATATGCTTGAGAAGATCGTTTTTACAGGCACTGTTATGGTTTGCAATGTAAAACAATGCAACTTTTCCAGAGAAAGTATTAACTAAAACAATATATGAATATACATGCAAGAATGTACACACATCTTTGGAAGAAACTGCAAACAGAAACATATACTTATATTTGGGATATTGATGATTATTTCAATGTACAGAAAACTGTTGTGATTAGCTGTTATAGAGTCTTCAGTACATTAGGTTTATTGCTGTTTAATGAGACAAATCTTAATCTAGCAGTTAATAAGTATTAAAGTTACTGACACAGAGCAGTAGCTGTCTGAAATACAAATCAGTCAGGCATAACACAGTCAATCTTTGTAATCTTAAAAAAACCTTCTGGCTGATTTAACACAGACAACATTTGTCAGCTTCAAAATCACTCTAAAGCTAAAGGGACAGGAATGAAACAAACTAGCTGCACAAATGTAATAGAAAAAATTAAGATGTGGGTCAATTAATTCAAACAGTTTGCCCATTACATGTATTTTATATATATCATGAACCTTAGATTTACACATTAAATAAATTAATTCATTATTGTTAATAAATAGGTTATAAATATGTTAATAAATAGGTTATAAATATGTTAATAAATAGGTTATAAATATGTTATACATATCAATAATGCATAGATGATTGAAACAATTATAAATGTTTCTGGTTTGATCTGACTGAAAACAATAACATTTTGTAAGAACATTATTTCTATGCAACATTTAGTATATTCCCATTATGAAGAGAATGACAAGGCTATGGATCATAAAACTAGAAAATAATTATCCTTTTCATCTCTCTCATCTAGAGTTTATATAATCAATTCCTCGATTGTTTTCCTCAGCCTTGAAAAGAGCTATTTCTCCCAAATGGAAAGCTACTATGAAGTATGTACTGAAATGTAATTGTGCACTAATTCTTTCTCATTCACAAATAGACTGAGTCATACTGGGCTTTAAACCATATCTTTTTTCTTGCATTATCCAAATCTTACAAACAGAGAAAACATTGGTACATGAATATTCTGTGCATTCATCTGTTTAAATGGAATGTTCTACAATGTTCTAAACACTCATCTGTTTAAATGGAATGTTCTAATAGGTATTTGTGGGTTTAAACATCTTCAATTTAGAGACGGTAGCATCCTTCTTTCTTTTTCAAGTGGTGTAACAGAGGAAAAAACGGGTTATTTGCCAAATGACTTTTTCATTTTGGCACACAGAATAAGATTAATATGACTTCTCAGAATACTTACACTTATATGACTCTTTATATAATGAAAGTATATTTTACTGTTGACATTTCCAATTCTCTGTCCTTAAAACTCAGAAATAACAAAAATAAAATTAAAGTTAAGTTGTAAATACCTTGATCTCAGGAAATTTTCCAGCACCTGTGCAGGGCATAGTGGCCAGACACATATGAATAAAATACCAAATATTCAGCTGCCTTAAATGATCTTTCTTGCTTTACAAACCTTTTCTCTGCTGAAGCAGACAGGGGGTGTAGGTTGTACAGCTATTAGCTGATTGCAATGGATCTCTAGAACTCAGAAAGCCTGGACCTTCAGATACAGTAGCTACTAAAACTTTCATTTACTTGGCAGCATTATATAGCCCTTTCTCTTTATTTTACATCATATGCAACTTCTGATTCTACATCCTCCTGTTTTACATCGCTTTTATCTCAAAAGTCTCTCTTTGCTTCATCTGCTCCTTTTACCCTCAGGCTGTCTTTATCTTGGCTACTCCTATTCCCTTGAACACCTATTTGCCTGAGAAACCATCAGAGCTGACAATCTTGCTAATTCTCTTCAAAGCTGGAAGACAGAAAGCTCATCTGCTCTGTGGAATGTGCAGCTGAAACAGAACTTCCCACTTCTCTCCCCACCCTTGTTTTAGCTGTCTAATTAAACCACCACTCTCCAAGGCACTGAGTTATTCGTCAATGAAACAGACATGTACAGGTTGTCATGTTTACTACACAAAAGGGTAGAATAACTCCAACAAAAGTAGTAGAAAGAAAAGAATTGTAGAAAGCTTCAGTCTGAAATTTTGAGTTCTTCTGGAAAGAAAACCATAACCTTTTAATAGAAGCATTATATGACTGTCATTCTTATACCACAGAAAGAAAAAATAGTGAGAAATATATGGGGCAGATAGACGTTATCCTTCAGGACATGACCAGGTAGGAGGAAAACTGCTTCATGAAACTAATTAATGCAATTGTACGTGTTTTTCAATAAATACATGTGAATATGTTTAACATCCTAAAATGTACTACTTGAATTGCTCTATATAGTAATTAACAGCTTAATCTCATTTAAAACCACAAACTTATGAAACTATCAGTAAGCAGTTTAGGGACATAAATAAAATACAAACAAACAAACAAATAAATAAAACAAATAAGTGTTTGCCAGTGAACTTAGAATAAACAATCTACTGCTATCATTTAGTCAGTGCAAATATATCTATTCTTTTTTTTTTGCTGATAGCAACTTGAAAGATACAGATTATAAGCAAAGACTCTCTGGACCAGTGTGTTACATAATTTCTTAAGTCTACCACTAATGATCTTAGTGATATCAAACAGAAAGTTTTTTACTGGAACAAAGTACTTAAGTTTCATCCTACCAAGATCTCAGGTTAATTTTCTTGTGAACAGAAACATCTGCAACCAACTTCTATTGGCTTCAAAAGGCCATATATTTAAAACCTAAGCTATCTCCCACTGGAGTTAAACAGCCTTTATTACTGACTCCAGCAGGAACAGAAATCTCAACAAGTATTTAATGTCGTGACAATTTTTAAAGTAAAGGAATGAATAACTATTGAGGAAAATTACTCTCAACCAAACAGATTAGAACCTAGTGAAAGTCCAATACAGTTTAAGCATGCATTTCATTTTCACCCTTGATGTAGAGGGAAAAAAACATTTATACTTGCCTATTGAAATACTAAAGGATATTTACAGCTAATATATGGGAAACAGATAAGAAAATTTAATTTCAAGAATGGACTCTGAAATAATATTTCATGTTATTCTTACTCGCTGTTTTTCCATGAAAACTTATTTTCTTAGGTAAGAATAAATTGTAGAATGAGAAGGTAATATAAAACACTGCAGAGTTCTTCAAGAGCATAGAACATAAAATATATTTATTATGCATCAGAGACTTTTTTTCCTCACAGAAACCTAAGGTTAGGGAACTATTTTTAAGACAGGCTTATGAAAGAGCAAGAAAAAAATCTGTGAAAGAGCAAAGGCAGTAAAAATTGGGAAATATGCTAAAAAAGAAAAGTAAAGTTACCATTTAATATTTTCATCTTAATGGTCACAGATTAATCACTTTTTTAACCACTGAGTGTAAGTCCAAGCAGGGCCAACCTAAACCCTACACAAAAGGGTGTTAAGATCCATGTAACTTAGAGTTAAATAGAGTTTTCTTTCTAAGATTTCTAAAATTTCTTTTTAGAAAGAAATTAAGTATTAAGTTATGGATTTCAGATAAAGCATAATGAAAATATCTACACTTGATTTGCTCAAAATGTGGAACTACAAGATTGCATGGAATTCAGCAATACACTGACAGTCTGAATAATACAGATATCATCTGATATTTATATACCAGTTGAACTTTCCTATGTCCTTACCTAAGTTTAAAACAGGAAATGCCTACAGTTTTTATGTATGGTTTATGTTGGCTTTAGAATATTTTATTGTTACAAATTTTGTTGTTTTTCCAAAACTCAAAATACTTAGGCAAGAAAAGATTTTACATGAAAAAGAAAAAAAGATAGGCCAAGCCTGAAATAAGAAGGCATTGTCCGGCAACCATGATACAGGGTGACTGGTGTATTAGTCTGTCTTTGAGACACAAATGATTTTTGTCATACTCTCAAAAGGTTTGAGCTTAAAAGCTTTCTAATGTAACATATAATCTTATAGAATATGCTGGTGATTTAAAGCAAGGTCACTACAGAAAGGGAACAACAGACACTTTAGGAACATATAACTGTTATTACTATACAAATAAAAGGCATTTGTCTTTTTTATAGGAGCGATCTTTTTCTAAGATTGTTGTTATTAATCCTGTGTTGACTATGGTCAAATTTGGTGAATATTCAATTTGTTTTAATTTTATTATGTTCAGTTTAAAAGTCTACTTACTCCCTTGATAAACATGAGCTGAATAGCATTAACACCTGTTCCATAAAGCAGTTAAACATTATGTCCAACTTTGTAAAAAAACACTTTTTTTAAAGAAGAAATGAAAACATGAAAACTTTTACACTAAATTTAAAGTCACAATAGTTGTAAATCACTATTCTTTTAAAGCTTGAAACTGTCAAAATTGATCCATTGCATTTCTTTCTGCACTAATTTAATTAGGAGAGCACAGCTATCTCTAGAAGTAAGCCATTTAACATTTAAAAAAGGTCAGTCTCAGGAAGTCTTATTGAGCTCCTGTACAGTCTCTTCATTGTATCACTATGCTAGGAGGAATATATGTTACTCCTGGGAAATGAAAGAAATATAGAAGTGGAAAGGTCAACAGGCAGAAAGGTTTGAGATTAAAAAACAAACAAACAAAAAATTAAAACAAAGACAAGCACATTCGAAGAAAAATAATTTGCTAATGCAAAAGATATGGATCTGCATGTATCCATAACATACTTACCCATAATTATTTATACAACCTAATTTAGGTTAAACTCTGCAGATTTTTGAAAAGCAACTGGAGAATGTGTCTTTTCTACTGTATAAATTTTTATGTTCATGGCAATTATGTCTGGGATTGGGAATGCAAGAATAAGCAATTCTGGGATTTCCAATATGCCTTTGCAGTGCCATTATTCCAGGCACACACCTTCACCTGCATTTACATGGGAAACTCGTCACTTGCATATGAGAACAAAGCTGTGTTGCTCTCAGCAGCTGTTACAGTGTGATAACAGGCCACTGTCAGGCTTCTCACAACGGGAATAGAGACAAAATTTTTAAAATGGAAGAGTCAGACACGTTTGTGATCTAACATAATCCATACAAACTCTAAGTAGACAATTTATTTATTTTGACTGCCGCTACACTTTTTTTGAGGCAGAGGAGGAGCTGCACAGAGCTATACAAACTGGCAAGGCTTTTGACTACCGTAAGAGAAGTTTTGAGCAATGCTTTCATCCACCCTTCCCAACCATTCCAGAAAATATTATTCCTTTAAACTAATCTTTTGCAAGGGCAATTATGATTTTCACAGATTTTTCAATGTGTTTTGTTTTGTTTTAAAATGTTTTAGCTTTTTCAAATGGATGTTTAAATTTAAGCTAATTTTCTTTTTTAACTGTTTTTATATTGAAGATTTTAATAAAGCCAAAATTAAAAAAACTGTATTTGATAAAGCCAAGCAATTTCTCTGAGTTAACAACCAATAAAAGAAACTGAGTTATTTCATAATTTTAGCTGTTTCAGGATAGAAAAGTTGTATACAGAATGCTCAACTGATGCCCCTTGTATTTTAAGTCTTCGAGGAAACAACACAGGGAAAGGTTTTGGTTTACTATATAATTATCTATTTCTGCTTTTTTCCCAATGAATTCCAAACAAAGTATTAATACAAACTTCTTACTCTGCCTCTTGCATTACCTGTTCTGCCTGGAGGTGATTGAAGAGTTCTGAACTTCTCCTTTGTAATTACTTATATTAGCTTCATGCTAGACAAGCTTATTCTGATTCACTAGCCAAGCACATGGACTGTGTCTTCTCTGAACATTCAACGCAGGATAAAAACTGAGAGCAGTAAACATCATATAGAGAGATACTAAAGGATTTGGAAGAGAGTTGTTTTGCAGACCAAATCCTGAATGTATGCGAAACAGAATAGACCAAAATACTGAATTTTAAGTTAAATCCAGCTATTCTGATCAGATGTCAACACCACTGAAAGCATACCAACAAGCTGAAGATTAACTACGCATAAGAAAAATGCAAGTTAATGGCATTCACATTTTGATAAGAGTTCACAACCAGATGTCATAGATGAGAGCAGAAACCAGGATACTAGTTTACTGTTGAATTTGTTTAAGCAGTATTGATTTGAGATTTTCCATTTTATGAACAGGATATTATCCAACATGGAAAGTTACAATATTCCCTGTTTGCTAAGACATACAAAGCATGGGCAAACTGCAAACAACTTATGCATAAAATCCTATAACAATGTTTGAATTACATGTACTTTGCCAATAGCATTGACACAAGGTTGGTATGGATTTACAATGCTGTTTTTTCAGTTTACTAAAGCACAACCCCTCAGTCTTTTTCATTACACACAGTCCAATCTAAAAGTGCCCGAGTGCAGAAGAATGTGCAAGAGTTCTCTCCAAAGTCAGTGATCTCCTCCCTACAGGAAAATTTTGGAGCTGTGTATGCTGCAGGCAAACATCATTAGGAAGCATTAAAAAGAGTGTTCTCACTGCTATTGTAGCAACTATAATTGACTCTAACTCCACATGCTGCAGATAAATATCACGGGAAATTTCCAAAATTATGTTCATATCACTGTTAGTCACTCCACTGTTTTCTTATAAAAACAAAAAATTAGAATTTGACATCTTAATCCAAGGAGCATACTGGTATGTTACATGGGTTTTGCCAATCACTTTTCAATCATGGATTATTAGTAACCAAGCTAGATTACAAACACTCGCACAGGAATAAGAATTCATCTGCCTCCAGGGATTTCATCTCCTTCCTGGGCTAGTAGAAATCATTCAAGGCAATGATGGAAAAAAAATCAATTTGCAGTAAATGATTCCCCTGTGTAGCTCACAAAACTCACTGAACACTGTGAGCACAGTTGCTTTTTGAATATTTAGACAATTCCTGATGGGCAAATCTCAGCATGGATGCAGGACACACGGTCAGGGAGGCAAATGTGCACTTACTGAGCATATTGTATTGTAAATATTTAGAGTTACAGCAATGTTGCAAGATTACCTTACATGTGACACCACAAATGCTGCAAACAGATATTACCAATTAGCTTCCATATTGAGAATGTAGACACTATATATAGAAACTAAGGGGCAACATCTTCCTTTTAAAGTTACATAATTTCTCATATGCCTTTCCTTATCCTTATTCAACATTACACACCAAGAGAAGGTTTACATAGTCAAAGATGTATATTAAAAAAAAAAAAATGTTGGGTTGTTGTTGGGGGTTTTGGTGGGTTTTTTTGTTTGTTTATTTGGTTGGTTTTTTGTTTGGTTGTTTTTTTTAATGGGAAACACTACTGAAATCTATTGACCAAACTTGGCAAACTGAAAATTCAGGTCACTACCAGTGGACTCAGCTTTACAGACTATTGAAGATTCTGAGTGAAGTCAGAATCTCACAATGTTTACACATACCTTTAAATAGAATTTTAGTAACCAATGTAGACACTGAAGGAGTCCAAAAGTAAGCAAAAAAAACAGGTAATACAAGATTCAAAGCAATGCAGACAAAAATGGACGCTATCTTTTCTTCTTTTTTTGAGGCACCATCTGCTAACAGTATTTGAGAGTACAAATGCTTCTTCTGCAACAAAAGAAATACCTTTATAAAACACTCTAAAAGTAGTGACTTGAGAATATAAAAATAAGAAAGATGTGAACAAAAGAAGAAAGAATCCCATTCCTGAAATCAGATAATTACATTCCTGCAGATTAATGAGATACTAAGAGAAAGGAGCCCAATGGCCTTCTGAACAAAATATAGTAAACATTATCTACAATCACACAAAGTGGCCTCCTGGAACCTGTCCTTAGAATTAGCAGACTAAAACTGGATTTTTTTTTGAAGTTGGCTTGTATTTGGACTCTGAGCCATGGAAGAGTGGCACATATATAATACAAAGCAACTCATATGATACAAGTAGCCATATATTTTTATGCAAATTAATTTCCATTAAAGGGCAGCTCTTGGAGAGAAAAGCAAAGAAAAAAGTCCCATTTTCCATAAAGTGTCAAACATAACAACCAGAAACTTGTATCTGCTGTCAGTACAGAAGATTCACATTTCCTTCTAAACATTTGATTCTAAAGTAAGACAAGTTTCTCCCCTCACATTTGCAAATAAATATAAATTTCATACACCTAAAATGCTGACAAGGAGGGCCAGCAAAATGGAGAAAATCAGCATGATTTTCATTAGATCCTTAAACCAAATAAACATTTCTATAGGCTAAGAGAGCACAAAACCATGAAGGTTGGTAATACACCAACAAGTTCTAGTGAGCTCAGTAAAAAAATCCTAATGAATCTGCAAGTAATGTCCTCTAATGAAAGAACACTGCTCATTTCCACAAAGCACAAATGGTAATATGTTTATATGAGCTCATCTAAATGACCTTAAAAGACTTTCTTCTGTTTTCTCGAATAGTACCTTCTGAGGAAAATCACCCTAAAAGACATGAAAAGGTCAATATAATACTTCAGACTACAAGGAACCCAAGAATTCTTCTAAAACTTGGGTATACTTTCAGACAGAAAGTATGCACTTCAGATCCACTCAACTAATAAGTCAAAAACTGCAGAAAGTATCTAATGTGAAAGGGCAAGGACAACAAAGGAAAACTGCAAAACACAAGGCAGAGAGCATCTTTAGCCAAACATACTGCATTCTAGTAAAAATCCTTTCTTTTGGAGAACAGATGGTATTTCAGCATGGAACAATTTGCAGCTCAGCTGATGGAAGGTTTTTTTGTAGCGGTTTTTTTTTGTTTTGGCCTTTTTTATTTTAAACCTTACTACAGCTTGAAAGACTCCTACCAACAGGCTTTTGAAGAACTATGCTGGCTCAATGGGTTCCAAAATTGCACCAAAAAAGAAGACAGTTCATTTTCTAGATGATGCCCATGCCCACACACCTAAAGTTAGGATAGTTAAGTATCACCAAGACGTTTGTTCACGTTCTGCTCCATGTGCAATTTTTTTCAGAGTAAACAGCCAGTACATTGCCTGGGAGTCTGGTGAAACATTTATTTGTCATGCAGTGTTAAGGTATCCTGTCACACATACAGTTTCCCAGCCTGAAAGACTATTCCTGGCCATCATACTGGCATCCAATGCCAGATGGGTCTCAGGAACCACTGAATATGTCCCAGTTAATTTATTCACACACTTTCTTGCAAAGAAGGGGACTATAATTCCTCAATAGAAAGACAGACTAAAGTTTTAGTCTCCTGATCACACAAACACACACAAAAAAAAGACTAATAGATAATATTTCTTATTGTGTTTTCAAGATTTCTAGGAATGTCTTTTTTGAGGGATAAAGAAGATCTCCAGCTGGCAACTGGCCAACAAAAGCTGGATATTTTAAAGGTCAACAGCAGCACATTACAGGTCCTCATGAGAGGAGTATTTCTGCAGTCATCAGTGCACTGGTATTACAATGACAAGACAAATATAAATGCAGAAGAAATGTAAAAATAAGATCAGTAAAACAATGAACCAAATGGAACAAAGAGAAAGCTAACCCGTCTTAAGTCACAAGTTAAAGTAGAACAGCGTTGAAATTGCAGATCCATTATTATTATTGTTGTGAACTTCCCCATGTAGAAAAAAAAATTAGGAATCTTCTAGCAAAAACCACTCAACATCTTTGTCTCAGCAAATGAAAAATAAACTTACAGTGACATTGGCCACAAAATATGAACTTACTGCTTGTCAAAATCAGTTAAAATGTTAGAGGCTACTTCTATTGTGCAGTTTACATTTCCAAATCTATATTCTTGTCTTTTACTGTTCTATGTTTTAGCCATAGGCATTTGTGTGACAACTGTAGGTAAAAAGGAGATTTACAGCACTGAAGGTCTCTAGGAGCTGTATAATCTAGATTAGTTTTTTAAGTCTCCAGGAACTGTTTTATTCTGAAACTCTAGTACTTTATACAGGTGTAGGAACACATTTGCAGATAAGATCACCTTTAAAAAGATCCTAAGAGAGAAACACAGGCTCAATAGGTCACCATGATTTTCTCTATTAAAATGCAAATACACGCATATGTATTCATGATACTATGAAAAACACTCTATCACCAGAATCAGGATTAAATATCAGTACTTCTGCTGCCTGCAGAAGAATAAAGATACTAATACTGTTCTTTGACTGCTCATAGGCATCTGTCAGCATATAGGTACTCTGCAGTTTACTTCCTCCTAACCCCAGATGTTTCCCAACTGGCATTCCTTCTTTCTTCTCTAGAGTCCTCATAACTAGATTTACCATGTCCAGTTTCTCCAATACCAATGGTTATCTTCCCTAGCTACACAAATGTTTTCCAGAGATTATGTATATCCTGAGTAAATGTACTAAAGGATGAAAGAAAAAGAGCCATTCAGAGAGCAAGAGGCAGCCAGAGACGGAAAGAAAAACAACTGCACTTACATGAGAGGGATATTTGGTGATCAAATCCAAGACAATGTAAGTTTAATTTTATGAAACTTCTTTGGTCAGTTTTTTTCATTAAAATCTGTTCTTAAAAACCTCATGAAGTTGTTTATGTTGTTTTATACTTCCTTTCAGGAAGGAAAAAAGTCTTAAAAGAAAGGCAGAGCACAGGAAAAAAGCATGGGAAGAAAGTCCCAGAACAAATATTCCCAGTACTAAGGAGAGCATATACTTTTTATATGCTCTGTACAAAATTTTTTAGAATATTTCAAACATAATTTCACATTCTTCTCTGAACATTTTTGTGCTGAGAACACTAGTGAAAATTAGTTAGGTGTAGATACCAAACACAAATCCTTTAGTCTTCTATTATTTCAAAATAGAATTTAATATTTTGAGTACTTAGTATTAATGAGGTTTTTTTCATAACATTTCTTCCCCTTCACACCTTTATGCTGTGATACCAAAGAGCTCTGGCAATTCTTTTTCTTTCTAATTATGCAAAATCAACCTACAGCATCCTACAACAAATTAAGTCAGTCCAAAATACATAACAACTTAGTTTCTTTTTCTACTGCTTTGCAGATGAAAAAGGATTCCAGAATGTAGGAGAAAAAGTATGTCACTGTGATATCAGTGTTAGCATGACACTGATATCTGTAACTACACATCTTGAACTGCTAAAGAAAAGCTTACAAGCTTGATGATATCTAAAAATATCAGACTTTTTTTTTTTTTCAAAAAGGGTTGGGCTAATCAGTATTAGTTTTGCTTTAAAAAAATCATTGCAAAGAGGTTAGTTCAAAGGGAATAAAATATTTTTCAGGAATATATTCCCAAATCCTGAAAAGTGGAAAGTATCTTTTCTGTTTAGATCTTGTAAAAAAGTTGTCTTTATGCATGTCCCAAATAGTAGGACTACTAAAGCATTTGCAAGTTCACAATTGGAAATTACTGTATCCCAGTAAATTTCTGTAATTACTGTACCACAGTAATATCTGGAATTCTAAATTGTACAGATATACAGTGCAATAAGCTCAGGTATCTTCATCAGAGCAGTTCTGTTATCACGTATCAACACAAGTTCCATAATCCACCTGAGAAAACCACTAGGTTGTTGGCCTACATTCTTTCCAGTGTACACTGATAAGAATGCCTAAGTAGTTTTTTTATGCATGAAGGAAGCTCAGAGATGTCTCCAAGAGCTGCAGTCATATTTTAGCTTCTTATTTCTTCCTCCCTTTAAAAGCACCATCATGTTACAATAAGTCCTCTGGACACGTCTAGCTCGTTCTTGTATCATTGTGATAAGAAGATTCTGAATCATCATAGAGGAAGTGAGTAAGGTAGGTGGCTGTAATTGTATTTTATTTTATAAACACACTCTATAGCTTTTATAGTAAGCTTATTTACCCTCCGAGCAGGCTTAATAAGCCAAAAATGTTATTTTTCTGGTATAAGTCTGATAAACAGTTTTCAAAAATTTATAGTGACCATTGGATAAATAAAGAAATGCAGAAGACAAACATTTTTTGCAGCTGTTTTAATTTGTCATGGCCTATGCAAAGTCAAAGGAATAATTTAAGGATAAAATGCATCTACTGTTTTCTAAGCAAGCAAAGAGAGGTGGTGGCAATCAAAGTAAATGGAAAATAGAGTTTACTACAGTATGAAATTCATCAAATATTTACCTCCCTCAAGTGTAAAATATCAATGGAACTGCATGGGTTGAAAATATTTTCCCTATTAGTTTGGGGGATTTAGCACACATTCATTTCTCAAGCACAGTTTTACTACCAAATCCCACACATGCGTTTTGCACTAACTACAAATTTTGATAGTTTACAATATGTGTAATTAAAGCAACATGGATAAATTCAAGATATTAAAAGTAAAATAAGAGAGGTAATAATATTTCTTTTAACAAAGAATAAAATTATTGCAGTTTAAAATATATTCGGTGTTTCTAAGGATGGACGAATGGTTGCAAAGGGACTTTTGCTAATACTGTAAGATTCCCATCCAGAAAATTATCATATTCCATTGAAAAGTGTGGAATCCACACAAATTAATGTGATAATATATTCTGGTATAACTCACTACTTTTTCCTATACCTAAGCAGCTACTTCACCAGTTCACACTCTTCTTCCTCTTTCTGGATTTTCTACTACAAGCTTCAAGTGTTAAGATTTATTTCTATGGAGGTGGATCAATGAGCTCTTTTCCACTAGTTCTGAATTTTATCTCATCTGCCAAGGTTGCAGAATGATGTGGAATAAATGAACACCTGCTCTTGAAAAGGAAGCTATCTGAAACACCAGGCTTTGGCAAGATCAGTATAGAATATGCATGTCACCCAGAAAATCTGTTACAATGGCCAGCTGCCAAGGCATTTGTTCCCAGTGAAGCACAGGTTAAAACTGCTGTCAATAATTTGCCTTAAGACAAAGAACCCAGCCAAAGGGAGGAAAACCCCACAATGTTCATAAAGCATACATTTGAAAAAAAATTTGCAAATAAATAGATTTGAATTCCTTCTTTCCTACTACTTCTAAACAGCTAGAAATATCTCATTGATGCACTGAGTAATGATTCAGTCAGAACTGAGTCATAAGTTCATTATTCTCCTCAGGGAGGAAAATTGTTCAACACACTTTGTAAGAAACCAAATTTGATGGCAAAAATCTGGTACAAAACCTCCCTTAAGCTCCTGTATTTTGTAGTGAAGTAAAGAATACTGAAATTTGTATCCAAAGATATTTGACTATTTAAATAAATTTTTGTGTGTTCTGGTAATGAGACTTACAGGAAAAGAAAAAAAAAGAAAAAAGTGAAATTCAGTATCATGAAGAAATAGAGAGAGATGAAGTTCAGAAGCAGGAACCTACAATTTTATTTCCAGTCTCAAAATGTTTAAAGGAAAAAAGAGAAAAATTTGTTTGGGAGAGAGTTACTTATGACAAAACAACACATACATATCCCATCACAAAATCATTGCGAATAAATTCATGCAGGTTGAATTTCATTCTCTCAAGGAACTGTAAGGTGCAAATAATACAAGTTTAACCAAACATTTTTCTGTACTCTGATTTTCAACACACAATGAATTGACTAATACTAAAATATCCCCTTTAAGTAAAGCATTCAGACAAAATGAATTCTTCTGCATGGTCATTTCCTGATAAAGCACTGATAAATATCTTCAGAAGTCTTAAGCATTATATATACTAAAATTCAAAAACTAATTCTGCAAAGAAAAATAGTGGCCTAATAAGGTTTATGAGAATGATATTACTAAATTACAGCTTTGGCTGTTAGCATTTAATGGGGAAATATATAACATATATAACTAATTCACAGTTCCAAGGTCTATGTTTATGAGAATACACTAACTTCAAAGCCATGTGTAGTCTCTGTTTGAAAATCTTATTTTTTAAAGTTTAGATACTTCATTCAAGCAGATTTTATTAGTCAAAGAAATTAAAAATTATATGTAAGACCATAACTCCCTTTATTTAGAAAATAATGTGCTCCTCAGTATAAACCAATTAGTGAAACACCCTTTCCATATCTTACAAAAACAAACAAACAAACAAAACAACACAAAACCCCCACATATCCACAAAGAATAACATGAATGGATATAGCAAATATAGGTATCTTTAAGGAACAAACTATTAAGCAACTTTCAAGGAGAGAAAAATTCATAAGGAAAGTATAACAGGGCCATACTAATAGCATCTGCTACTTCTATAAAATTTATGTTCTCATACAATTTATGGAATTTCTTCTGGCTTGGTAATTATATAAAGACAGAGTCTTCTCTGACAGAATCTTTCAGAAATGAAACTGCCTCAGATAGAGTCTTAAATTTTGGTTTGAATATATTGAAAAGGTAGGAATTTTTTTGTTGTTGTTTATTAAGGAAACTATAAATAAAACAGTAGCTTTCTTCTAAAGATAGCATCAAATTCTGCTTTTCCTTACTTGGACTAAAGCATTTGCTTGCTCAGCTGATCATTATTTTTTCTTCAACCAATGGTCAGATACTAGAGCTTTAGCAAAACTCCACCACATTCTCTCTTCATATTGTCTCTGTGTGTTGGTTTGAGACTGAGATAGCTCCTTACAAGATTTCTACTGATTTCTTCAACAAAATATCTGTGTTTGTGATGACTGCAAAGTCAGAGCATTGCAGAGTTCAGTTGAGTGTAAGATACAACATTGGCATGTAAATCTGGAAAAGCTTGCACCAGATTTTTAAAGAGACCACAAAGGCTCCTACAAGTTAATAAGAAAGCAATCTAGATGAGTGTCTATTTCCATAATTTTAGGGTGGGGTAATTTTTTTCCTCCTATAAAGAAAGACTTAACAAGAGACTTTGTTCATGATAAGACTCATCTGCCTTATTGATTATTAAGTTATTTGCCTTATTTGCATGTAAATATCAGTGCCCCGAGGTGAAGCTAAAAGTGGAACTTCTTTAGTGACTGACTCCCCAGCCAAAGAGAAAGCTCTCAGGGACAACTTCACAGAATATCCTGCTCTGTCCTCCAAAGACATGATGCTCTTAAAAACCAGTATAGGGTTTGAGAGAGATTTAATGATATTTTGACAAATTTGGCAAGGAAATGCCAGCAGGTTTCTTGATCTTAAGAAAAGGCTTCCTCTAGTCTGCTTAACATACTATTTGGTTTTGGGCAATTAATTACACATGTCCTCCACTACAGAAGTAGAACACTAAATTCTCAGTAACCATGTGAGATCAGTATAGCAGATGTCAATTTTAAAGATAATGGCCTAAGGATATTTCAGTGTTTACCACTGAACAATTAGCTCAAATTTCAACTTGTATGGATTTCTATTTGGATTTCTAGCAACCTTGCCCCTGCCTAACAAAGCTGATTTCACTTTAGTCTTTACAGCACCATTTTATGAAACTGAAGGTTTGACGACTTTCTTTTCTTTAATTTTCTGCTTTTTTTTTTTCAAAGGATTTAATGACTTAGTGCTCAAAGCAGTTCTATTGGACACAACATGGTCTACACAGCTCTAGCTCCTAGAGGCTCCTGGAACTTCACAAACTGTGAAAAGCAGATTTTGTTCTAACATAGTAAAAAAAACCACCAAACATAATGACTTATTAAGCTCACAGAGTATATGGGTAATTTCCAGTCCTAGCTTACTGATGGCACTGAGTTGTAGTGTTCTACTTAATGGCATGAGGCCAGTATAGGAGTAACATATGTAGAATTCTCCCTTCTCCACCTTTATTCTTTTGTTCATTTGTTTTAACCCAGAATGTTACAGCAGAGTTGTCTAGAACTTCTATATGGACAAGAAATATTTTAATTTCTATCATACGATTTAATATGAAAAAGTAGAGACCTCAAAGAGTTGTCTAGGCCATTTCCTACCACAACAGAGAAACCAATCATACCCAATGTCCTTATATCAACTTGCTAGTATGCTGACCAGAAAATTTCTTACCAATAGCTATTCCTTTTAAATAGATTTGTTTGGATTAGTTTTTCCATACACCTGACAGTCATCATTCTTGTCTTCTCATGTAATAGTTGACAAAGGTACGTCTCCTCTTCTATTTCAAAATCAAGAAGATAAAAGAATAGAGAAAAAGTCTTTAAAGGTAGAAAAGGTTCTAGAAATAAAACAGAAATACTTGTGGAAAACAGATCTTCAAGGAAAAAAAAAAAAGTCAAGAGAAATGAAGATCCAAGCACTGCATCTGTCCACAAGTATAGCTTAGGTCATAGCTGTAGTGTTATAAATAAACAACTTCCTGACACCTGTTTCTTGATGGATCAAATATCTCTTTCTGCATCATCTTAAGGGAAGATCAGAAGCATAAACTGAAAGAGAGACAAAAGTATCCATTTTGCTTCCAAATGGTATGTTGCTGTTTCTCTAGGTATTCATATTGGTATTAATCTGGTGTATTCAGTGAGGTGACATAGATAAAAAACAGGTCACTTTCTGATCTTGTTCGTAAATTTAGTTTATTCTAATCTTTAAATCTTATCGATATCTTGGCCTATCAGAACTGAAAAGTGTGTTGAACTGGTGTTAAAAATAAAAAAGTAAATAAATAAATAAATAAATAAATAAATGTCACTAGAGTCTAGGCAGGCAGATTCTACCAGAGGATATGAAGCAACAAATGAAACTTTAGCAGTATCTTTGTTTAAAAAAAATACACATTAAATGCAAGACAAGATCTGGAATCTACAATCATTTCCAGAGGAATTTTCAGAAGGTTGCATATTGCAGACAGTTTCAGATGCACAGTCCAAGGAAATGTTCCAATGTAACAACAGCTTTATTAAGCTCCCTCTACAACTGCAACTTAGAAAAACACTTCAATACACGGGAGATTTTTTTTTTTTTGTCAGCTGTACTCCCATTTTTACTGGGAAATCTACTGGCAGAATAATGTAAAATGGTATTGAAAAATGCTGAATAAAAAGAAAACCTTAGCATCTCTTGTTTTAACAGAAGAGAAAGAATCTTTCAAGAGGAAGGAAAAGTATGGGCTGAGTTTTTGGAATTGTTAATATACACAGGTTGGGAATCCACTGAGCTCTCTAGGATATTCAGAACTCTGTCAAAAACACAATAAAACATAAACAGTATGGATTTTGACAGGCTGATTTGCACTTCAGGGAATTAAAAAGAACTTCTTTAGCAGGAAGGAATACTTGGTAGAAGAAAGCTATCATCTGTACATTTCTGAGGCTGAAGACTTCAGGTTTCACTCTGTAAAATATGATAAACCACAATACTACATCCTCTTCAGCAAATACACAGTGGAACTTAAGAAATTAGCTGCTGAACATTCAGAAAAACCTCTAAAAATTTCCTCAGCTTAGCAACACTGTAATATTTTGGACTATTTTAGCCTGATGATTTTGAAACATTTTTTTTCTCCGAAAACCATCTATTTAGTGTCAAATTCCTTCATTTACTGCCCCATTAATTTCTACAAAAAATTCATATCATATAGATAGGAGTTACAACAGCCAATTTTACTTGAATCTTTTTATACCCATTAAATACCTGGTGAATGCCAAAATGGCCCTTCCATTAGTTGAAAATGATAACTATGAGAAAGAACTTCATATTGCACACTTATGACACAAGGTCATTGTCTTCTAGAAATTTTTCAGGTTTTAAAGGAACCTCAGGGTAACAAGGGGATTAAACTCTCTCTAAATACTGAGGAAGAAGGAATAGAGTCCAATAAAACCAGAATATTTTGCTACTTGATGCTTGTTGTTTCATTTTCGTTCACAGCATCAACTCTTCATATATTTGTCATCATTATATCTCTGGAACAAGTGCTTTATAATGGAAATACAGCTTCAGAGAACATCAGGCAACAATCCCAGATGCCACCAACACTGCAAGTTTCCCTGAGCATGCCTGTTGCCCACTTGTGCCTTTCAGACATGTGGCATATCATGCAAGGAATTCTGCAGGTATTCAAAACAAAACAAAACAAAATCTCTCACACCAAAATAAACCTTCCAAAGATTTTATAAATTCTTGTCTTCATTATAGACCTACATAAATGGCATTTGGGGATATATTTAGGGTGATTATAGTGGTGCTAAGTTAATGCTTGCATTAGATGAAAGTCTCTTTGACGATTCTGTGATCCTGTGATTCTGTGAAACAGTGTCAATGAGAAAGAACAAAATTGTAATCAGCAAACTTGAGGATTATTTTGCATTTTGTTTTGCATTCATGAATTTGTCTAGTAATAGTAGTTGCTTCATTGTCCCATATAAACAGATATGAACAGTCATGATGTCTACAGATATTACTCATGCTCATATTCATTTAACTTCAATTGCTAAATGGTAAGCTATGATTTAAACTCCAAAAATATAGAATCTGGTTTATATCTAGCATTAACGAAGAGAAACAACAGAAACATATCTCTGTACTACGCTGATTTAGTAACTAAATTATTAAATTATTAAATAGAAATTCCATGTAAAAAATATTTAAGATTTTTACTCATATCACAGAATCACAGAAAATGCTGCGTTGAAAGGGACTCAAAAGAATCATCAAGTCCAACTCCTAGCCCTGCACAGGACCATCAATAAAGGTAGAAGACAACATAAGTCAAACATCAGCCTTTCAGTCTGTGAACACCAGCCTAGGCATAACTTGGACAAATTCTGGATCATTGTTAAAATAAATAAACTTTGTCTCATTTTTATGCTTATTTATTCAAATATATAATCCTCCAATGCTTGATACATAGAAATCCAGAAGCAGTAGTTCCTACCATTTATCTACAATTTCTTAGTGACTAAATTCGTAGACAAGCTACAACTAGCACAGCTTTATGCCTGAAATCATTTGACTGGGTTCACTTCAGCTATCACTGTGGATATGACCAGAATACAAATTTTCTTTAACACAAACTCCTTGAATGAGCTTTTTCTATAAGACTATCTTTACTTGAATTTTAGAAATCAGAATGTGTGATAGTACAGCAGTTAAAAAAAAAAAAAGTTTATGAATAAATAGGAGATTTCCAATGAAATACTGACTGCCAGAAATACTGGCAAAGAATTTGTATACTCACTTGATGTTGATGTCAGTGGACTCTTCTGCATATTTCTTTGGACATCAGTGATCTTTATAATGCATGAAAGTATTTATGAAGGCACTTTATAAATGCACATTGTCAAAAAAAAAGCATTTGCAGTTATAGAAGTCGCAAAGGATATCTGCACCATATAAAGACTGCATCTGAGATAAATGAAGACTGCTTACTCTAAGGCAGCAAAAGCCACTAAAGTAGAACCAGTGTTCTATTAAATTTTGTGTTTATCATATAATAAGAAAACCCCCACCATTTAAATTACAAGGACATTTTTGTACTTATAAGAAACTCGAAAAAATGTTTCAGGCATTTTGACTATTCTTTCAAAATATGTAAAACTTTCCTTGCTTTGTCAACTCTGGCTTAACATGGTGAAAAAAAAATTTGAAATTATAGTTTGATAATACTGTGAACTATCTTAGCTGTACTTCCCAGGTCTGAGGTGTGTGAATGTTTGTATTTCTTCACTAAAGTGCTTCAGAGCTTCAAGATAAGACAGTTACACAACAATTTTAATGAGATTATTGATGGGAATTATTTTTTGCATAGTCCAATAATGAGGGCAAACATTTTCTTAATCTTTCTTATGCAGTTATTGAAAGTCTGATGCCATCACCTACCTTTAAAACATTACTACACTTTTAGGGTGAAGCTCAAAAGAAATTTGGAAAGTCATTCCCTCTACTGACCCCACACACCACCCAGCTCTAGGGAAGGGCAGAGATGCAGCAAACATCATGGGACTGGGTCAATCTGCAGGACATCCAGCTGCAGATATTTTAGGAGTATCAGCACCTGCCATAGATAAAAAACAATCTTCCATCTTAAACTGAGAACATTAACAGGTGCAAGATAATTGGATATATCTGTATAGGAGAGCTGAATGTCAAAATTGTTTTGAACTTTCAAGTAGAAGTTCATTATTTCCCAGCTGTGAGTACAGTCTGATTGTAAATTTTTCTAACATTTGTATGCAAGTGGCATATTTCTATTTTTAGAAAAATAAGACAGAAACACAAATTATGCTGATCACACACCATGCTTAAACTGGGAGGTCTGGGGCTTTGAGATTGTGAAAAGAAAAGGAGGACAAAAATAAGGGAACTGGAGAGAAGGTGGTAAAGATCCTGGCTGGAGGAAAGATCCTGGAAGTGAGAGGAGATGCAGGCAGCTGGATGGATATGAATGTTATGGCCACCCAGGGCCCTTGGCTAAAAATGCCCAGGATGAGTAAGTACAAACAGCACAGGAATCAGTAAAACCGTCTGCACAGCCATCCTGGAACAACAACAATTTCTGTGCAGGGAAATTGTGATCTACTGAACACATCTCTGTTGGGGATCTCTGTTGGGGAGACAGAGATGAATGGGAAAATAAGAGTGAGAGAAGCAAGTGGAGGAAAAGCTCTGGTCTGGTTGGTTACTAAATAAATCAACAAACCAACTATGGGTTATTTACAGCATCTCACTTGTGAGAGCACCTAAAAACTTACATATTTTATAATTACAGTATCAGTACCATATCTGTATATCACTTTCGAGTAAAATGAATTGATTTTTTTTTTAATGCAAGTAACTTCAATCACACAAAGCACTGATGTGAATTACAAATGGACATACTGAAAATTTTTAAATGATGGAGAAAAATACCCTAAGGTTTTTCTGCCATTACAGACAAGAGAATTAAAGTAAATACTGAATTGTATTTTAGTCATATACTGCAGTAACAATTTTCTACTTATCAGTTTTTCCTCTGCGTACACATTTCAACATGATACAAGACAGCAACGACATAATTCTGGGGGAAAATGCAATTCTCAGTTTTATCAGGATTCTGCTCAAGTGCGGTGATTTTAGCTCTGCCCCCCTGCTCCTGATTTGCAGATTTTCACAGCTGCAGGAGCTTAGAAGAGCATAGGAATCTGCAATATATTGCCAGAATATACTGATAGCCTTCTGGAAAGACTGGCACAGGCTTCCTGAGATCATGGTTAGAAAAGACATTTTTATTTCCAGTGTTTCTGGCTACTCAGAGGGTAGGACTGTCCACTTTCTGCTACAACAATCATTAGTCCTCACTTCCAAGGCTGTCAATCACACGAATTTTTAAAACCTCTGCTTTAATGACTCCTGCTTATTCATGATCTTCAGACAATGACATCTGCATCTCAGATCTCCACTTTCTCTTGCTGCTGCCTCCCTACAGGCACTCCAAAAATTCTCCAAATAGAAGTAACAGAGAAACTCATCTATTTCTTTTGGGGAATATTTTTACTGGATGAACCTGAGGAAAAGGTATGCCAGCTAAGAGACCTGGTAGATACCAGTCTCTTCATTTCACCTTTTCTTATGATCAGTAACCATGCCCTCACTCCCCTCAAACAGTAGCAAATTCCATGAGATGTGACCACCAGATGTCACATGATGGGTTTTGCTCTGCCCCATGTGCAGAAGACTATCTACCCACCTGTAGATGCTTGCATAACTGAGCCTTACACTCCTTCAAAATAAAGAGTTCCTTGAAAAATGTAACAAATATCACATCCAAAACCATAGAGAGAAACAGGTATTGCTAAAATATAGAACTTAAAGAACAAAAGCAAAAGCTTTAAATACAGTTCCAAAGTTGCATCATGGATAATACCACATAAACTTTCAGTCACAAGGACATCATTTCAGTCTTAAAAAAGGATTTTACTTTCATTGCATATCACAATTTGTGAAATCCAGGTTATATTGAATTTGTAATAAAATTTGATGGACTCTCTCACTGCAATTCAAGGAGCTTCCTCATAGTTTTTAGAAAGAAGATTAATTATCTTTTAAATTTAGATTTAGATAGGGAAAATATCCCATTTAAGATTACGAGAAGACTGTGAACATCATCTAAGCATGCTAATAGGAATTTGGCAATAATCCAGTTTATAAACCCTGACCTTAAATCCTGTACCAACATTAACTTTCCTTAGGTTTATCTGCATACAACAGAAACAAAGCCCTTGAAAAATTCTTCCATGCTGTGAATCTCTGTCAAAAGTAGTTCCCCTACTCACTGTGAATGAATTTGCCTCACTGAACAGCAAGGTATATTTTCAGACAAGAAGATTTCATTTCTGGGACTCACATTGAGATTCAGTCCAATTAATAAGGTGATATGGAGAATTGTATCTGCCAAACCTGCTGGTTGATATCCCAAACATTTTGGGAAGTATTCAGGGAATCCTTTTCTAAATTTCAGCCCTATGAGGCTGATACATAAATTTCCCAGATGTATCTGTATGGTGGAGAATGCACCTAATCCAGTGAAACCAGGCCTTTCCAGAGAGAAATTTCAATCAAGTTACCAGAAAGCAAATTCTACATGTATTTTCAAATATTCCAGAAAGGCAACTATTGCATCCTTAAGGCTTCCCTGATGATTTCTCTGCATGAGAAGCGTATGCCAGCTAAGGGAGAGTGTTGATGCATCCAGAAGAAATCACACTGTGCTGCAACTCCATGTTCTTGACAGATGACCGCCACATACTAAAGAGAGCCAACAGTGATGCATCACGTGGTTGGAATAAACTGGAAATTCATTCTGCCTTACATAAAGCTTATATAAATACCAATTTATTTTTTTTCCTAGAAGACTACCTGAAATCATTAGCAGTCTGCAGAAGCACAACAAAATTTTAAGCAATTACGTACACACATGCCAAATCCACATCAGGTTTCCTGCATTATCTATGCACAGCTAACTTAGACTTGGATTTGTTTCCATCAGATTACTTCATGACAAGGCATTGGAACCAGATGGAAACTCAGCTCACCTTTAAGGCCTGCAGTATGTAACATGCAAAACATTACCGATGTGCCAGGAATATACAGGCATTTTTGATTCCCCATTCAGAGACAATTGCTCTCAAAGATAAATTGTTTTCTATAAACTACCAAATGAGTTTACAAAAGAGGGGGGAAAAAGGACAAATATTCATAAATTATGTCATACTCTTTGTACCGTTCCAAGATAAGCAAGAAAGTAAGGTAAAGAGGTAGCTATTGCTGCATATCAATTATTTGTTTAGACCAGATTTCCCTGGCTATTGAGTAATCCAGAAGAAATAATAGGGATTTGTGACATTTCTATTTATACTAGCTAATCTTCTTCTATGACACTCGTAATCAGTTAGCAATCTATAAATTAATATTTCTTTACATATCTGAGAGGCAATATTGGCCTTGAGAAATGATGTTTACAAAGGCTAATGCCAAAGATTCTTCTAAAACATAAAATATGTACCATTTTATATCACTAGTTGAGCAGGAAGACAAGGTTCTGAGCCTCTGGAAAATTTGGTCCATTAGGGGGAAGAAATAGATAATATATACATGAGAAAATGGTGTAAAGACCATCAGCAGGATGTCTCACTGAGTACTAATGATCTTTCCAAATGAATATTAATATGTTTAATCCTCTGCATGTCATCTTGTATTATATGTCCCACATTTTGTAATTATTATTTTATTAATATCAAAATAAAAAATGTATGTGTTCATATTATCCATCTGCACCTAAAGCCAAAATCTTACCTACCACATAATGCAATGCACAACCATGTGCTCAGGCACCAGGATTTTCTCCTATCCAGCAAGTCCACGGACCAATGATTTTGGGCACCCAGCCAGCTATGAAGAGAGTTCACACATGACTTGTATGCCCTCAGCAATATAAAGACTGCTGGTACAGTATGGGGACCTACCAAAACAGGTAGGATGAACACTGCTGAGAAATAAGTATGAGGGACTTTGAAAATTTCCTACTACAACAATGCTACTGGCACAGTAAGTTTTCACTAAATATGGGTGGTTTTCTCCAAAAAAATAATTTGGGGAAAGCCAGTCAAACTTGTTGCCATGCCAAATGACAGTTGTCACCCACTGAATGAAAAAAACGAAGGAATTTCAAGAAAAAAGTTTAAACCTGAGAAGATCTGAAAGAGTCTTGACAGAAAGGCAATAAAATCAAAACACCAAACGAAAAGGCATGAAAAAAATGCTGAAATTACTGCTGTCATTTGGTCAAGAAGGAAACAAAGTCAGACGAAAAGAAAAGAGGAAGAGCTTTATCACGATACAGCCCCATGAACACCTAAGAGCATTTTTTGTTATTACTCATTACCTGAGCACTTTATAATAACTTGTAGCAATAATGCCTGATTTAAGTGTTATAAATGATTTCTTATACTTGCAGAATTCATCCATTTAGTTCAAGTAAAATATTATTTCAGGGAATGGATAATGTCAAGGAATTCCTCACAAAATGCGCATGGAGAGTTTATAGTTTTTAAGGCCTTAGGTATCCTTAACTATATTCCCAACACATCCTTCACAGTATAAAGCAGGTAACAAAGTGGGACCCCGTTGGAGCTGCACAGGCCAGACAAAATCTGGGATCAGCAGCAGGGATCAAGAGAAGTGAAAGCGACTTGAGTAAGGTTTGAGACATTCTGTAACTCAGTAAAATATTGGATACTTCCTTCACTCCCAGTGCTATGGAACTGAATGTAGGTACTGAAACAGTAAGGAGTCCACAAACCAATGCAGGGTGTTAAACCACACAAGGTGACTACAACTATTAAAGAACAAATGCTTGGTCTTTTGGAAGTTTTCATGTCATGTTCAGATTGAGAAAAAGCATATTATAAATTAATTATAAAATCAAAACCAACAAGAAGACTAACTTCGTGCAGATTGTATTTCTGCACCACCTGCCTCTTTTCTGATTCTACTGGTTTCCAGTGATTTGGAACTGGAAAGTGAATATTTGCATAGAAGGAGAAAAACATGGCAATTTCTCACATTCATAACAAAGAAAAAAAATTTCTAGCCTATGAAGCTAAGGTAAAGTATCAAACATAACTTATGAAAAGCTAATCCTGACCTCTTGCATGGCATCAAACTTTTGAGCCACTTGCCCAAACAACATCTTAGGAAACAAGCTGTACAAAATGAAATCCATTCTCTTCCACATTAAAAGCAAGAAAGTAAATCTTCTGCCTCACATGTGAAAGAATTTTTTTCTTTCCTTTCTAAAAAAAAAACTTTTATGAGCTATAATTCCTGTGATATTTAGTGGAGAAAAGAGAGGAAGGGGAAAATCAAGGCCCATTTTTGTTTCAAATTTCCAAAAGGAAAATATAATTAAAAAATCAAGTGATTAAATCTTAGGATTTGGAACTAATTTTTTCTTCTTAAAAAAAGAATAATTCATTTTACCTACCCTTCCTAATACGGTTTTATTTTCTCTTTATCCCTTCATACTGTTCCTGAAGCTTTTCATAGATCCTTTAGCCTTTTTTATGAAAATGAATTAATTTTCCTTTTGTGCTCTCCTTACTTTCTTCATTTCCAGTTTAACTAATGCTGACATATTACTTTGTTGCTTTCCTTTTCTTTTGGTAGCTATTTTTTTTCTCATCCTTACATCTTTAACTGCATCATGAAGGCACATGGGTTTTTTTCTGTTTCTTTCATTATGTTCACTTGAAGATGTGATCAGTCATGCCTTAACCAGTGTGCTTTTTAAGACTGCTCAGCTGTGTTCCATTTTGGCAGAATTTTCTTACCCATTTTTCACTTTACTAACTAAATCTCTCAGTTCCTTTAAAATTTTCTTTCTCAAATTCTAAAATTCTTGTGTGGATATATGCTATTAGAGCTACTGCATAGAGGCTGAATCCAAGAAGGCTGCTGACACTGGTATTAAATGTTCTAATTTCATAAAATTTCTGGTAACTTGTAAGAGTTTATTTTCTTAATTTTTTTTTTTTTTTTTTTTGTAATTGACTCTTCTATGGCATTTAAACCCCCTAAAGTATTGTACCTTGGGAAAAATGAATGCTCGTTTTCATACTACATACTACATCATACTACAGATACTCAATCATAGTATATATGTTGAAAACACAATATACACTAATAATGTCATGCAAATGCATTTTAACTAAAAATAACCATGAAATAAATATGCAAATAAAAGGAAAGCATAATATATATTTAACGAGCAAATAGGAATTTAATTTCTCATTCACAAATTATTTTTTGGAGAGCTTTTGTGTTATTATTCAGATAGTACCATTATTATGCTTGGCACTCTACAGATGTCTCCAAAAATGAGGTCACTGCCTTGAAGAGCTTATAATTAACCCCCCTGTGAATTATATACAGAGTAAGTGAGGATAGTATATCTGTCTGCCTGTGAGCTATATAGGCAGCATTATTCAGGGTTACATATTACATATTTATGTTACTTCAGGTTCCAGTTTCTATGTTATCTGACATGAAAATAAAAACAAGTGAATGGTGGAAGATTTAAGAAACAATTCTAGCCAGATTACTGTTTTCTCATTTGCTTTTTCATAGATGTAAGCAAAGTGAATGGGTTACCAAGACAACCATTTCATAATATCAGATTGTCAAAATCTGTTAGGAAACAAGTAGTCTATAATATGAGCCTTTGGCTAAATGAAGTCATCTGGTATGATATAACTCTAAAATTACCTCATTTTCAATTAAAACAAGTTGCACCCATTTGGTCTCTGAATGTTGACCATTATCATAGTCTGCAATTCTCACTCTCCAAATAAATAGTCAAAATCTAGGGAACAGATTCAGTAACCCTTTCTCCTTCTGTATTCTTGAATACTCATTTTCATTGTGCTGAACACCATAACTGAAAGCCCACTTTTGCAGAGCTAGCATAAAAAGGTTAACATTTTCCCAGCCAAAAAGCTGAACTGAGGAGAGTGTTTAGTATTCACAATATCACTCCTATCCTTCCTTGCCCAGTCTAGGCAACTAGGGAGTCAGATTCTGTGTATATAAACCAGAGAGAATAGTGAGAGAAGAATAAAGGCTTCTCATTTTCCACTTACTTTTGCCACTCAATTTTCACTTCTTTTTTTGAAGCTCTCACATCTAAAAGAAGCATAAATTTTTCACTTGCCAATACTACAAACTTGCAATCTGTATTACTAGCAAATTAATGATGTACTAAGAACATCACAAGCAATCTCTCAGGGAGTATATATCCTTTTTGTGACACTAGTCCTATGTATTGACCTCATTACAACTGGGAAGAAAAATAATTATAATAATAATAAAAAAGCACTGAAGTTTATTTCTCTTTGTTTATATATGGAATATATGCATTTTGCATGCATGTAAAGAGCATTTTGTATATTAAAACACAGAAATACACACACAGTTCTTTAAAAATATGTGCTGCTTATTTCACATTGCTTTTCCTATTAAAAAAAATATTTAAGCTTAACAAAGCCTCTGAAATGTTCTGCTTTTTCTTTTGGTAGATTTCTAGAATCTCTGGAAAACACTAAGAGCTCCAGATGGAAGAATTTTTTGAAAAGCTTGATTCAAGAGACTTCTGAATTTTGGCAGATAAATGCTGCATATGTTGTGTGGAGGTGATCTCCTGTGGGGAACAGGAAGATGATCTCTTAATGCACACCAACTGTCATAAGGCTGAAAAGAATATGCATGTATTGTGCAAAGATACTTATCAAAATTTCAAACCCCTGCTTTCCACTGCAAAAGCTAAAATAAATCTTAAAAGTGAACTGTCATGTTCTTCAGGGGATGAATTAAACATGCTGTTAAGAGTATACACCACTGGGAAAAAAAAAAAAAGTGGTCCTTTTTAACCCATATTTATATAACTCTCTTTAAAAATACACACTTCCAAAAGCATGTTTTATTGATAGAAAAAAAAAAAAAAAAAACAACCCTGAGCATGCCAGCATCACATACAATAATCCAGCTGATATTTTCAGTCTAAGTGAAGGTACAGTTCTAAACCAAAATAACCAGGCTAAACAAAATAATTAACTAGTATAAAAAGTTAATTCTGTTTAAACAATGGCACTACACTAACCTCTCCACTAAAAAGGTTTACTGATTTAGACATCTGTAGTGCTTTCATTTCAGATTTTCAGATCTGTGGCCTAATTAGGCAAAAAGAATCACAGAAAGAAAGTGAATTCATCATTTCCTGTCTGACTTTTCTACTGCAAAACCCCACAGAGCTTCCAATGGGACAAAAACAGGTTTAGAACTAATTCAGTCGTGCCACTTGTTGACAGTATACATAAAGTTCCCTCTTCATCCAATAGGTCAAGTCTTTATACCAGTATAATACTATAACAGTGTTTTTCTTAGCAACCAATGAATTCTCTTACAGGGTGTGAGAGAAGTAGAATCCATATTGCAAATGGGGAATCTCAGTGCTCACAAGGAAATATTAGTCCCCAGAGGGCCACCTAACTCTTTCTACTGTTCTGTAGACTCTTTTAGTACAGTCACCGAGTCCTTCCCTGTTCTACGGAGTCACACACAAGATTGGCAAATAGCTTTTAAAACACTAAAATCATTAACATTTAACAGAGAAAACCCCGCCACACAAATGGCCTTGAAAACATGGCTCCCACAGGGAGACTAAACACAACTCCTTCAGGCTATTAAGTGAAGCCTCTACAATACCACTCTTTCTTAGCAAGATGAATTCTACTTACAACACAAAACCCAAACATACAAAAGTTGGAGAGTTCTTATACAGCAGCCAAGGTCCCATGAACTATTTCATGGGACACAGAAATGCATTAAGGCAAACACCGTCAATATTTTCTTTGCATATCACAATATTGTGGAATGGAAAGTAGGCAGCAAAAGCTTTCACATCAATTTATTTTCTTAAAGAATGCATTGAAATTATTCTAGTTTACAAACAATCTAAATAATTCTTGATAAACAGACATGATTCATGCATATACTGTATCACCTTTGAATGTGAAGGGCACAGAAAACGGAAAAATAGGTACCCATAGGAAAAACTGCCCCTAGATTTGTTTGAAGTTAGTGTAAGGAAGAAGTGTCATGGAGAAGGTTCCTTATTGTACACATTGAAAATTAATTATTCAAGTTTTAGACCATGTCTTAGATTATTTTTCACACATAAAAAAGAAAATATTGTTGTAATAGTAAATGGAATTCTTTAACAAAATATTCCCCAAATTTAGAATAAATATTTTTTCAGAAACTAATTTATGTTGAGAAACAATAGACAGTGCCTTGATGAAAGTGGTTGAGGTTTAGTAGCTTTAGTACCTTCAATATCCTATTAAAACTCATTATGAAATAAGTCTGGTCAGCATGTTTTGATAAGGAAACGTGAAACCCATTAGGTTTTGAAAGAAGAAAGTGCCCATAACTGGCAATTATACTAGAATTATGAGGTTATGACGGAGATCCAATGGAAGAGTTTAGCCGTTTACTCCAGAACGGATCTAAAAGCTGCACATGTAAAAATTTCCAAGCAGCTTTAAAAAATGTAGTGTAAAACAGGCCCAGCTGTTGATTCAGCTCCCAGGATGGCCTGTACAGCTCAGGGGGATCTATCAGGGGCCATAACTTATGACTGGTGAAAAAACCATGTCCCAAAAGACAAAGCTTGGGAAATAGTTCTCTAATGGCTGCAGGGAAGAATATAACCATAGAATAAGGAGCTGTGCTGCCCTAAAGGTTTTACTAGAAATCTTAACATCCTACTCTTCTATTCTCTAGAATGGAAAAAGGGCTGACTATGAGGGACACTGCTTACACAGGAAGGATAAAATAATCTGGAAAACATAGTTCAACAACATATTGTCTCTTTCATAAAATCATTTTAGTATCTACAAGGAAAAGGAATTATCACCAAATAAATTTTAAAAAATAAAAATAATTAAATAGCATTTACATAAAATCATTTGACAACTAGATATATTTGACAACTTTATTAAATAGATCAGAACAGGCATTTTTCATTGAATCTTACCTACATGAGTACCAAGGCATGGTATTTAGGTACATTAACCCCATTTAACTACAGCTCAAATGGTATTTTCTAAGTGGGAATCTCGTATATTTTAGAATATTCAAAGGAAATTAGTGAAGTTTCCTTAAGAAATGCCAAGACTACTTTGAAAAGCCAAAAGCCTCTTTTTAAATCATTTAGCAATAAAATTTTGTTGCTATGCAGTTAATTTCTAAAGCATTTTGAGCCTTTAATGCAATTTTTAATAAACATTAATTAGATCCCAATTACAGATTATTTTAAAATTAGGAAAAAAGAAACTGAAATAAATCCTTTAATTCAAAAGCCATTTCATTAGCCCATCCACATATTTTTCAATGCAAAAATCTCAATTATTTGCTCAAAAATAAAAGCAAGTGTTTTATTTATTCAAGTTTACTTTTTTATCAAATTGATATCTAATAATACTCATACCTAATGCAATTCTTTGGAGACAATTTTTAACTGAGGTTGAGTAAAAAACTCCTTGTACCCAATTTATGACTTTTTTGATGGTCCCACCTTTTGCAATTTGTTATTCTGGAAGCATTGGACAAAAAGACTCACAAACATATACACTAGTACTTTTATCCCTGGTTATATGGGGATTTTATATTAACATGATTGTCTTGAGAATATTTTGGCTTACTACTGTTAAAACATCCAGTAGAGGGATACTCTTTTACTCAGAGGAAAAAAGAAATTAGTCTGAAAACCAGACAAAATTTTATTTATTCCTTCAAAATAAGGCATAAAACTACCACATATTGAATACTGTTCATCTGTTAAGTTCTGGCAAAACTTTATTTTTCAATAATACTGACATGTTAGTTCAGAAAGAAACTGTTCCACATGAATTGAAAATGCAACCTTCATTAGGCAATTCTCACATCCTTAGGCTCCTGGCACATTATCCAGCACTGATCTTTTATTTATTATTTTTTTTTTTTAACTTAAAAGACAAAGATTTAGTGATATAGACATCCAGAGGATCATAGGATGGCCTTAGTTGGAAGGGACCTTAAGGAGCATCTAGTTCCAAACACTCTGCCATGGGCAGTGACACCTTCCACTAGACCTGGTTATTCAAAGGCCCATCCAACCTGGACTTCAACACTGTCAGGGATAGGGCATCCCCAAGTTCACTGGACAATCCGTTTCAGTGCCTCACCACCCTCACAGTAAGGATTTTTTCCCAATACCAAATCTAAATCTACTCTCTTTCAGTTTGAATTCATTCCCTCTTGCACTGTCACTACATGCACTTGTAAAAAGTCTTCTCTGGCTTTCCTGTAGGTTCTTTTCAGGTATTGGAAAGCCGCAATTAGGTCATCCTGAAACCTTCTCTTCTCCAGGCTGAACAACCCCAAGTTACCCCATCCCTCTAATCATTTCAGTGGCTCTCCCCCAGACTTGCTCCAACACG
The DNA here is from genome assembly GCF_003031625.1 of Empidonax traillii. Lineage (NCBI taxonomy): Eukaryota > Metazoa > Chordata > Aves > Passeriformes > Tyrannidae > Empidonax > Empidonax traillii. Next base: position 1,048 of record NW_020955391.1, on the reverse strand, counting down.
TCCATGTCCTTCTTATGTTGAAGAACTCAGAGCTGGATACAATTCTCCAGGTAGGAGAGCTGGATACAATTCTCCACCAGAGTGGAGCAGAAGGGAGTAGAAGAGGAGTATCATTTCCCTCGATCTGCAGGCCATGTTGCTTTTCATGCAGCCCAGGATACAGTCGGCTTTCGGAGTTGTGAGTGCAAATTGCCGGCTCACATCCAGTGTCTCATTCAGAAGCACCCCCAAGTCCTTCTCAGCAGGGCTGCTCTCAGTATGTTCATCCCCTGGCCTGGATTGACACTGGTGGCTGCCCTTGTGCAGCACCTTGCACTTGGTCTGGGTTAAACCTCAAGAGATTCCACAGACCCACTTCTAGAGCTTATCAAAGTCCCTCTGGATGGCATTCCATCCTTCAGCTGTGTCAACCACACCACTCAGCTTGGTGTCACCTGCAAATTTGCTGAGGGTGCCCTCGATTCCTTTGTCTATGTCATTAACAAAGACATTAAATACTGGTCCCAGTAGGGACCCCTGAGTGACCACTTGTCACTGATGTATATCAGGACTCTGAGTCATTGATCACTACCCTCTGTAGGTGACCTTCCAACCAGCTCCTTATCCACCTAACAGTCCACCAATTAAATCCTCCTCTCTCCAACTAAGAGAGAAGGAAGTTGGGGTGACAAACAAAGGCTTCACAGAAATAAAGATAAATGACATCTATAGTCCTACCCTCGTCCACTGATGTAGTCACTCCATCACAGTAGATTGGTCAAGCAGGACTTGTCCTTGGTGAAGCCGTGCTGGCTATCCCAAGTTACCTTCCTATTGACCATGTGCCTTGGCATAGCTTCTAGGAGGATGTGTTCCATGATCTTCCCAAGCACAGAGGTGAGGCTGACAGGATGGTATTTCCTAGAGTCCTCTTTTCTACCCTTTTTAAAGACAAGAACAATGTTTCCCTTTTTCCAATCATCTGAGACTTTACCTGACTGCCATGACTTTTCAAAAATCATGGAGAGTGTCTTGGCAACTACATCAGCCAATTCTCTCAGGGCTCTGC